>NC_037675.1:99301362-99619327 GCF_003255815.1 Theropithecus gelada | reverse complement strand
GATCACTGATGGCCATCATAGGGACAGAACAGAATTCATGCCAGCAACACAGTTTTCCTATCAAACAAGACTGTACTAAACACCCACACCAGAAGTCCTTTGTTATTTTGCAATGTGGCTCATCAGTATTTGTTCATATAAACAAAAATTTCTGCTTTCCCTTCAAGAATCGGTTTCATTGGCTGTACTTAACGTCTCTAGTAATGAATAAGTCTACCTCACTGCTGACCAATGAGCCAAGGGAATGCATCACCTCCCATGTTATTGAAGTGAAACCAGCTAGAGAAGAGCTGATGACTCACAGTTAGCTCTCAGGGAAAATACACTGAATGGATGAATGCAGGCATACACCTTGTGCGCTGAAAGTTTACCTGCACGAAAGGTGGTCTTGAGCTCCTTCCAGAATATAGGTTAGATAGGAATCTCCTATAAAGAAAATCAATCAAAATAGATGTCATAAGTATTGGTTAGATCAGGGATTGTCAAACTCTGCTCACTGGCCACATTTGGCCATGACCTGTTTTTATATGTCCCTCCAACTAAGAATTGCTTTTGCATGTTTAAAGATCTACCAAAAGAGAAGGACAAAGAAAAAAAATGACAACAAGGAGAATATGTAAGAGATACCAAATAAAACTTGCAAATCCTAAAATAGGTATTACCTGGCACCTTATTAAAAAAAATTACTTCCACTGCTCCTCCCCAAGAATTGGCTGGTTCTTTGTAGAGTGGAGATTATGCATTACTTTTTGAGTTTTGTCTTGTCTGAAGGTGACGGCCTCCTGGTCACTGTGTGGAGAGGAGTTTTAAAAGCATGAGATAGCCTGTCATCCCAGCACTTTGGGAGGCCGAGGCGGGCAGATTATGAAGTCAGGAGATCGAGACCATCCTGGCCAACATGGTGAAAACCTGACTCTACTAAAATACAAAAAAATTAGCTGAGTGTGGTGGCACATGCCTGTAGTCCCAGCTACTCAGGAGGCTGAGGCAGGGGAATCACTTGAACCCAGGAGGTGGAGGTTGCAGTGAGCTGAGATCACGCCACTACACTCCAGCCTAGCAACAGAGCAAGACTCTGTCTGAAAAAAAAAAAAAAAAAAAAAAGCATAGAAACTATTTATTAATGCATTTTATGTGCCTGTAACAAATAAAAGCTTTACATAGGTTAACTGAATCCTTACAACAACCCTTTATGTGAGTACTTTCTACTCCTTTTTAAAGAGGAGACAATTGAGCAACAGAGAAGCTAAATGACTTATCCAAACACACAGCTAGGAACTGGTAGGAACCAGGATTTGAACTGGGGCTATCTATAGTTGTGGATAGTTAGATATAGATGAGTCAGGATAGGTTAATATATGCTACAGTAACAAATCACTACACATTTTGTGTGGCTTTCAATAGAGAAGGCTTATTTCTTGCTCATACTGTGGCTCCATAGTGAGTCGGCTGTTGACTCACAGTGGCTTGGCTTTAGCCCCTACTTCATGTGTGGGTCTCTGGGATCCACACAGAGGGTACAGCCTGTCTCTAGAACATTGCAAGCCATGCTGCAAGAGGAAAAGAGAAGGAACCCTATGTTGGCTCTTAAAGCCTCTTACTAGATGTGACATGCCCCTCTGATCAGGTGTTATCAGACAGAGCAGGTCAAGTGGCCACCCCTGATGTCAGTGGGGCTAGAAAGCATAATCCTCCTTTGGGAGGGACAGTGAATACCTGAGTTAGCAGGACTGTCTGCCATGGAATATGACAGAGGATTTTAGCCAGTGTCCCAGTGTTGCAGGATGTTGGTTAGGAGTCCTGGAAACTGGCTGATTCTGCCTACTGTTTTTCCCTGACTCTCCAGAAATGAGAGCATGCCAGTCAGTAGTAGCATCTCATTCATCAGCCAGCACCCCAAGTACCACCCCCCCACCTCTCTCTCTTTCCATGTGTGTCTATAGTGCTTAACACAAACAAATAAATAAATGCATTTAAGTTAATTTCTTTAAATAAATACTACATATAACACATATCATTATATTTTAATATATATAACATATAGTAGACTTATATGGTATATATTATATTGATATATTTATATATATAATATATATAGCATACATATGTATGTATTTAGTTTAAGAAATTTGCTTACTCAGTTCTGGGAGCTGGCAAGTCTGTAATCCACAGGACAAGCCAGTAGCCTGGAGATCCATAAGAGGTAATGTATCAGTCTTGAGTCCAAAGTCTGGAAACTCAGGCAGAATTTCTATGTTGCAGTCTGGAGCCATAATTCCTTCCTCGGGAAACCCTGGTTCTTCCCTTTAAAGCCTTCAACGGATTGGATGAGGCTTACCCACAGAGTGGAGGGTAATCTGCTTTCATTAAAGTCAATGGATTATAAACGTTAATTACAACTGAAAAATGCCTTGACAGTAACATTTAGACTAGTGTTTGATCAAACAACCGGGCACCACGACCTAACCAAGTTGTCATATATTAATAAAACTAATTGTCACATTTAAGGACCATGTTTCAATGTAAAAGTCCTACCAACAAACCTATCACCCTCATGGTCTTTAGCTCTTTATACTAGTTAAGTTGACACTAATTGTGGTAGTACATTCCCAAATGTCTTAAGGATTCAAGTACACTACAATTTATGTTTTGCCATTTGAGGTCCAGAATAAATGCTCCCCATTGGTGAATGGCTCTTCTCCATGTGGTGATTCCGAGACCCAGGCACCTTTCGTGTTGTACTACCCTACCTTTAATGCAGGACTGTCAGACTTGCTGTGCTTGTCTCCATCAGGCCAATGGAATGAGGGGAACCAGAAAAATTGTTAGTGGGGAGTATTTTATAGACCAGAGAGGAATTGCTGCAAAGCATTTCTACTTACAGCCATTGGCTAGAACTCAGTCAAAGGTCCATGCCCATCTCAAGAAAGTATAGAAACTATAGTCAAGCCTGTACCCAGAAAATATAAACAATAAAATTGATGATCTCCAAACTAGCCTTTGCCTTATTTCTGCACCCCACATTCTCCACAGAGATCTTAAATTTTAACATAGTTGTGGGGGAAAGAGATTATAACAAATTATGAAAATTTTCTGTTTGTAAATTGTATATTTTTAAATTTGAAAGAATGTTTCCTCTTCTCATGTGAGGAGTAAATGATCTATGGAAGTAACAGTGCCTGATGTAGTTTAGATGCCCAGCATTTCAAATGTTTGCTTTTAAACAGCCGAAAAAAATAAAACAACTGCACCTTTCAGAAGATTTGAAAATCCCATCTTTACATTTCACTGGTTTTCCAGGGAGAAGAAAAGAGTCAAATGTCTCAAGATAAAAAAATAAAATCTGTACATTTTTAAAGTCTGTTTTCAAAGTTCCTCTGAACTTCTTTATGGCTAAAGCCTCCAAAACTGAGTCATACACCTAAGAAACCAGCTCATCTTTGTTAAAATGGGTTTCATTTCTTACTGACCTTGTCAACAGCTCTGAAGAGCTAATTTGCTAGTTCAGTGGCTCATCATTGGTTTCTCTTACATGAAAATGACAAAGGTCAACTGTGTTAAAAATTTATTTTTCTTAATCCAAGGAATTTCAATATTTCTGTCCCTCTCTGATTGAATTGCCAAGAATCTCATTTAATTGCTTATTATGGGTTGTCCTTGCTGGACTGTATCCCTACCTGACTGCATTTGAATGATATTTGAGGCTCTATTTCAGTTAATTTGATAAGTATGTCTCTATGTTCTATAAATAAACCAACTTGTAGTCAAGGAATTCAGAAGTGACAGGTCATATATTGCCTTTGTCTTTCTTTAAGGACTAGTGTGGCATTCTCATACTTTCGATATAGTTGACCTGGCTTCACACTTTGATTCCAAAACTTACGGACTTTAGCATCTTATCCAAATCACTTGAATTAGCTGAGTCTCAGTTTATTCTTCAGTAAAAAGGACCTACCCAATCTCCTTACCATGAGACACTTTTAGGATTAAATGAATTTTTTATAGCAAAGTTGTTAGGAATCACATTAGGTGTTCACTCATTTCTCGGCACCTTTTCTGTGTGTTTAGGTATAGCTCAGCTATTTTTTTTTTTTTTTTTTTTTTACTACATGTCACCCCGCTGAGTTAGAGCACTTTGTTTGCAAGCAGAAGAAACCAAAACAAATTGGATAAAATAAAAATCGGGCATTTAGTTGAAGCCCACAGTCGTGTCTTGTGGGGTGGTAATACACCCAGCCCTTGGAGAAGGCATGGGACAGCATCTATACAGTCTAGGAAATGCACAAAGAGTCATATTTCAAAGTCTCTCTGTTCAAGCCAACTTCTTCTTTTCTATCTGCAAATCTGCTTTACTATTTACAGTATCTATCAGGTGAAAGACACTGAAATCATAGCTCTGAATTTCTAAAGACACCCCCATAGACTTTGTGTTTGCTGGGAGCTAATCTAGCATGAAATATAGCTTATAAAATTTCAATTCCAAATTCAATTGACCCATCTTATATCAGCTTTTTACACCTAGCCCAACCCACTGTGCCATTGTGTGGATTCTCAGGGCCCCCTTCTGTGAGTAGGGAAAGAAGCTAAGACGATGTTGTGAGTTTAATAGACACCACACGTATCAGAGGGCAATTAAGAATGATTTTATTTTTATTCTGAATAACATACATTAGAAAAAATAGCATTTTGCCTCCTTCTTCTTACTCCCATAATTCCAAGGACATAAAGAAATCACTCTGGTTTCAGTTGCAGGTCATGATAGAGTTGACAATCTAAGATGGAGGGAAATAAACTGCGTCAGCGAGCCCACTGTAAGCATCATCTGGAAGCCACTGGAAGCCTCTGGAAGCTTAAATACCAACGCTAGTACAGGGGAAGCTTCCTTTACATAAAGCACAGAACTGCCGAATGTGAGAGCATCACACTTGGCTGCATTTTTAATGATCTCTCTCCAGTAGGATAGATGGCGAGAGCTCTTTTGACTGAGGTGTGTGGGCAGCTCCACACGTGTGGCCTGGTAGGACCCAGGTGAAGTTATGGGAGCTGCTGGCACTATGATGAGTCTCCTGCAGACCTCTCAGCAGGTTCCCAAGTGAAAATGCCCTCTTCCTGGGCTGAGGCAATTAATTGAGGACTTATTTTTACCTATTAGAGAAACTTCAATCTCCTTTATATGTGAAACACACTGCTGCAAACATACTAAATTTCAAATAAATATTTTATTCCTGCATCTTTTAGAAAATAGCTGTTATTACAGAAAGGAAAAGAAAAAAAAGTCCAAATTTGAGTTTTATCTGTTTTTTTTTTTTTTTTTTTAAAAGGATCTGGCTCTGTTGCCCAGGCTGGAGTACAGTGGCATAGTCATAGCTCACTGCAGCCTCAATCTCCTGGGTTTAAGTGATCCTCCTGCCTCAGCCTCCCAAATAGCTGGGACTATAATAGAACCACAGGCACACATCACTGCACACCCGGCCCAGTTGATTTTTCTTTTAATTTTTAGTAGAGGCAAAGTCTTTCTATGTTGCCCAGGCTGGTCTCTAATTCCTGAGCTCAAGTGATCCTCCTGCCTCTACCTCCCAAAGTGCTAAGATTACAGGCTGAGCCACCATGCCCAGCCTGAGTTCCTTGTTAAAGGAACACATTTTACAGGTCTCTCTTGATGAAAATGAAGATGAATAAATAAATAAACAAATAGGCAGATGGATTTAAAAAAAACTGTTATTGGCTTTGGGACAATGAATGAATCTTGACATTTTAAAGTGTACAGTTTTTAATTGCTCTTAATTAGACAATTGTTTTCCAGACATTTCCTATGAGGAAGCTATTGCAAATATACATATGTATATGTATATATGTATATTTTGCAAATATACATATATGTATATTTTGTTTGTTTCTAATTTACTAATTATAAGTACATTATGTAGATGATACAATTCCCATTTTTCAGATTTAAAGATATTAAGGCAAGAGAGTTCAGGTAATTTGTCTGAGATAATATAGCTTGTTAAAAGCAATCTAAGGCATGAACCCAGTTTATCAGACTCTTAGAAAGGGCAATTGAAGGGCCAGGTACCGTGGCTCATGCCTGTAATCCCAGCACTTTGGGAGGCCGAGGCAGGTGGACCCCAGGATCAGGAGACGGAGACCATCCTGGCTAACATGGTGAAACTCCGTCTCTACTAAAAATACAAAAAAATTAGCTGGGAGTGGTGGTGGGCACCTGTAGTCCCAGCTATTCTGGAAGCTGAGGCAGGAGAATGGCGTGAACCCGGGAGGTGGAGCTTGCAGTGAGCTGAGATTGCGCCACTGCACTCCAGCCTGGGCGACAGAGCAAGACTACGTCTCAAAAAAAAAAAAAAAAAAAAAAAGGGGACAATTGAAGAAAGATAGTTGGTTCAAAGAGAACTGCTCCCTAAACTAAGGATAAAATTGTCCATGATCTAAAAAAAAAACTCAACACTCAACATTTTTTTTTCAGCAAAACATATTTCTCTAGATTCTTCTCAAAGATTCTAATTACATGAGTCATGTTACAATAGAAACCTAAACTCAACTTTAATTTAAGTTTATGACCAGGGGAAGTAAAAGAGACTAAAAGTAGCCTCAAAAATAAAATGCATAAAAATAGTTTAAAAATACTTGAGAAATCATTTTAAACAATGGGACATTTTCAAGAAGAACAGGGATCCCTGAGAGATGAAAAACAAATTGAGCATAGTCTCAAGTTATCCAAGCTGATTGCTTAGAGGGCTTTGCAGTCTCCCTGAGTTGAGGGGATATTGCTGGGAGGCTAAAGTTACTAGAGCTCACAGGATAGGGTATCAGAGAGCAGAGAGAGGTGCTAGGAGAAATTTTGAGAATTTCTGGGTTCCCTTCAATTCTTTAACTAAGTGCTGATCAACACATGTATGTGTGGAATATACCCAACACTGGGAAAAAAACCGCACACACACACACACACACACACACACGCAATCAAAGGAAGTAATCCCCAGAGCTCCCACAGGCCTGGAAAGAGTTCCTGTTCCCACCAGCCACAATAAAAAACCTAATAACTCATGGGACAGCAGGTAGAACGCTCAGATGTGCTTTATCTTAGCAGTAGGATGCAGTCTAAATGTTGCTCTGGTCTTGTCTAATAAACACTAAAAGTAAGATCCAAAAGAATCAAACTATTTCCAAGTAACATAACTACATCCCAGAATAACACTTAATAATATTTATGAGAATATAAAATATCCAACATTCAACAAAGTAAAATTCACTGTCTTCAATATCTAATAAAAAATCACCAGGCAGTCAAAGGAGAAAGGAAATATGACTCATAATGAGGAGAAAAATAAATCAATTGAAACTGACTCAGAAATGACATAACTGATAGAATTAGTAGACAAGGCTATTAAAACAATTATTATAAGTTTTCCATGTATTTCATGTGTTTAATGACCTCGAGGAATGAGTATGTTGAGACATGCAACATATAAAAAGAAAAATCCAAGTCAAACTTCTAGAGATAAAAATTATAACGTCTGAGATGAAAAGTACATTGCTAAAGATTAACAACAAATTAGGCATTGCAGAAGGAAACATTAATGAACTCGAAGATAAAATAATAGGAACTATTGAAAATGAAATACGGAGAGAAAGCAGGTTAAGGAAAAAATTGAACAGAGGATCAGCAACATGTGGAACAGCTTCAAATGGCCTAAAATACATGTAATTGGAGTCTTTGAAGGAGGGCAGAGCAGAAAAATACCTGAAGAACTAAAGACTGTAATTTTTAAAATTTAATGAAAACCATATTCCAAAGATCCAAGAATCCCAATGAACTTCAAGCAGAAGAAATAAAAGACAGGAATTAGAAGGTACTGTGAACTGAATGAAAATTATAACACAGCATAAAAAAATGGGTGGGATGGATCTAACAGTTCTTTGAGGAAAGTTTTTGGCACAAAAATGCCTGTATTAAAAAAGAAGAAAGGCTTAAAATCAGTGACGTCAGCTTCCATATTAAGAAACTCAAAAAATAAAGTTCCACTCAATTTATACATAACCACACACCATAAATAAATAATACTGTGATCCAAACAGGGTATACAGCCTCTCTTTCTCCACCCATAGGCAGACACAGACATAGATTTGAAAGCCACAGAGCCAAGTCCTGACACTAGCACCAACTACATGATCTCTGGCAAATAACTGAGGTTCTCTGGTTTTCATTTCCTCCTCCATGGAATGGGAGAATAGGGCAAGATCTTGAAGACTGGACGGACAAAATAAGGGTAGGAGTGACATTTCAGACAAAGGGAAATATAGACAAAGATCTGAAGGCATCCAGGAACATGGTGCCTCAGGCAAGGGGTGTGTGTACAGTTTAGTATGTCTGTTCCTTAGCAGGTGAGGGGAGGTTGCAGGTACGGATGATGCTAGGCTTAACTGTTGATGGCCTCACCTGGCATCTTGAAGGCAATGGATCCAGGAATGACCTCAATAGAGGCCCGTGGTGTCTAGAGACCATAGCCGTGATCTTTGGATAATCCAAATCGTATACTTCAGTGAATCATCAAATCTGCATTCACAAGGCGAATGAGTGGTTAGAGAATTTTGTTGCACAACAATGCAACAAGAAAAACATCAGTTGATCTGTCTGTCTGTATTAGAAATTTGCCCAGGCCAATTCATTATGTAGGTGTATTGATTAAATGAATTATTTATCTTAGCTCCTACAGTGTGTCTGTAGAGTCCCTAAATAAGACAAAGCTCTCAAATGTGGATTCTTTCTTGGAAAGACTCTGAAAATGTTTTCAGAACGTTTTTTTTCTTTTTTGTTTTTTAGATGAATTCGCTGGATTTCAAAGCAAATATTCTTGCTATTAAAGTATGGAAAGAAACACACATGTGCATCTTGTGAGACATACCCAAGGTCTAGATGCAGAAGTACTCAGAGAATGTGCTCAGTGGGCTGTCACCTGAGCCAAGATTTAGTTACCAGCTTCTGGGAATGTCAAGTACTCATTAGCTTTTATTCTTTTCTGCAGAAAGTGACAAATGCCCATCTTGATCACTGGAGCACAAAATTAGCTGAGTGCTTCAGGGAAAGGGCAACAAGGGAAGAAATGAACAAGGGGTCAGAGACCCTGACCCTTGTGGGGAACAGTAGAAACAACTAGGAAAAAGATTCATCTGTCATGGAGATCAGGCTGTCCATGGTGCCAAATGACTCCATGAAGGCCTCAGAATTTCCCCCTGTCCTAGACATCCATATGGAGCATGGCAGAACTGAAACTTAACCTTGACAAGGCAGAGTTCTTTATTTCAAAAGATCAGGAACTGCACTGTGCCTTATGTCTTGTCTACATTTGTGACCAATGTTTTCTTTTTCTTTTTTTCCATTCTTGAGTTCGTTAAATTGAATTCATCTTTTACGAAACTTGGGTTCTTCTTCATCAGTTTTTTTTTTTTTTTCCCCAAGAAGTGGGAGTGTGTGGCACCCTTTTTTGAGTGTTTAAATAGATGATGATGTCTTTCGACTGCCTCCCTAGATGGAGAAAAGCCTTGCCAGTTTTACAGTTAAAGATCAGAACTGTTTTTCTTGCAAAGTATTTAGATAACAATCAAAACATTTAGTGTTGGAAAGCAACAGTCCGAGTTAGCATGATTTGCA
Organism: Theropithecus gelada; assembly: GCF_003255815.1. NCBI lineage: Eukaryota > Metazoa > Chordata > Mammalia > Primates > Cercopithecidae > Theropithecus > Theropithecus gelada. The sequence goes on along the minus strand of NC_037675.1, from coordinate 99,609,660 downwards.
TTTATTTTTAGGCAAATTATTTATTAACCAGATATACACTGTCTTTGTTCACATCCTTTTGATGCTTTTGTCAGGACATCTTTAGACCTAAATTTATTTTTATTGGCTTACCATAATCATGGACTAAACTTCAATTTCTATACTCAGGTCTTTTATAAACGTCGGAACCTTTTGTTCGGTTGTAAGCTAAGTATAGCTAAGTGTTTGAAAGCATAAACTCTGCAGTAGATCAACTTCAGGTTTTGTTCATTAACTTAACATTCCACAGATAGTTATTGGTCTCCTATTTGGTTCAGGAAAATGTCCTGCACAGTGGTAACTGGGACAGGCTTTGGCTCTCACAGAGCCTAGAGCTCAATAGAGGTCAAGACAGGAAACTAAGAAAGAGTTAGCAGCTTGCTCAGTGACAAGTTGAGAATTTCTTCTCTTCCCTTTTCTGCTTGGCCGTTTATGGCAAGTTGGTGCCCTTTTTTGGGCATAGGGCTCCGAGTTATATATGAACATAATCTACCTCAAAGAATGGGTGGCTGAACCTTACATATAAAGAATGGAAACATGGTAGCTAAAATATGGGGGTTCCTTTGATTATTTCTGGTTGGTAACATTCACACTCAATGAGACCAGTCACTTAAACCAGGGGTCCTCAATCCCTGGGCCACAGATTGGAACCAGTCCATGGCCTGTTGAGAACTAGGCTGCACAGCAGGAGGTGAGTGGCAGCTAAGTGAACATTACTGCCTGAACTCCACCTCCTGTCCGGTCAGCAGCATTAAATTCTCATTGGAGCCCAAACCCTCTTGTGAACTACACATGCAAGGGTTCAGAGGATCTAGATTGCAGGCTTGCTCCTTATGAAAATCTAACTAAAGCCTGATGATCTGAGGTGGAAGACTTTCATCCTGAAGACATCTGCCACCCTCCCCACTTGCTGTCTGTGAAAAATTGTCTTCCATGAAACTGGTCCTTTGTGTCAAAAAGGTTAGGGACTGCAGACTTAGACTATAAGCTCCAAGAGTTCGTGAATTTTTGTCTATGTTGTTCACTGATACAGCTGAGGTACAAAAACAATTCTTGCTATATGATAGGTGATCAATAGAGACTCACTGAATGGACCATAGACTAAAATTCGTCTTTGTATCCCAAGACTGCGATCTGCCATATCATTTTTATTTACCTTTACATTCTGAGGAGGAATGTAAAAATTCCTAGTCCTCAACAGTGGCTTACTTGCCACAGGGCTGATTGGGCCTCTTCCGCCTTTCATAGTACTTTTCTAGCTCCACAGTGAGTTTGATCTTTGTCATCCTGCTTTGCGTTGCTTCCAGGTGGTTTGTTGTCCATCCCATTTCTATTCCCATCTTATCCTGTTGCTTCTCTTAGTTGGGGCTATTTTGATTTCAGGGATGTAATCTTTTCTTTTCTTTCTTTTTCTATGTGGAAAGCCTGTCACTTTTCAGGTCACTCTAGTTTGTCTTTTTTATTTAGAAGCTGATCTTTTCTCTATTCTGAGAATCGTCTTTCCTTTTTCTTGATACTTCGACTCCTACCTAAAAAGCGAGAGTGGCCATGTTGACTAACAACTGGTGACACATGAGCTTACCTCCAGCACTGCTTGCTCTCTACTATGAGGGTGGCACCTTTCCTTGGCCTGCAGTGGCCTCCGACCAGTGGGTGAGCTCTTAACTTCTTTTTGTCCCCTTGTAGTTTGTGAAATCAATCTTTTGGCTATGCCTGCTTTCATCCTCAAAGCAAGTAAATAAATAGTGGGGTTGATGGACATTGACTTAGAGTGGAGTAAAAGAATAGGAAGAGGCTTAGAGACTTCTTACGCTCTGAATTTCTTCACTTTACAAATGAGAAAACTGAGGCCCCAAAAGAACATGGTCTTGGTCAGTCACAAAGCTAATGCACAAAGCTTTAGAAACAGGAACCTGTGCTCCCAGTTCCCCTGCTCTCTCCACTACAGCTACAAGTGAGTATCATTTCTTACAAGATTCCTGTCACATGGAAAGTGTTTCTCGAAGGACTACCCCCCCTCCCGGCTCCAAAACGAGAGGAAAGCTTTGGCTTTGTGACTACTTCTTTCTTCTATCCGCAATACCTTCCTGTATTCTCAGACTCTTGAATCATGTATAAATAGATACATAAATATCTTTTAAAGACCATGGTCTTTGTCCTACAGAGAGTGAGTAGTTTTGACTTAATTAAGCATGGGTGTGAGGTGAGTGGTAGGTTTGGGGTGGAGGACATATTCTGGGAGAATGGGATGATGGATAACCTTCTCTGAAGCTTTTCTGGGGCCATTTGCCAGTGGTCCTCGGTAAGGGCTCATTTTGGGCTAGGACCCAGCAGCTGGCTGGCCTTGCCCTTTACTGCCATAAAGACATCATCAATTTCCTGGAAATTAGCTACAGAAATCCAAGAGTGATCACTCAGGGCTCAGTCCAGTCCAGTTCAAGGATGTAAAGAACAATTCTCTTTTACAAATCAATTAAGATTTATTGCAAGGGACTTGAAAAGGGAGTGAGATTTATTCTCCACAGGGACTTCCAGAGCCCAGTGATAGCCTAGTTTGTGTCAACAGGCTTTAGTCAAAGTCCTAATGACGTTTACATATGAAGAGTTTCATTATTTGGGCTTAAGAGCTACTTATTATTACCAGTCTGTGGCAAAAAAAAAAAAAGACTCTAAATTAAGGAGCTGATATGAAAATAGATGAAGTTTGCATTCTATTGAGCAGGCATACTTTTATTATTAATTTTATGCATTATTTACAGTGATAGTTAAACATATTGATCTTAGGAAAGCAGGAAGTGTTGTTACACTAACAACGAGATTTGACTAAGAAAAAAAGGTAATAATTATCAATTAGCAGAAATTACTGCTAATAAGTGTGGGGGAAGTGCAGAAAATTCTGATTAGGAAGAACTGACACTTTCATAGTGTTGTGTAAATTGCCAGGATTTTAAAAATACATCTGCCTTGTATGATATTTACAAAGAAAAAAAAAGTGTCAGGCATATAATTACTAGATACATCCAAGATACAAACCTTTTTGTTGTTCTTTTAATCATTTGGAAGAAGAGGAGTCATTGCTTAGAAGATTTTTGCCCTTTTCTGTGGATAACAAGTAAAATTAACTAACAGCTCAATTATTCTGTTAATGAGGCAACTCCCTCCCCACTTGCATAAATTTAATTTATTTTTCTTTCCAGTGTCCTTTCTGCTACCATCAATCAACTACCCTTCCAGAGGAAAAAAAATTATACACCAAAAGTGGGGTGTGGGCTGGGGGGTATCAAAATTGAGGTTGATCATACATTATAATGTGAAAGAGGAAATGAACATAAAAGAAAGGGAGAAAACCGAGTCTCAACAAGCTCGCAGGCCAGCCTGCGAAAGCAAGCTTGAAATTTCCTATTGGGTAAAGTCTATTTGATTCAGGTGACACATACACAAAAATAAAAGCCCAAAATTCACCACTATGCAATATATCCATCTAATACAACTGCACTTTGTACCCCCTAAATCGATAAAAGGGGAAAAAATGTTCCCTGCTATCCAACCCCGAAGGTATGGGGTGAAGCACATTCTTTGTAGACTGTTGTTTTCCATAGATGTCTGGTTGTTGGTTTGTCTTTCCATTTTATCAATCAGAGCTTTTAAGCTGTACCAGGTGAGCAATACAAGTGGGATGATTCCAGGCAAAAGCAAAGAAAATGACTGTAGTTAGTGAAGGCAGCCTCATTCCAGACAAACAGACACTTCCTTTCAGATTTTTGAAACATTGGCAGTTAAGAGCTTGCTGTCCTGAGCAGCTGTAGAAGTTCAGGGTCCACAGGTCAGGAGCTGAGACAGTTAATGTCCATTTTGGCTCCAAAGTGGGATGGTGTAAGTCCACTGATTAAACCTAAGTTAGAGGCCAAATAAAATTGGTCTACAGCCCACCCAGCTCCTATAGCCTTGATCCCAGTTGTTCTTTGCAGTTTCCTAAGTATAACCCCCACATAAAATAACAGCGAGTGCACACTTCCTCAGGTTTCAATTGCTTTTCCACATTCTGCATTACTTGCCATTGTTAATGGTAGCACCATCACCCTGTAACTTACCCAATACACTCTGAGCATCTTTGTTGACAAGTTCCTGCCCTGTCGGATAATCCAATGGTCTGGATTCTGCCCTCTCAGCATTTCATGACTTTAGCTCCTGTTCTCCAAATTCAACTATGGCCATTGTGGATCAGCTGACAGGTCTTCACATGCTGCCCAGATCCCTGCAAGATCCCCTCTCCAGGCTTTCTGATCACTTCAATCCATCCTGGGCACTGCTACCAGAGTGATCTATTTCTTAAACCACATTTTGTTAGTTCGTTTTTCTTTCAAATCACATGAGTAAATAATAGACACATTCTCATTGTAAAATGTCTAAAAATAAATAATATAAAGCCAATTATATAAACTCCTTTTTTGCCAGAAAAAATACAGCACCCTCACACAAGCCTGCCCACTCCCGCAAGCCTCCCAGGCCATCTTCTACTCATTGAGAGGTCTTTGTATGCAGACAAATTTTTACTTATTTGTTTACATGAATGGGAGCATTCATCTATTTCTGGGGCTTATTCTTTTTATCTAGCAGTGACATAATTCTACAGCTGTTCATATAACTGCCATAACTTAGGCTTAAGAGCTCTTTGCTAATTCAGAGTTCAAGGATTTGGGGTATATATATATATACACACACACACACACACACACATACACACATTATACATATACATATGCATATACATATACACACATATATAATCTATCGAAGGACATGGAGGTTAGTTTTGGAGCCATTGTTGCTATTACAGGTTATGATGCAGTGGAAACAAACTGCTGCATGCTTATCATTGGGACAAACAGTGGGGACTTTTAAAATATTTTGAGGGCCAGGAGCGGTGGCTCATGCCTGTAATCTCAGCACTTTGGGAGGCTGAGGCAGGCAGGTCACTTGAGCTCATGAGTTTGAGACAAGCCTGGGCAACATGGTGAAACTCCGTTTCTACTAACAATACAAAACTGAGCTGGGCTTGATGGTGCACGCCTGTAGTCCCAGCTACTCGGGAGGCTGAGACAGGAGAATTTTTTGAACCTGGGAGGCAGAGGTTGCAGTGAGCTGAGATCATACCACTGCACTCCAGCCTGGGCGACAGAGCGAGATTTCATGTCAAAAATAAAAAAAAAAAAAAAAGAAGAAGAAGAAGAAGAAAGAAAAAGAATTGAAAGTGAATTGCCAAATTGCTCACTAAAAAGACTGTATCCGTTTATGAAACACTCTGAGTAGCTGTCTGTGAAAGAGCAGACGTTCTTCCAACTTCTCAGCTTAGAACCATTATCAATTTTTTAAAGAAAAACATTATGATGGTTGAACAATGCCATCTTATTGCTTTGATTTGCATTTCTCTGACTACTAGTGGCTATTTGCAGTGAATTCATATTTCATCTTTCTATGAATTGACTAATTTTCCTATTGAGCTGCTTTTAAAATTGTTAATAATTTTTGTGCGAAAGTGGCAAATATGGTCTCTCAATCTGTTGTCTTCTAACTTTTGCATTGTATCTTCTGACACATAAAATATGTATAATTTTATATATTCAAATATGCCAGTTGGCCATGGGGCTCACACCTGAAATCCCAGTACTTTGGGAGACCAAGGTGGAAAGATCAACTGAGGTCAAAAGTTTGAGACCAGCCTGGCCAACATGGCAAAATCCTATCTTTATGAAAAATACAAAAATTAGCTGGGCATGGTCATGGTTGCCTGTAATCCCAAGTATTCAGGAGGCTGAGGCAGGAGAATTGCTTGCACCCAGAGGCAGAGGTTGCAGTGAGCTGAGATTGTGCCACTGCACTCCAGTCTGGGTGACAGAGCAAGACTCCATCTAATCTCAAAAAACAAAACAAAACAAAATAAACAAACAAATATGCCAGTCTTTTCTCTCTGGTTTCTAGTTCTTGTGGATAGACTTCATAAATTCAAGTTCTTGTGTTAGGAAGACTTGATGAATTCCAAAATTTTATCTATCTATCTATCTATCTATCTATCTATCTATCTATCTATCTATCTTACCCTTCCACTCATCTGTTCAATCATTCATTCATTATGTATACGTCTGTGTTTCTATCATCTATACATCCATTATCTATCTATGCATGTATGTATCTATCTATCATCTATCCATCCATTTACTCATTATCTCACCCATCCATCCATCTGTCCATCCATTCATCAATTATCACTGTATCTATGTATTTATCTATCCATCCATCCATTATCTATCCATTATTTATATTCATCTATTATATATATGATGTGCATATACATATACTTTTCTATTTCTAGTAATTTTTATATCTGTGATTAAAAATTTAAAAATATAAATGTAATATCTCTCTTATAAGTTTAAAAACTTTATTGATCTTGTCTTCTCTCTTCTTCCTCTTTAGAATAAAGTTGAAACTCCAGTGTCCTTTTACCCTCCAGGGGCCTCTCCTACCTCATTCCCTCCAACCCCGTCACCTAGGAGAAGAGGCTTCATTTCAAACCTCAGTGGACCAGGCTCCCTCGCACCTCTGGACCTTCTCATACGCTGCCTGCTGCCCTTGAAGGATGGTGGGCTGCTGTTCTTCTCAGTGTCTCTCCCAGTAACTGGCCAGGGAGAATGTCCAGGCCCTCTCTTGCTGGGTGACAGGAGGGAGGGCAGGCGAAAGGGAGAGAGTGGAGGAAGGAGAACACAAGCCAAGTGTTGACTCTTTAGCATAAAATCTGTCTAAAATCCTTCTTAGTTATAGTGGGAAAGGCAGGAACTGGTTGTAAGGCAGGAGTGATGGCAGTGGGATGAGGTTTTCTAAACTGACGGCTCACACCTTTGGAGTTATTTATTTCTTGAGAGAGTGGTTTCTAATACTCCCTAATCTTGGGTTGGCACATCAACCCAGAGAAAACTTCCTAAACTAGCCAAGGACCATGCACAGAAATGGGAAAAATGAGAGGGACTTCTCCATGGTTGGAGATACGCACTTCATGTCACCCCCATCCCTGCATAAAATCCTCCTGCGATCTCCATAATCTTCCATATAAATTGAACACTTTATTCCAGGTTCCAAGGTCCTCCCTCCTTACCCTCAGCACACCATCGCTCCCCCTCTCCCAACACCCACGCCTGTGTGGGTCCCCTGGGAATTGATCTGCACGGATCACACTGTTTCACTTCCTCAGGCAGATGGTCAGTCTGTTCCCTCTACCAGGGGTGACTATCAATCCACTTTTAGGTGGACACACATGTCTTGACCATTCACATGTCCGCTAGGTATTAACTCTGCTGGAGTGCTTTCATGTCCTCCCTAAATCCAGCCTCCATCTTCTCATCTCTAACTCTAAATTGAACCCTCACTCTACCCATGACGGGACGGGCTGTATGGTTGAGTGTGTGGAGATGTGGATGAATAAATGGACAAGTGAATAGTTGAGTGTATGGAGGAATGGATGGATGAATGGTTAAGTGAGTGGGTGAATGGGTAGGTGATGGATGGATAAGTGGATGACGGATGACTGGGTGGATAGATAATAGATAGATAGTGGGGTGCATGCATCTGTTTGGGGTGTGTGAGTATATAAAGATCATGATTATGATGATAACAAAATGACTCATTGGATGCAGAGAGACCCATAATAAAAATGTCACGTGAAAGGTCTGAACTAATGCAGTGGCAGAAGAAAGGAGGATGCAAATATAAAGTACAGGATGATTTTTAGAAGTCAATGATGTTGCCAATGAAGGAAAGGAAGCTGTTGACAAAAGCAAGTGACGCAGCCCAATGAGTATCAGAAGCCTATGCCTGCTAGTGCTGCATAAAAGCTAAACATATTTCTTTAGCACCTGCTGCATGTTTCACACAGTGGGGCACTAGGGGGCTGTGAATGTAGTGAGTGGCACATGGCTGGCTTCAGGATGATGACACTGTAGCTATTAGTCTAAAGAGAATTGAGGATGTACTGCTCTAGAAGGAAGTGGGTTTATTACGTAACTCATTAAGTCAGTGATTCTCAGCCTTCTCTGCACATCAGAATCACCTGGGGGAATTAAAAAGATGCACATGCGGAATTTACAACCTCTGTTCAACTGGTCTGAAGTGGTCTCAGGTATTGCCCAGATGTGAATTCAGGGCTGTGAACTACTTCATGAGCATACTAATTAATAAAATTCAACCTCCAAAATTTCTACTCATTTTTCCAAATGAATGTTGCCTATTTGGTGACACATTCTTTGCTTATAGAGCCAGTCAACCACCCTTTTCCCAAATCCTGTAGCACTTTGCTCACATCCTTATTGAACCAAGTACTGCACCATGTGTCTAGTTGTGCCAGAGGTCTGCCTCTTTCCTTCACTGAGGGCATAGCCAGAGATCAGCTGGCTGCAGAGGACAGAAGTCTGAGGACACTTAGAACTTAATTTCAAAAAAGATCATGGGGTGTTCGAGGCAGTGAGAAGGCTTGTTTTCCTTGGAGATACGCGGCATCTCTTCTCTTTAAGCACCTGTCTCGTCCTTTTTGCAAGTTGTCACTGGGCACATCGTGAATAAGATTGCTCAACAAACAGAGAACAAACAAGAAAACAGGGGCTTCATCTCCTAATTCATTGTGGGTCTGATATATGGCCAGGTATCCATTCCTGATCCAATCAGCTGAGGCCAGGGAGACAAAACCTGTGTTCCTTACATTCCCTTTTCCCTAGAAGGCAGAAGAGAGCAGGTCTCCAAAGGAGGGCTTATCGCTGGGAGAAAGTGACCAGTGCCTTGTCCCATCCACCTCCTTGTCAACCCAGTGTCTAGCCCAGGATGCGTAATGGGTGCTCAGGAAAGACTTTTTTTTTTTTTTAAATCAAAAACTGGAACAACTGAATGCTGAGAGCCTGCTTAGTGATAAGGAATAATTTCCTCCCAAGTTCCAGAGGCCACTTAGTACTCTCTTAGAAATGAATTGAGAAGATTTTACAAATCTAAGTCATCCTAACTGGGTGAGTGAGGAAGACTTGAAGGGATTTTCCCCTTTCCTAAATGTCATATCTGCCTCCTACATGAGCAATATCCCATTGAAGAAGTCCAGTCATCTATGCTGCCTGACAATTCCTAAATGGGTACTATAGTGGGTTGAATAGTGGCCCCCAAATAGAACTTAGAACTTGTGAATGTGACTTGTTTTGAAATGGGGTCTTTATAGATGTAATTAAGAATTTTGAGATGAGAACATCCTGTATTTAGGGTGGGATCTAAAGTCAATACAAGGTATCCTCATGAGACAAAGGAAGAGGGAGATTTGAGACACACCGAAGCAGAGAGATGGCCACGTGAAGCCAGAAGCAGAGTAGAGTGATGCTTCCTGAAGTCAAGAAATGTTTGGAGATGCAGGAATCTGGAAGAGGCAAGGAAGGATTATTTCCTAGAGCTTTTGGAGGGAGTATGACCTTGTTGAAGCCTTTATTTTTGGACTTCTAGTCTCCAAAACTATTCGAGAATGAATTTCTGTTGTTTTAAGCCACCCAGTTTGTGATCATTTGTTACAACAGTCCTAGAAAACTAACATGGGTACTCAGAAGAGAGAAACCTCATCTTCTAGGAAGACAAGAAGCGTATTTTCCATCTTATTTGAGTTTCTTTTCTTAATTTTTAATTTTTGTGGGTGCATAGTAGGTATATATATTTATGGGTTACATGAGATATTTTGATACAGGCATGCAATGCATGATAATCACATCGGGGAAATAGAATATTCATCACCTCAAGCATTTATCTTTTGTGTTACAAACACATCCTATTATACTTTTAGTTATTTTAAAGTGATTAATTAAGTTATCTTTTACTACAGTCACCCTGTTGTGCTAACAAATACTAGGTCTTGCTTATTCTTTCTGTTTTTTTTGTACTCATTAACCATCCCTCCTTCCCCCAACCACTACCCTTCCCAGCCTCTGGTAACCATCTTTTTACCCTCTATCTCTATGAGTTCAATTGTTTTAATGTTTAGTCCATACAGATAAAAAGTAAGAACATGTGATATTTATCTTTCTGTGCATGGCTTATTAAGTTAACATGAAGACCTCCATCTTCGCCCATGTTCTTGCCGATGACAGAATTTTATTCTTTTTATGGCTGAATAGTACTCCATTGTGTATATGTACCACAGTTTCTTCATTCATTCATCTGTTTATGGGCACTTAGGTGACTTTCAAATCTTGGCTATTGTGAATAGTGTTGCAATAAACATAGGAGTTCAGGTATCTCTTTGATATACTGATTTCCTTTCTTTTAGGTATATAACTGGGAGTGGGATTGTTGAATTTTATGGTAGCTCTATTTTTAATTTTTTGAAGACCCATCAAACTGTTCTCCATAGTGGTTGTACTAATTTACATTCCCACCAAGAGTGTATGAGGGTTCCCTTTTCTCTACATCCTCGCCAGTATTTGTGATTGACCGTCTTTTGGAAAGAAAGCCATTTTAACTGGGGTGAGATGATATATTACATATATTTCTCTGATAATCAGTGATGTTAAGCACCTTTTCATATACCTGTTTGCCATTTCTGTTTCCTTCTTTTGAGAAATGTCTATTCAGATCTTTTGCACATTTTTAAATCTAATTAACAGGTTTTTTTTCCTGTAGAGTTGTTTGAGCTGTCTATATATATTCTGGGTATTAATCCTTTCTCAGATGGGTAGTTTGTAAATATTTTCTCCTATTCTGTGGGTTGTTTCTTCACTTTGTTGATTTCTTCTTTTGCTGTGCAGAGGCTTTAAACTTCATGTGATTCCATTCATCCATTTCTGCTTTGGTTGCCTATGTCTGTGGAGTATTACTCAAGAAGCCTTTGCTCACTCCAATGTTCTGGAGAGTTTCCCCAACTTTTTTCTTTTACCTTCAATAGTAGTTTCATAGTTTAAGGTCTTCGATTTAAGTATTTAATCCATTTTGATTTGACTTTTCTATATGGTGATAGATAGGAGTCTAGTTTATTCTTCTGCATATGGATATCCATTTTTCCCAGCACTATTTATCGAAAAGACTGTCCTTTCCTCAATGTATGTTCCCGGAATCTTTGTCAAAAATTAGTTCACTCTAGATGTATTAATTTATTTCTGGGTTCTCTATTCTGTTCCACTGGTTTGTGTGTATGTTTTTATGCCAGTATAATCATTTTGGTTTATTTACCTCTGTAGTATGATTTGAAGTAAAGTAATGTGATTCCTTCAATTTTGTTCTTTTTGCTTAGGATAGCTTTGGTTATTCTAGGTCTTTTGTGATTCCATAACAATTTTAAGATTTTTCTATTTATGTGATGAATCTCATTGATATTTTGATAGGGATTGCATTGAATCTGTACATTGCTTTGGGTAGTATCAAGATTTTCACAATATTTATTCTTCCAATCCATGAACATAAAGTATCTTTCCATTTTTTTGGTGTCCTCTTCAATTCCTTCCATTAATTTTTATAGTTTTTATTATAGACATCTGTATTAATTCATTCTCATGCTGCTATGAAGAAATATTTGAGACTGGGTAATTTATATAGGGAAGAAGTTTAACTGACTCACAGTTGTGCATGGCTGGGAAGGCCTCAGGAAACTTACAACCATGGCAGAAGGGGAAGCAAACACATTCTTCTTCACAAGGCAGCAGAGAGAGAACTATGAGAGGTGAGTGGAAGGGGAAGCCCCTTTTTAAACCATCAGACCTCATGATAGCTTACTCACTATCATGGGAATAACATGAAGGAAACCACCCCCATGATTCAATTACCTCCTACTGGGTCCCTCCCACCACATGTGGGGATTATGGAAACTACAATTTAAGATGAGATTTGGGTGGGGACACAGCCAAAAGTTATCAACATTTTTCACTTCTTCAGTTAATTCCTAGGTATTTTATTTTACTTGTAGCTACTATAAATGGAATTATTTCCTTTATTTTGTTTTCAGATTATTGGCTGTTGGCAAATAAAAAAGTTACTGCTTTTTTATGTTAACTTTGTATACTGCAACTTCACAGGATTTATCAGGTTTTTTTTTTGTTTTTTGTTTTTTGTTTTTTTTTTGGTGGAGCATTTAGGATTTTCCAAATCATATTATATGCAAACAAGGATAATTTGACTTCTTTTTCCATTTTGATGTCCTTTATTTCTTTCTCTTTTCTGATTGCTCTAGCTAGGACTTCCATTACCATGTTGCATAACTGTGGTGAAAGTGGGCATCTTTGTCGTGTTCTAGATCTTAGAGAAAAGACTTTCAGTTTTTCCCCATTCAATATGATACTAACTGTGGGTCTGTCATATATGCCTTTTATTATGTTGAGGTATGTTCCTCCTATAGCTAGTTTTTTGAGGGTATTTATCATGAAGGATGCTAATTATACCAAATACTATTTCAGCATGAATTGAATGATTATATGATTCTGTTCTTCGTTTTGTTGATATGATGTATCACATTGATTTATTTGCATATGTTAAGCCATCCTTGCAAGTTTGTTTCTTTTCTCTTGCTGTTTTTATGATCCTTTTTTGTGATTGACCTTTAGAAGTTTGATTATTAAATGCCTTGAGGTAATCTTCTCTGGGTTAAAGCTGCTTGGTGTTTTGAAACTTTTTACTCTTGGATATTAATATCTTTCTCTAGATTTGGGAAGTTCTCTGTTATTATCCTTTTGAACAAACTTTCTACTGCTACCTCTTTCTCCATCACCTCTTTAAGGCCAATAACTTTTAGATTTGTCTTTTTGAGGCTATTTTCTAGATTCTATAGGCATACTTCATTTTTAAATTATTTTCTCTTTCATCTTCTCTGACTGTATATTTTCAAATAGTCTATCTTCAAGCTCACTAATTCTTTCTTTTGCTTAATCAATTCTGATGTTAAAAGACTGACACTTTTTCCATATATCAAATGCATTTTTCAGCTCCAGAATTTCTGCTTGGAGAAATTCTTGATTCTTGCTTGATTCTTTTAAATTATTTCAACCTCTTTTTTGAATTTAACTGGTAAAATTTCAAATTCCTTCTCTGCATTATCTTGAATTTCTTTGAGTTTCCTCAACACTGCTGTTTTGAATGCTCTGTCTGAAAAGTCACATATCTCCGTTTCTCCAGGATTGGTCCCTGGTGACTTATTTGGTTCATTTGGTGATATTATGTTTTCATGGATGGTTTTGATACTTGTGCATGTTTGTCTGTGTCTGGGCATTGAAGAGTTGTCTGTTTATTGTAGTCTTCACAGTCTGGGCTTGTTTGTACCCATCCTTCTTGGGAAGGCTTTCTATGTATTTAAAAAGGACTTAGGCATTGTGATTTAAGCTGTATCTACATTACTGATTATTGAGATCTAGCATCTCAAACCTAGTAACATGGTGGTTTTTGCAGACTCATAGAAGTACCACTTTGATGGCCTTGGATTAAGTTTCAATTTACTAATAAGGGCTTGTCCTGGACAAAGCCAGAGCCAGTAGGTATTTTCCTTGAATGTGTGATTCAGACCAAGTTACTTTAGGAGAACAAAGAAAAATGGAACAACTTACTGCTGTGTTTTGACCTTTGACAAGCCAGAAGATGTGTCAGATGTCTTTCATATACTGACTACTTTATGTTTCAAAACCACCCACTAAACAGAGATATACAGGAAGGAGAGATAGAGGCACCTGAGCGGCTGTGACTTAAAACTCCTCTTCTCAACACTGTAAGACCTTAGGGTTTTGTTTTTTAAGACTTAGAGATCCGTTAATCAAGTTCCTAAATGCAGGTAGTTTTTACACACAGTTCTGCCTGCTCTATGCCTTTCTAGATGATCAAAATCCAATCTATCTTAGTAGAAAATAAATGCAAACATAAGGGGACTCTTATTCTTCATGGGCAATCACTTTGTCTTCATTAGAGTATTCTGCTCACCACTTCTAGTAATGCATGTATATATATTTGTTTTTCTCTTTCTTTACTGTTAGGAAAAAGCAGTATAAACACTCTCACCCCCATTTCCTGCCTCATCTTCAATCAAAAGAGAAATGCCAGTGTCCTCAAGTCTCTGCATTCCAGCCCTGAGCACCTCACCTTGCTTCCCCTAATTTTTTGCTTATGTGGAAACCTCTTCTCCCTTTTCACAGACATTGACTTTAGGAAAAATGAAATAAACCACTATTCACACTTATCATCATTATTGTCATTATTTACCTTAAAAGTAATTGCTCAGGTGGTTATATCTGGGACATAACCAGTGGGGTCACTGGGAAAAGACTCATTCACACCTTGGTGCAGCAAACCAAGTGATAATAGCACAAATGAATCCTATTGTACATGGTGCCCTCCAATGTGCATCACTTGAATTATTTCTCCTCATTTCTCAACCCCTCTCCCTCTGCTGCCCCAGTAGTTTTTACTATTGGAGGGATGATGAGGTACAGACCATGAGAAAAAAGTGTGTCTTAGCTAACTGTGGTGAAAAACAGTCTTACTATTAAGGAGGAGTGGTTTCAATCACCCGTGAACATGAAGGCTGGGTAATCATTAGACCTTTTCTTCAAAGATTTCTATCTTTCTTTTGTGGGCACATGAAGTCTCATAGTTTTCAATGAGTCTGAGCAGATGTTTTGGGTACACTTCCAGGTAACAGGCTTCAGAGGTTTTTTTTTTTTTTTCACCCTGGGGTGATGCCTGGCAATATTCCAAACAGTGGTGATTCAGTCTGTCTGGACTGGTAGAAGCACTACTACATGAAACAGTCTCTAGTGATATAGGATGGACATGTAGCAGGCACTGTAAACACACACTTGTTGTTTTAATTCATGGAACTGTGGGGGCTATTTGTTATTGTAGCATAACTGAGCTTATTGAGGATCCCAGACAAAGCATTGCAAAAGGAGGGAAGAGAGAACCTACCTGTATTCTACATTGTTGAGACTATTAAACCACGGGAAAACCAATGTATATAACACTGGTGTCTTTATCACTAAGATGTATATAACAAGCTCTAATCCCCTGCAAACTTCAGGTAAAGCAATAGACATTAAAAAAACGTTTAAAAATATGCAAATTTTAAATGGCATTATGGTTAGACTGCTCTTGGACCTTAGTAATCTAAAGATTTTGTAAATAGTATTTTACTGTGTATATTGGATTATCATCTCTCTCTTATTTATATTCTTTCTAATTATAGAATATTTCTGATGAAATAAAAATATAAGTAATAACTCAGAAACACAGGCTACATCAAAGTACTAATTGAAAAATTGCTTTTCAGCTTTTCTTAAAGATTGGTAGTTATCAAAAGTCCTTATTATCGCCTTCCCTATCTCACAGAATAGAAACATTGACATAATTTTTTTAATTTTTAATTCTTATCAAAATAATCTATGTATGTAGTTTAGTGAGTCAAATATTGTGTAATCTCCCACCCTAATCCTGTTCTCTTCCAAATCCAGCTTCTCAGAGCCAACCGCTTGTATCTCACTTATTTGTTTATTTCATCATATTTTTAAATGATATCCTCATGCTACTATTTCTTTACTTTCCCTTTTTAATCATTATTTATCTCTCCTTTCTATGGAAAAGGCCACACTAAAGGTTTGGAGATTTGTCTGTGAGTGACCGGGAGCCCCTGGCAGTAATTTTACTTATGTGTTCAATAATACATTCCACAGAGGGACTGCTCTGGGCCCAGATAGGGTTACAAACATAGCACTCCCAGATCAAGTACTCTGCCTCCAACTGGTAAGGTCCCAGTCCTGCCATATTGGTGGGAAGGCATCAGTGAGGGGAGATGCCATAGATAACTAGTTCTGTCATTAAATAGTTGCATGGCATGGATGTGAGAAGAAAGAAATGGGAAACTGTCTTTGGTGGATGCATAACTTCTCCACCCCTACTCTGTGTAGTTCCTCTCTCCACCCTATTTGTAAACTAATTGTAACTGGCCTCTGAATCTGTAAAAGAGATACTGCTACCATGACAGGTACAGTTGATACAGTTATGCTATATGTCCAAGACTGGTCCAATCCCAAATCTCTTTACAAAGAGTCTATTATTTGTATTATTTTGTGTTTTTATATCCTTACTTGGCTTTATCTTGATGACAAAGAGGTAGAAGATCTACTGTCTGTGTTCGAGGCTTGTTAAGGGACCAAACATGCTGCCAGCAGATGGAATCTGTTTTGTTGGAATCCCAGTTTCATTTACAGCCCTCTTAGGCCCTTCTGGAGTAAAACAGTTGTGTCCATGGACTGGAGAATACTCTAGTCTAATGTACATTTTGAAATGGAAGGAAATGAGAAGTAACAAGAAGGTGAGGGAGAAAGTCAGAGAACAGAGACTGCTCTACAGTTCACAAATACTTTCTTTCATATTCCATATCATATTTATAACACATCTGTAAAGTAGATGTACCTAGTGAATAACCCACATGGTGCAGGTGGGAAAATGGCCCAAGGCATTTTTCAGGAGGCATCTTGGAATAGTGCAAGGTGCATACCATTTGATCCAGCAATCCCACTACCGGATATCTACCCAGAGGAAAAGAAGTCATTCTTCTAAAAAGATAATTGCACAGACATGTTTATAGCAGCACAATTCACAATAGCAAAATTGTGGAATCAACCCAAATGCCAATCAATCAGAGAGTGAATAAAGAAACTCTGACTATATATATATATATAGTAAATTTATATATATATTCATATATATATGATGGAATACTATCCAGCCATAAAAAGTAATGAATTAACAGCATTTGCAATGACCTAGGTGAGATTAGAGACTATTATTCTAAGTTAAGTAACTCAGGAATAGAAAGCCAAATATTATATGTTCTCATTGATATGTGGGAGCTAAGCTATGAGGATGCAAAAGCATAAGAATGATAACAATGGACTTTGGGGACTCGGGGGGAATAGTGGGAGAGGGATGAAGGATAAAAGACAACAAATATGGTGCAGTGTATACTGCTCGGGTGATGGGTGCATCAGGTTCTCACAAATCTCCACTAAAGAACTTACTCATGTAACCAAATACCACCCATGCCACAATAACTTATGGAAAAATAAAGTTTTTTCTTTAAAAATTTACATCAGAGAGGAAAAGCATTAAAAGAATGCTTAAGTAATGAGTCGCCCAGGTCACACTTCAGGGATACCCAGAATTATTTTCCAGACATTCATTGCACGGGACAAATCTATGCTCACTTTTTCACTTTTGTGAGCCTTGGCCACTTTTTCACTTTTCTTCTAAGGACTGTTGCTGTTGCTTTTTTGGAAATAAAACAAACACACTAACCAAAAAAATAAAAATAAAAAAAAGAAACAAAAAATAAAAAGAAGAACTTAAACCAACTTTCTCTAGATCCCAATTCTTCTAGCCATTAAGGACAATAAATGTTAAACAAGCTTAGCAATATGTGATCTTTAAGCATGATTGTGGCTAAGCTGATCATCTACCTTAGTTATTTGGGACCTTGGGCACACGCTTAACCTTCCCTGAGCCTCAGTTTCTTTCAAGTATGAAAGAGAAGCAATAATAGCTGCCTCAAGGTTTTGGGTAAGCATTCAAAACAATGCTGTTAAATATGCATTGTTTATATGTGTCTGCATTGTTGAAGTACTTTGTGCAATTAACTCATGTATGATAAGCTCATGATGTAGGTTCTGCAATAACCACCATCTCAGTCTTACAGAGGGAGAGTAGTTTCCCTCCTAGGTTGAGTGATGTGCCCAAGCTCAGTGTCTCTTTGGTGGAGAAACTGAAATTTAGCTCTAGACAGTGTGACGCAAGAGTCTAATCTCATAACCACTATGAGGTACTAAAGCATGTAACCAGGCTGCATAGGTCATAGATTCTCAGTCAATATTGGTGTCTTGGAGGAACATTGACTCAGCAGTTCAATAATGTCAACTAAACCCCTGGAATTTCTCCTAATCCATTAACTACTCATGTTTCTTCCTAGCACAATCTAGATTGCTTCAGGAATATTTTTGCCAGAACCCTGAAATCCCTTACCCTCTGCCTTTCATATTTTGGTAAACTCAAATTCCAAATGAACTCTGACACATTCATCTTCATTCAAGAAGCAAGTGCTACTGAAAGAGATAACCCAGCAAGGCAGAATGCATTAATGTTCAGCCTCAAAGGCAGAATAACTACTGCCGGGAGCCCTCCTGTGTTTTCTTGTTCCATCAAGGTCCCATTTTCAAAACAGATATTTTAAACCCTTAGCACTTCTCTCAAATCTCTGCAATCACTCCCACAACATATAGGAGATGACAAAATTTTTTATTTCTTAGAGAAATTTGAAACAATAGGATGAGAAATCCCTCAACTTCCCCTGAATATCACACCTTCAACTAACCTACATCCCCTTCTTCTGCCTGGTAACTTCAAGGAGGCAGTCCCCTCTCTCACTTGAGGTTATCCCTAACCCCTGGTTCTAAGACAGACTTCCCTGCTTGGTCAGGAGTCTTAAAATCTCAATTACTCCTTGTCTGTTTCCAGCACATTTTATGAGATCTTTCACTATTTTAGGTAACTTACTCGTGATCTTCTCATTTTTAGAGGGGAAAAACATCACTGCTCTCAACCCCTCATTAATGAGCACCTTATCTTGAGCCTCCCTTTCTGCAGACAGCTCCTAGGAAAAGTCTCTCTCTCTTTTTTTTTTTTTTTCCTACAGTTCCCAACATTCACTTTTTCTCCTACTTATCTGCCTTCTGCTTACATCTGCCCTCTTGATGCGTTCTCGCTTGGGCCATTCTCTTAGAGATCTTCATGATCTTTCATGCTCATTCTCTTCATGATCTTCATTCTCTTTATGATCTTTCCCAAGTTTCCAGGACACAGGAACACTCCTCCATCTCTAGGTTTCTTCTTCTCAGCCTGTCTTCCATTACCGCCTTTTGAATGCTGGAGTTTCTTCCTCTTGATCTCTGCAGTTTTATTTTGAACTTCTTCCCTAGGCCAATTCATTCAAATCTGTGGCTTTTGTGGTCATTTCTAGGCTGATGACTCTCACCTGATGGACTGAGCCGAGCTTCTTCCTCCGAGTTGTAGACCCTTACATGTAGACACCTACTCATTATCTCTACTTTGAATACTAAGCGTTACATTACATTTAAAATGTCAAAAGCCAAATTCTTTGTCTTCATCACTCCTCTGTCTGAAAAAAAATGATACCAATATCAAAAAGCAGCATAACTCTGCCTCTTAGGGGCCAAGGAGACCTCTCCCAGAGACACCTCCTCTTCATCAAGCCATGGTCAACACAAGGAAACTTCACCTTCTAGAGATCTTTCTACTCTTTTCACATATACCAAGGTCCACCTGCACCCTATTAGTTCAAGATGCCGCCATCTCTCACCTAGACACATCAATGACATCTGAGGCTAGATTCCAAACCTAGCCCAGGCCCTTTTCAATCCAGCATTGTCCACACTGCAGTCCATGTGATCTTTCAAAACACAAATCTTGTTTTGTTTTTCCCAGGTCCAAACTTCTCAATAGCTTCCCATTTCCCTAGGGATAGTGATCGAAGTCCTCATTCTGGTTCTCAAAACCAGCAATTTCTAAAGCAGACATCTCTCCAACCTCATTTCACAGCGTGCCTAGTCTTTATAGTTTGTGCTCTGCCTACATGACTTGTTCCACTTGTCTTTTAGCATGAAACAAAGAACCCCACACTTAGAAGAGCCACACAGCAACCATTTTATTTGATCAGAAATCCTATGGGTAAAAATTTTAGAAAAAAGCCCAGTGGGAATGGTTGTCCTTGCCTCTACTCTGCTCTGAATGTCTGAGACCAGGTACTGGGTCTCAGATAAGCTTGGACTGGAGGGTCCACATACAAGATGACACCTTTACTCACAAGCCTGGAGTCTGAGCTGAGATTGCTAAAGACAGGCTCAGCTGGGACTGTTGACCAGGGCTGGGACCTGAAAGGGAGCAAGTAGCAGTCTTCCAGAAGCAAGTGTTCAATGAGAACCTGCCAGAAACTGTCTAGCCTTGCATGACTGAGCCTCGGAAGTCACAAAGCATTGCTCTGTCATAATCTGTTCACCGAGGGAGTCACAAAAGTCTAGATCATTTCAAAGGACGTAAACTCCTCCCCTTGATGAAAGGAAAGGAGAGTCAAAGAATTCGGGAATCACATTTTTCAAATGGGTTCATTCTCTTTTTCCATTCCTTAAGGGCATGATGCACTCTCCCACCAGGAGAGAGCCGTTCCCAGCTCTGCCCTTTCACTCCCACAACCTAATTAATCCTGTTCATCCTACTGACCCCAGTTCCTTCTTTTCATCTGCAAGGAAGCTCTTTCTAAGACTTGGAGCTGCTCAGATCCCCTCTTTATAGAGGCTTCTTCCACCATGCACATCTTTGCCATTGACATGCACTCACTGCCAGTGTCATTCTAATCTGAAGTTATTGATTGATGCATCACTCTCCTTCAATAGGTAATGAACTCCCCAAAGGCAGAGACATTAGTGGATGAATGAAGAAATGAAATGAGAAAGAGCTAGAAATGGAAAACGCTATCTTTGATGGTGCCTGCAGAGCTGTCTGCATCCCATTAAGCTTCACTCTATGGAAAGGTAGACCATTCTAGTTTATGAGGCAGGAAAAGCAAGGCCTGTCTTCAGAGCACAATGTTGGGAGGTCCTCCAGGAGAAATGTACAACTCTCTTGCCCTATTTCCTAATCTTTCCAAATGAACGAACAAAAACACTTTATGGCCTCCCCTGGCAGCCTCTGGCCTTTTCACGTGGCAGAAAACGAAGGTATGGTTGCCAGGCTTGCCCAAGATTGTTTGCATGTAAGCAGGAGGGCACAGGGTGGGAGGCAGTAACAAGAAACAAACCTGCAGTTACACCTGGATATTCCCCTCTTTGTAACCCTGGGGGCACCTGGATGCTTTCCAGAAGGACAGCACCTGGGTCCCCCACTGTCTGGACAGCTGCCACATGCCTTTGCCTCCTCCTGAATATTGGGCAGAACAGCCAGTGCTGTGAGAGTGACGCAGATCCCAACGCACGAGGTAGGGTGTACGTAGGGTGGGTTCTTAAACAAGTCATCCCATCTTCCTGAAACCATGCAGTCACGCTTTCCCTGCTTCTTGGCACGCTGATTTTCTTCTCCAGAGCAACTGCTCATCACACACGCATGCACACACACACACACACACACACGCACATGCACGCGCGCACAGGTGACCCCCCAGATCCCTAAGTCCCAGTAGATGGGGTTAGATGATCCACTTAATGAAATGTTCCAACAACAAAGAATGCTAACATGGGAGGTAAGAAAACAAGGGCGTTTTTTCCTACTCTCGTTTAAGAATTTACCAGGTCCAAAAGTACAATATTGAAAGAAGGTAGGAAATGGGCTTGGCTCCATTTTGGGCATTTTTTTTTTTTTTTTGAATATAAGGTTTCAACTGTCTAGCAATCAAGTCTTGTTTTGTATTTACTTTTAAAAAGCAATTTTATAATGTGGATATACCTTCTTGGAGGCTACCATTTAAATGACTACAATGCATAACCCTGGGCAAGTCACTTCCTCCTTCTGTGTCTCATTTTCCACTCCTCTAAGCTGGGACAAGGATGAAGTCGTTTGCCTCTCAACTCCTTTATTCTAAGGCTGCACTCTTCAACACAGTTGTCACAGCAGCCAAATGTGGCTGTTGAGAATTTGAAATGTAGCTGGTCTGAACTGAGATATGATGGCAAACATAAAAATATACACTAAATTTCAAGCATGCAGCATGAAAAATAATGTAAAATACCTCATAAATAATTTTTATTAGCCTAGTGTGGTGGTGCACACCTGTAGTCCTAGCTACTCAGGAAGCTGAGGCAGGAGGATTGCTTGAGCCTAGGAGATTAAGACTGCAGTAAGCCATGATCACATCACTGTACTCCAGTCTGGGAGAGAGAGAAAAACCCTGTCTCCAAATAATTGTAATTACAATGATGATTATTTATTTTTGTCTTTATTTCATATTCAAATTATAGTATTTTTGATATATTGGGATACATCAAATTTCTGTCTCAAATTAATTTCACCTGTTTGTTTTTATTTTTTGTAATGTTCCTACTAAAAAATGTAAAATTATATATGTGGCTTGCATTATTTTTTTTGGGCAGCTCTGTTCTGAAGAATAGATTTCCTGACTTATTAATGATCACCATTCTAACTGGTATGAGATGGTATCTCATTGTGGTTTTGATTGCATTTCTCTAATGACCAGTGATGATGAGGTTTTCTTTTCATATGTTTGTTGGCTGCATAAATGTTTTCTATTGAAAAGTATCTGTTCATATCCTTTGCCCACTTGTTGATGTTTTTTTTTTTTCTTATAAATTTGTTTAAGTTCCTTGTAGATTCTGGATATTAGCCTTTTATCAGATGAATAGATTGCAAAAATTTTCTCCCATTCTAGGTTGCCTGTTCACTCTGGTGATAGTTTCTTTTGCTGTGCAGAAGCTCTTTAGTTTAATTAGATCCCATTTGTCAATTTTGGTTTTTGTTGCAATTGCTTTCGGTGTTTTAGTCATGAAGTCTTTGCCCATGCTTATGTTCTGAATGGTATTGCCAAGGTTTTCTTCTAGAGTTTTATGGTTTTAGGTCTTATATTTAAATTTTTAATCGATCTTGAGTTAATTTTTTGTATAAGGTGTAAAGAAGGGGTCCAGTTTCGGTTTTCTGCATGTGGCTAGCCAGTTTTCCCAACACCATTTATTAAATAGGTAATCCTTTCCCCATTGCTTGTTTTTGTCAGGTTTGTCAAAGATCAGATGGTTGTAAATGTGTAGTGTTATTTCTGAAGACTCTGTTCTGTTCCATTGGTCTATATATCTGTTTTGGTTACTATAAGCCTTGTAGGAAAGTTTGAAGTCAGGTAACCTGATGCCTCCAGCTGTGTTCTTTTTGCATAGGACTGTCTTGGCTATACAGGCTCTTTTTGTTCCATATGAAATTTAAAGTAGTTTTTTCTTTTTCTAATTCTGTGAAAAAAGTCAATGGCAGCTTGATGGGAATATCACTGGATCTATAAATTACTTGGGGCAGTATGGCCATTTTCATGATACTGATTCTTCCTATCCATGAGCATGGAATGTTTTTCCATTTGTTTGTGTCCTCTCTTATTTCCTTGAGCAGTGGTTTGTAGTTCTACCTGAAGAGGTCCTTCACATCCCCTGTACATTGTATTCCTAGGTATTTTCTTCTCTTTGTAGCAATTGTGAGCAGATTCTGGAGAGGATGTAGAGAAGTAGGAACACTTTTACACTGTTGGTGGGAGTGTAAATTAATTTAACCACTCTGGAAGACAGTGTGGTGATTCCTCAAGGATCTAGAACTAGAAATACCACTTGGCCCAGCAACCCTATTAACAGTGTATACCCAAAGGTTTATAGATCATTCTACTATAAAGACACAAGCACATGTATGCTTATTGCAGCACTATTCACAATAGCAAAGACTTGGAACCAACCCAAATGCGCATCAATTATAGACTGGAAAAAGAAAATGTGGCACATATACACCATGGAATACCATGCAGTCATAAAAAAGAATGAGTTCATGTCCTTTTCAGGGACATGGATGGAACTGGAAACCATAACTCCCAGCAAATGAACACAGGAACAGAAAACCAAACACCACTTGTTCTCACTCATAAGTGGGAGTTGAACAATGACAGCATATGGGCACAGGGAGGGGAACATCACACACTGGGGCCTGTTGGGGGTGGAGGGCAAGGGGAAGGATAGCATTAGGAGAAATACCTAATGTAGATGATGGGTTGATGGGTGCAGCAAACCACCATGGCACATGTATACCTAGGTAACAAACCTGCACGTTCTGCACATGTATCCCAGAATGTAAAGTATAATTTTAAAAAGATTATTTCAAGTAAATTAATAAAAAGAAACTGGATAATATAAATAGACATTTATCTCAAGAAAAAATGATTTTCTTGCAGTTTTTTAGATGAAGTTCCATATAGATTAATAGCCCCTCAATGACTTAGGAAATCTAGCTCTGTTGTGCATAGCTGTTAAAATAAACATCACAGTCATCAGTGATGAAAGACAATAACAACGATTCTTTCCAATTTAGACTATTCTGCAAACATCTCTCAGACAAGTGTGATCCATGTTCTAGAATTATATTTACTGTCACTACATTCCAACAATTCTCAGGCCAAACAGCTAGACCGTGGTCACACAGATGAAAAGTGACAGAGGCAGGTTTACAAGGTCTTCTTTCAGATCCAGATTTCATGCCATTTAAAACCTCTACCCAAGGGAAGTTTGATTGAGGTAGGTGCTCATAATGTATTTTACTAGAGTGTAACTTCAGATAATCTAATTTTAAAATTATTATAAAATTATAAATCTGCTCCACTTTTCCTGAGAGTAGAGGTGACCTGCTAGTATTTTGAAATGAATTGAATGCCTCTCTCTTTAAAGTATACTTTTTGTGGTGAAGGATTAACAACAAACCAAATACTTCTTATATTCACAATCTCTTTGAATCCCCTTCCCCCACCCAGGGATTTAATGCTAGACTCTTATTTTAGAAATATGGTCTCTATCCCTTTAAATAATAAGAAAAAAAAAAAAGAACTTTCTCTTGTTCTCTGAACTTCATCTCCAGCCTCCGAGGGATTGGAGCTTTGTCTATGATCAGTGCATATTCTGCTCCGTGTAAGAATCACAAATGTTGATAGAAATAGCCATGGGGTGTGCAAAGAACCCATTTTGTATGTCAGAAGAGTTGAGCCTCTGTTAGATGAAATGTCAAGGGAAGGCAGATATCTCAATGGGAAGTGACCTTAAGAAAGCCCCGACCTCGCCAAAGATGACCTTTTTGCAGCAAGAAACATTAAAATTACAACCATATTCATGTTTCAGTTTCAAAAACAATATGTATTTCTCCTCCACACTCTCCTGACTTGGCAACCTACATATCTTAAATAAAGATATACTGGGGTCCTATTTCTACTTGGCAGAGCTGAGTTGATTTATTTCTGTCTGAACACACCCGCGGAATGAAGCTGCTCTTTTTAATTCCTCAAGGGGCTCATTGGAGGTCCATTTTATTGCTATTTTAGCTGAATGTTTTACTACTATATCTGTATTTAATATTTCCAGTGTGGCCTCATTTTTGGAACTTTTCCCCCCAAAATCCCACAGGCACCTTTGTATTAACTAAAATATACGTCTTATCAATGTGTTAATCAAACTAAAAATTCTGAGGCTGTTAAAATGGAGCTATGGAGAAATGTCCATATCTGATAGCATTTGGGTCTTCAAGTGGCAAGGTACAAAGTGACAGATCAGAAATTTATTTTTATAGCAGTGACAGAATGATTCTGGTCAAACTCTACATTGAGAAACAGGCTTTACAAGGTACTTACTTTAGCTTATTATTTTTGTTGTTTGTTTGTTTTTCATCTACCTGCTTTTCAATGCCTCGTCTTACAAATCCATTTTCTTAATCAGCACTAATTCTGTGGAACATGGAAAGCCTTTTTCCTCAACACCTAACTTCTGAAATGAAACAAATATATCAAAGCACCTGTCATTGTCACAAAGGGAGAATGACTTTGGAGCTCTCCAGGCTTTGTGTGTGTGTTTTTCAAGGTTACATGATGCAAAACCTCCCAGTCCCCTACCTGAGTGGGAAATTAGAATTAGAACCCTTTCCAAAATAGGGCATGAATGAGAGCTGCAAGCTGTTTACTAGGGCTAAGACATGGCCAAATGCAGATGCCAGTGGCACGTGGTGAGGTGTGTTGGAAAAGCACTATTGCTACTTTTGATCTGGCTCACACTGGTCAATTCACTCCAATCCTCACCTTCAAGTGAGAAGAATCTTACCTAAGTTATGTATCTGCTGTGAAAACAGCGAAATTGTGTGAGGGAAACTGTTGGGATAATGCAGATGTTCACATTTTCTCAAATTTTCTTTCCCAAATATTTTTCTATCTTCCTGAAAATACCTTTTAAAAATGTCTTTAGAACATTTGGTTGGTCATAATTTTCTCAGTTTTGAGCTATTAGAAAATATCTTTTGCTCAAAGCAATTTACAGGTTCAATGCTATCCCTATCAAAATACCAACATCATTTTTCACATAAGTAGAAAATTCCATTGTGAAATTCATATGCAAACAAAAAAGAGCCCAAATAGCTGTAGGAATTCTATGGAAAAAGAACAAAGCCAGAGGCATCGTGCTACCTGACTTCAAACTATGCTACACAGCCACAGTAACCAAAACAATGTGGCACTGTGGAACAGGTTAGAGAACCCAGAAATAAAACCACATACCTACAACTATCTGATCTTCCACAAAGTTGACAGTAACAAACAAGGGGGAAAGAACTCCTAACTGATAAGTGGTACTGCTATAACTGGCTGGCTGTATGCAGAAGATTGAAACTGAACCACTTCCTTAAACTATATAAAAAACCAACTCAAGATGGATTAAAGAATTAAATTTAAAAGACGAAACTATAAAAACTCTTAATGAAAATCTAGGAAATGCCATTCTGGACATAGGCCTTGCAAAGATTTCACAGCAAAGATTCCAAAAGCAATTGCAAAAACAAAACAAAAATTCACAAGTAGGACATAATAAAATGAAAGAACTATTGCACAGAAAAATAAACTATCAACAGAGTAAAATGACAACCTAAAGAATGGGAAGAAACATATGCAAACCATGCATCTGACAAAGTCTAGTATCCAGAATCCATCAGGAACAGGCAAAATCCATCAGGAAGAAGCAAAAAAACGAAACAACCCCATTCAATATGGGCAAAGGACATGAACAGACACTTCTCAAAACAAGACATACACACTATATCAACAAGTATAAGAAAAAATGCTCAACATCACTAATCGTTGTAGAAATGTAAATCAAAACCACAAGGAGATACTATCTCACATAAGTCAGAATGGGTATTATTAGAAAACCAAAAAAAGTAACAGATGTTGGTGAGGTTGAGGAGAAAAATGAATACTTGTACACTGCCGGTTGGAATGTAAATTAGCTCAGCCACTGTGGAAAGCAGTTTGGAGATTTTTCAGATAGTTTAAAACATAACTACTATTTGACCCAGCAGTTCCATTACTGAGTATATACCCAAAGGAATATAAAGAATTCTACCAAAAAGACACATTCACATGTATGCTTATTGCAGCACTTTTCTTAATAGCAAAGACATGGAATCAACCTAGATGCACATCAGTGGTGGACTGGATAGAGAAAATGTGGTACACATATATACACCATGGAATACTGTACAACCATAAAAAAAGGACAAAATCATGTGCTTTGTAGCAACATGGAGGCAGCTGGAGGCCATTATTCTAAGCAAGTTTATGCAGGAACAGAAAACCAAATACTGCATGTTCATACTTATAAGTAGGAGCTAAACATTGAGTGTACAAGGACACAAAGAGGGAATAGTAGACACTGGAGCCTACTTGAAGGTGGAGGGTAGGAGGAGGAAGAGGATAGAAAAACTACCTATTGGATACTATGGTTGCTACCTGGGTGACAAAATCATTTGTACACCAAAGCTGAGTGACACACAATTTATCCATGTAACAAACAGGCACATGTACCCCCTGAACTTAAAATAAATGTTGGGAAAAAAAGAAAATATTTTTATACATTTCTTTTTAATGATAGTTCTACTGAGTATCCAGTTCTTGCTTGAAAGTTACTATCTCTCAAAGCTTAGAAAATATTACTCCACTGTCTTCTTTTTTCCATTATTTCTTTTGAGAAGTCTAGTGTTAGCTTGGTAATCTTTTCACTCTGGCTGCTTTTAAAATCTTATTTGAAGTTCTTTAGTTTTACAACAGTGCATTGAAGTGTGAAGTTACTTGTTTGCTTTCCTTAATACTGCTTGATGTCCATTGCAATTTCTATATTTTTCTACATTCTGTATTTCTATATTTTATCACCTTTTTATATTTTCTGTTTGCTTGCCTTTTTTTTGAATATTCTGAGCATTTCTTCTGATTTGCCTCCTTAATCACTAATTTTCAGTACATTTGTGTCTCAGTTAAAGTTTATGCATTTATTAGGTTTTGAATTTCAATAATTTTATTTTTAGAAAGACTATGTGGCTGTCTTTAATCTGCTGTGCCATCTTTGATAAGTTGTTTCTAATTTTTTGATTTCATCTTTTATTTCTTGAGATATTTCACATTACTTATTTTATATCAAATCTATAACTCTATGTGTGTGTGTGGGAACATACATTTATGCATAGATATGACAGATATGCCATATGATCTCAGAAGGGAATTTCATTTGCTTTTTCTGAGGGCCAGAGAACCCTGCAGACCTGGTACTATTTTTGGCTCTTTGTAAGGTTGCTTATGTTACATGTAGGTCTGAGGTCAAGCTCCTCCATCTTATCAGGGTCTTGGGCTTGGTTTCCCTAACATAGACTTGCTCCTGCTCAAGTTCCTTGTTCCAGTCTCAGCTCAGTCATGCTTGTTTCTTTGTTTTTATTTCTTAGAGATTCCCCTTATATTCTATCAATCCCAGAAAAGCATTAAAATTATGTTTATGTGGTAATTTTCTAATCATCTCAAGAGCTGGCGTATCTTAGCCGAGACATCCTTCTGGTCTCCTTGCCTGCCATGCTACAGAAGCCCACTTGCTAGAGTTACGTTTAGAGGAATATTTTGATGTCTGTCATTTAGTGTCCCCTGGACTTCCACAAAATGAAAATAAAAATAGTAATAATAACAGAAACTGTATACTGAAAATGGACAAAGTCTCAGAGGCCATGCTAATCATTTAATAAATAGCATCTGTAGTCCTCTCAACATGGCAAAGAAACTGCATTTCTGAGAATAAAAGTGAATAGTATTTATTTGTTACACAACTAGTTGATGATGAAAAAATATTAAAAATAGCTGTTGATGAAGTTGGGATAGAAAGAGGTTTGGCATAACATTCTATACATTTGAGACTATGCTATGAAATATCTCAATTTTTAAAATATAAAATTATATGAACTCTTCATAAAAGTACTTTAGAAATATAGCTAAAATTAATTTACCCCAAGAGAGTGACCTGATCACTCTTTTCCAACAATGAATATTTTATGACTGATCATGTCTTCACTTCACTTGGGATACCAGCAAGCTCTGCAACATACTGGAAGGTCAAATTAGCCAGATATGGCTGCTATTACATTATTCATATTCCTCCTTTAGTCTTAACATTCTAGTTTTATGTATATTGCATTGTATTGTTACATTATTTTGCATTACAACCATTTTATAAATAAATTAATTAATTTTTAAAAATTGAGCATCCTAGGTACATGGCCGCCTTATGTAGAAATGGTCTACATTACTCAGATTTTGTTTTCAGAGCACATGTAAGACTCTAGCAGGTCAAATGTTCACATCACACAATATTTTCGTTTCCTTTTTGGAGGGAAAGTCTCCTTCTAGTTCTTCTAGAATAGCAGATGATGACGACAACAACAACAAAATAATAGCAGCAGATGCAATTTTGATAACCCTAGAGACTTTGCAAAAAGTTTTTCTTCAGTGTGTTTTCTATGCACAACAGCTCTTCCTGGATTTGTTGGGCTCTGCACATTGTAGAGAGGAGAAAACAGGTGAACTGAGGCTTTCTGGCTTGCCAATACCATGGGAATAATGAATGTCTTTATTGTAAAGAATTGGCTTGTGTGAATATGGAGGCTGAGAAGTCCTACAGTCTGCTGTCTGCAAGCTGGAGACCAAAGAAAGCAGGTGGTGTAGTCCTGAGAATCAGAGAATTGGTGGTATAAGTCCCAGTCAAGGGCAGGAGCAAGCTGATGTCCCAGCTCAAGCGGTCAGGCAGAGAGAGCTAGTTCCCCCTTCTTTTGCCTTTTTGTTCTATTTGGGCCTCCAACAGATTGAACTATGCCCACCCACACTGCAAAGGGCAGTCTGCTTAACTGAGTCTATTGATTCAAATGCTAATTTCATAATAATGTTGAATCTGGGCACCCTGTGGTCCAATCAAGTCGACATATAAAATTATCACAGCTACCAAGTGGGAGAGCCAGTAAGGACAACCTCACCAGTCTGGAATTCTTCTTTCTCCCGTTTGCTTCCTCTGTGGATAAAATGAATACTGATCAGTTCCTCTTTTCTAACTTTCCAGGGGGAGATGCCCTCTCATTTGTTTTACCCCTTGAGATTACACTCTACATTTTTAACTCATTAAGAAAAAATCATGTATTGCTCTTCCCCTTGAAATTCATTATTTTGTAGCAGTCTTTCTATTTGATCCGGGGGACTCTGAGTGCCAGTGTGAGGGTCTATGTAATGACCTGAGTGACCTCAGCATACATCGGGTTCTCCCTCATTTCCGACAGTAAACACCTCTCACAAGAACCTCTTCATTGGCCTCCCAGGGATCTGCCTATCCTCCATTAATATGACCCCCCAGCCTTTGAAACAGCCCTCTTTTTTCCTACAAGATTTGAGCTGGGGAGACCAAGACTCAGCAACAGGCACCATTTGGAGTCAGAGAATCTAGAGATGGGGTTGTGTTGAAAAGCCTGGAAGCTGTTTATTAGGGCTGACTGGAAGCCCAAGCACAGAATTCCATTTCTTGAGCTGTAGTACAAATATTCAAAGCTACTTCATGAACAAAGCAAAAAACCTGGGCACCTGGGTTCAGGGAAAGGGTAAGGTGCAAGATCAGAGAAGGGCTGACTGCTGGGCAGCCAGAACGCTGAACTGAGTGGACAGGCAGCATGGTGGGCTTGGAGATCAGTGGGTTAAGAGTGCACCACTCCAGAACTGCGAAATCTCTCTTTCATACACATGCTGTGTGACCTTCACTAAGCACTTAACCTCTCTGAGCATCAGATTTCTCATATCTAAAATGAGGAGGATGATACTTATGGAGGTATTTTAAGAAGTAAATAAAATAATACGCATCGTGTTTGTCACACAGTAGGCTATCATTCTATGAACATAGATTAATTCTTTTGAAGCTTCCCATATATCAGTTCCCTATTGCCACTGTAACAAATTACCACAAACTTAGAGGCGCAAAACAAAACCATGGTTTTAAATTTTAAAATTGTGAAGGTCAAAAGTCCAAAATGGGTCTTACTGAGCTGCAAGCAGAGTGTTGGTGGGGCTGCAATTCCTTCTGGAAGCTCCAGGGGAGAGAAAATCTGTTTCCTTGCCCTTTCCAGCTACCAGGGTCTACCCGCATTTCTTGACACATGACTTACTTCTCCATATTGGAAGCCATCAAATCTTTTTCTGTTTTCATCTTCACATCTCCTTCCACAACTCTGATCCTGCTACCATCCCCCTTGTAATAACATTGGGCCCACGCAGGTAATCCAGGATCGTCTCCCCAACTCAAGATCCTGAACTCAATCACATCTGCAAAGACTCTTTTGCCACATGAAGTAGCATGGGTACAATTTTCAGGTAGAATAATGTGGGCATCATTGGTGGGGGGGGGGGGCATTATTCTGCTGATCACACATTGTAGGGACTACATGATCCCAGAGACACACTTGGCGCCGAGTCTAGAGACAGGGTTCACCTGGAACCCACAACAGAGAGAGGTTTTAGGTGAGTGGTGATTCTGTCATTACACTTTGGGAGCAGTCCAGGCCATCTCTTCCATTCCATAGTTGACAAAACTGAGATCAGGGAGGCAAAATGTGAGGTCCAAGGGTGCAGAGAATGAGTTTGAGGTTATTCCTTCATATTTAACTTAAACAGAAAACTTTCTTACTCTTCATTCATAAGCAAAGGTTACTTATGGCTCTGGCATTAAATTCCTCTTATCTTTTTTTCAGGGCCTTAAGATTCAATTGCCTATTATCCTATGACTGTGCTTATTTAGGTTTAATTTTAACACTTGCCATTTTCTGAAATTACCTGCTTTTAATTTGTTTGTTTTCCAAATTGACTGCTTTCTTTCAAACATTGCCTAGTTCAATAAGTAAGTATTGGAAAGATGGATGGAGAGATGATGGATAGATAGATGGAGGCATAGACGGAGGGATAGATGGGTGCTGTGTGTTAAACATAGTGCTAAGCATTTCATATGCTTTATATGATGTTATCCTCATGTCTCTGCAAGACAAATACTGTTGTTATCACCACATTAATATGAGACACAGAGACATCTAGAAGATTACATGATGTGACCAGGCTCACAAGCAAGTGGCAGAGTTGGCATTAGAATCTGGGCAGTCCACACCTGAGCTATGAAGAACTTCACCCTGCAAAGTGCTGGGCAAAGCCTGCATTCAGAGCCAGCATTTTACAGGGCAGTGCAGTTACTTTCTTGGAGGGAGTAATCTTGAGACTCTCACTCCTATGTCTGCTCTGCTTTGTTCACAGGCTTTTAATTTCAGTCTAATTCAAGTTAGCAGCACAGGGCCGCTCTTGGGAAATTGGTTTACACATGCCGACGAGCCCAGTAGCCCAGAGCTAACCCACTCACTCTCCCTGACCACAGAGGAGCAGATAAGGAACCAAGGTTTGTCCGGGTTCGTGTGAGGAAGTCATAGTCCACGGGCCATACATAGCTGGAGCCCAGTCTGAAATTGACATGCAGGAAAAAAGGGAAGGAAAAATACCCTGGATATGAATTCACTGTCAACTCTAACACATACTAAAACAAATCCTAGCCAAGTGGGGTGGTGCATGCCTGTAGTAGTAGATCCAGCTGCTTGGGAGGCTGAGGTGAGAGGATCACCTGAGCCCAGGAGTTCGAGGGTGTAGTGCACTATGATTGCACCTGTGAATAGCTGCTGCACTGCAGTCTGGGCAGCATAGCAAGATTCCATCTCAAAAAAAAAAAAAAAAAAAAAGAAAGAAAAAATCCCTGTACATGGGCTCTACATCTACACTTAAAAGTAGTTGTTATACTCGTCATCTCATTGAATCACCCTAAGAAAATTTACATAAATTTATGTAATAGAAGTAACCCCATTTGGCAGAAAAGAAAACAGGCTCAGGAAAACAGGGCAACATGCCTGTAGCTGTACAACTGGTAGGTGTTTTTATGATTTGAACCCAAGTACCTGTTTCCTCGATGTCCTGGGCTGAATGGCGGCCCTAAAAAAAGATATGCTCATGTCCTAACCGCTAAAACCTGCCTGCAAATATTACTGTATATGGCAAGAGCTGTGATTACGTTAAGTACTTTTAGAGGAGGAGTTTCTCCTGGATGATCTAGGTGGCCCATCAATGCAGTCCCATGTGTCCTTATCACAGAGAAGCAGAGGGATTTTTGAGACAGGAGAGGAGGCAGAAAGTAAAATTATATGGTCACAAGCCATGGGACATCTGGAACTACTACAAGCTGGAAGAGGAAAGAGAGGATTCTTTTCTAGAACCTTCGTGGGGGCAACCCTGCTGACACTTTGATTTTGGACTTTAACCTCTAGAACTATGAGAGAATGAACTTCTGTAGTTTTTAGCGACCCAGCAAAGCTAATTTCGCTTTGCCACAGAAGCCAAAGGAAGCATTAGGTTGGTGCAAAAGTAAATGCTGTTTTTCCATTAAAAGTAATGACAAAGAGCAATCAATTTAGCATCATCCTAATAATACATCCCACCATATCAAGGTTCCTCTGGCCTTCATTAATCTGATGGATTAGAACAAGGCTGGGCTTTTTCAATCAAGAATGATATTTTAACAAGAATATTTTAAAGATGTATATTTATTGTGCCTTAAAAACATACTTTCGAGCATTTTTAACAATTCATATATAAGTAAACGTGTATTTACAAGATACATGCTTTTTATTCATTCATTTCAAAGTGAATTGCCAGTAACGGGTCCTTTCTGATGGAGTGTGAACAAATATGTTCTTCAAGACAAAAAAAATGATTTTTTAAAGGTATCTTTAAGGCTATTTAAGAAGACAGCTGCTCATCACATAGGACTGAAGCACACACAAGAGGCTTGAGCTCCAGTCTGGCAGTGCTTGTCCTGCTCTGTCTGGCCAGAATTTAGTCTATCATTAAACCTGAAACGGTGAAGGATCACAGGAAGGGTGGTGGATTCTGGAAGGATATCCAGCACTTGTAGACTTAGTGGTTAGAGCTCCCTGAAAGTCCTGTGCAGGAGAAATACCTAAAACATAAAACTCAAAGCCAGCCTGCAGCATCCTTTAGGCTATCAGATTGAATCAGTGGAGAGAGATGATCGAATTCACCACAGAACTGAAGTGGAAGGAACACAATTAATGATTCACCCTGAATAAATAAAACCTAAATGGCTTTGGAAGTCTTGGTCCAGATGGAACTTTGAAATGCTCTTCAAACATTTGAGAAGTGCTAGAAGATCCTAGGAACCTAAAGACTGTGAGGGTGGCAGTAATGTGAAGATGACAATGGTAGTGCCGACAGAGTGACGATAATAACAATGGCAACGATGGTGGTCCTAATGTGCAGGAACCACCTGAAGACAGTGGTGATGACGTGCAGGTGACAAAGCTGATGATGGTGGCGGAGGTAATCGTGAGTGCAGTGACTATTAATCCAGATCCTTTCCATTCCACAACTCTATTCTTTGGGATGACAAAGTTGTATTAGGTCCTTGGTTCAATTGAAACAAGCATATTCTGAATTATGCCCAATTCTCAAAGTGATTATTCTATGCAATAGATATTTTACAAGATAGGGCCATATTCAAAGTGCTGTCCTCAGCCTTGAAGAGCACATTTTAATAAAACAGAGTCTCAAGGAGTTCAGAGTTGCTAAAGACAGAATGTTTGTGTTGCCCCAAAATTCATATGTCGAAATCTTAATTTTCAATGTGATGATTTTAGGAAGGGGACTTTTGGTAGGTGATTAGGTGGGTAATTAGATTATCGTCTTCACAAAAGAGACATCAGAGAGCTCCTTTTCCCCTTGTGCCATCTGAGGACACAGAGGGAAGACAGCTGACTATAAACCAAGAAGGAAACCCTCAGCAGACACTGGATCTCACGGCAGCTTGATCTTGGATTTTCCAGCCTCCAGAACTGTGAGAAACAAGCTTTGGTTGTTTGTAAGTCACCCAGTCTACAGTATTCTGCTTTAGCAGCCCAAAAAGACTATGGAAGAATCTAGAGTAGCATGGAATTCTAAGAGTTTAGGAAACACTGCAGTGGCCTGGTAAAGAAACACAGGTCCGCAGAGAAGTGTGAAGGGGCATTTAACTTCCTAACTGGAGAGAGTCACCCTTGCCATAAAGAGCAGGTGAGACACGGAATGGAGAAAGAGCATGACCCAGCATGTCCCTGTGGTCAGCAGGGAATGAATGAGATGGGTGTGTGTGGTGTGCGTGCATATGTATCTATGCATATGTGGGCGTTTTGTATGGCGTGTGTTTGAATGAGTGTACATTTACATGCATAGGGTTTTTGTATAAGTGCTGTATGTGTGAATTTGTGGTGGTGTATGTATGCGTCCATGTATGTATGTGGTATATGCAGGTATGCATGTGTGGCTTGTGTGTATATGTGTGCTGCGTGTATGTGAGAGTGTGTGTGTGTGCATGCATGTGTGGGTTTGGGGGATGGTAGAGTGAGTGCTGAAAATCTTAAAGATGTGTTTTATGTGTAGTGAGATGAACAAGTCTGAGTTTTCCTGAACCTGAATAATAATTAGAATTATTGATGTATTTGTTTAAATACACGATGAACGGAGTAGTAAATGAATTAGGGAGTAGTAAAGAGTTTGTGACTTTTTACAACATGCCAGGCCTGTGTTGAGCCTGATCCATAGCTAATCTCACATCACCGTCAGAACCTCCTTATGGGCTGATACTCTAATATTCATATCCCCCTTTGACAGATGAGAAAAGGGAGGCACAGAGAGTTGAACAGCTTGCTCAAGGTTCCAGAGTGGCCCATCCAGACTTAATTCCAGGCATGAAGTTGAAAGTTCCAGTGCTCTTGATCACCAGGCCCTACTGCAGGACGACGCATGGGCACGCACCTTAAGGGGTCTGGGCTGCCTGGCTACATTCATGAGCGTCTGAAGGGTCTGGGCTGAATGGGGGCATGAATGTGAATGACAACAGAGCCTTGGCCCAAACTGATGCTTGGATGAACAAACACATCAGCATTAAATCGTGCCTGCTCTGTCACAGAAGAAAAAGTTGCTTTGGTCTTTTGTTAGTTTTTTCTCAGGCACGTGTATTCATATTTTGCTGTCCTCCGGCATTTAGAAATATTCATTTTGTAAATACGGTCTGGGCTCAGGGGTACATGGTGATACTCAGGGGCCTGGGAGTGGGGTGGCTCTGGAGGGGACAGATGGAAGCAGAAAGCCGGGGCTAGTTTTCTTACCTGTGCAACCTCAGGCTCCTCTTTGCATCTCTGAGCCATGCTTCCTGCTTTGTAAAGTGCTTAATTCACAAAGATTAGGACCATATCTAATACCAAAGCACCTTGTTATTTCCACATCATAATAAGCGTTTGCTAATTAATGGTTGTTATTATTACTATAAAAATATCTACTTAATGATTTTATATTGTTTCGTTTGCTCTTTATCTCATGTGGACTTTCTCTTCTTGGAGCATCCAAACATTCTCTGGGCCTTTTGACATAAATGCTCTTGCTGCTGGCCCTTCCCTGTCCTGATAAACAGCCATGCCTGTGGAGCTGCTGCTGATTCTGCAAACTGGGCTCCTGCATTCTGGCTGAGCTGAGGTCCTGGCTTAGTCACTTTCCTAATTCCCCAGTCCTTCTAAAGTTATTCCCAGCTTTGACTTCAGCCTGCAGTTAGGAATCTCCCTGACTCCACATTAAATGAGCACCTGTTAGGGGTCACAGCCCGCGGCATTTAACAGGTGTCATTTATTTGTTTGAAAGATGAGGAAATGGAAGCTCAGGAACAGTTAAGTGGTGTGCACAAAGCCACACAACTAGAGGCAGAACTGTAATTTCTGCTTCAAGAGAAAGAGGATAATCCTCAACAGCCTCTTCCCAGTAAGCTCATTTGAGGACGTCGGGGACTTAGGCAGATGGGTTCGCAAATGCACATGCCTTCTAGGGCACATGTTTCCTGGACTCTGCCCATCTGGGTCTTACTGCCAAAGAAGCAGCTCCCTGACCTGCCCCTCAGCCTTTCCTGCCCTACCTGCCATTACATGATGTGCTGTTTCCATGTATGTCTAGCTGGTGCCCTTTCCTCTCTCTGGTCTTTGCTTAAATGTTGCTACTCTGAGAAGTCTCCGTGACCGCCCTGTTGGAAATACACCCTTCAATCTCCCACCCTGGCATTTCCTATCTGCCTACCTTGCTTTATTTTCCTTCACAGGACTATTCCCATCAAAAATGCTATATATTGCACTTTTCGTATTTTATTTATATTAGCTTATTTGATTTATTGCTAGAAATGTGTACGAGGGTATGCACTCCCACATCCTCATCACCTACAGTTGCAGCTCTAAAATAACATTCCTGAATGAAAATCCTGCAGGCAAGTATTCTTGCCAAAGTAGGTCATGCAATTCAGATGATTTCGGGAAGTAACAACCTGATTAACCCTGATCGACAGGATATTGACCTGACTGAATTATTGTTACAGCTGCTACCCTTGATTGCATGTCAATTACCTACATCACACATACTAGAATATCTTTTTTTGTTGTTGTAGTATCAGAAGCACTATAAAGTATTGCCCCCTTCAGAGGGGACGAATATCTTGCTCAGCATCATCATGTGAAAAAATAGCAAAGTCTGGATTATCTCCTGGGCCAAACTGGTTCCACAGTCCGTGTTTAGCCCATTGCAAGAGGAAGTTTCAGATTTATTGAAAGTCAGAATCTGATGTGGCCATTTAATAGATAGAGATTCTCAGGGCCAAGCAGTAAGGTTTCTGATTCCAGGGGTCCAGGTAATCATATTTTTCAGATGCTCTCCTACGTGGTTCTGATGTATTTGGTCCATGGACCTGGGTTTGAGAACCCCCATGCTTTGGTTTGCTGCTCTCCATTGAAATAGCTGGAGTGAATTTGATTGGAGTTTCCTTAGTAGCCGTACGTAGCTGATATCCTATGCATGCGTGAGAAAGGAGGGTGAGGAGGGAGGCAAAGTAAACAGGAGAAGGAATAATTGATTGGGGGATTTTATTATTTTATCCCCACCACCCCCAGATATTTATAGCTCAAATAATGCTGCAAAGAGACCCGTGGACTCTAAACTCATAAAATGCCTACTTGGGAGTCAGACTGTAATTTACTTTTCTAAAGATGCCTCAATTATATCCAAGGAAAAGCCTGGTTACATTTTTAAAACTCAGGAGCAGCAGCTTTTAAATTTATTCAGACTAATGAGCGTGTATAAATTTGGCGAATGCTAATTCGCAAGAGTCGGTTGCGGCGGTGGGAGAAACACAACAAGAGTGTCACAGCCGAGGAACAAAGTGAATGGGTGATGGGAGTGACAGTAAAGATTTCTTTTAACATCACTAAAAGGCGGCTGAAGTGACAGGTAAGAGGAGAGATGCAGAAGTCTGCAGCACTTGGAGAATTTGTGTACTATCAGGAAGGGACGCGTTGACTTGATACTGACTTAATAAGTTCAGCAGAGAATAAGAGCTGGGGATGGAGGCTGGGACCTATGGCAGAAGGGCGTCCACCCTGCTTCCTTGGGAGCCAGGAGATGTTGATCACGGTTCCTGGAGAATGTGGCTTCTCATCTCACTGGAGGCCCTTCCTTTTGCAGATTTCAAGGCATCAGGCACATGGTTTTAATCTATCTCCACAGATCTCAGAAATGAATTTAGCCTCCCCTGGAGAGAGCTTCTACTTAGGATCACCTCGAAGGGAATGAAATCCTAAATCAAAACCCATCAGTGTACACCTGGATTTCGAGAGAGACGCTCCCCAATCACATCTGCAGGCTTCTGAGGTTGGAAGCCTCCAGCCCAAGAGAAAGCAGTGGGAAGCAAAATTTTGAAACCTTAATAAAGGTGGCTTTGGCTTTGAGGCCTGCAATTGTGTTTTAGGGGAAGGAGGGATGTCTGAATGGAATGCAGACTCCAAAATGGCTAAAGTCTCCTGGTTTCAATTTCTTTCTGCTGAAGGCAAGCACCTTCTCATGCTGCTCTGTTGAGTTAGACTTGTTTATGATCCCAGGAAACCCAGAATCCACCTTGAGGGCACCCCGATCCTGGCAGACCCAGAGTCCAACTTGAGCGCACCCCTGCTTACCATTCCACCCTTTCCTTTCCTCACTTCCGCCAGAATTATGACGCTACTTGCCATTTTTACAGATTAAACTGTGTCTCCCAAATTCATATGTCAAAGGCCTAGCTCCCTATGTGACTACATTTGGAGATGGGACCATAAAGGAAATAATGAAGGTCGAATAAGTTCGTAAGGGTGGGACTCTAGTCCAATAGGATTGGTGTTCTTATAAGAAAAGGAAGAGACACCAGACCCCTCTCTCTCTGCATGTACGCAGAGGAAAGGCCATGCAAAGACACACAGAGAAAGCACAGCTCTCTGCAAGCCAGAAAAGAGCCCTTGCCAGAAGCAAACCCTGTTAGCACTCTGCTCTTGAACTTCTAGCCTTCAGAACTATGAGAAAATAAATATCTGCTGTTCAAGCCACCCAGTTGCTGGTATTATGTTATGGCAGCCTGAGCTGAGTTTCTATTCTCAGAGTAATCCCTATGCTTCAGGCCTTATGCCAGTTGCTTCTTTTGTTTGGAGTGCCTTTTCTGAGGATCATTTGAGCGATCACTCCCTTGATGATCAAATGATCCTCAGATCAAGTTCCTGAAAGGCACCCTGGATTTTTCTAGATTGAAAGACTATCTTTGCTTAGTGCTTACTTAGCACCTCATGCCCCTTCTCTTGTAATGTTGAACCCATTGTCTTGAAAATGTGGCATTGCCTGATTTGACTCTCAACTAAGCTTTAAATACCTCGAGGCCCTAAACTCAGACTCACATCTTGGTGTTTGCAGAACCCACCCACCCACCTTCGTATATGTCAAGGACTCAAATGTCATCACTGCTTGTAGAGTAGATTGACTGATGGATGGATGAAATGAGTTGCTAAGTAAACAAAGACTAGATGGACGGATGGACAAGTGGCTGGCTGGCTGGATGGGTAGATGGATGGATGAATGAATAGTTGGATGAATGAGTGGGTGGATGAATGGATGGATAGATGAATAAATGGATGGGTAGGTGGATGGGTGCATGAATGGATAGATAGATGGATGGAAGGATGGATGGATAGATTAATGGTTGGATAGATGGATTGAAGGATGGATGGGTAGATTAATGGATGGATGATTGGAGGCGTAGTTGTCTAAAAGCCTGTTACATTTCCTAGTTCAGAACTCTCAGAAGTACACAGGATAGGAAGGGATGGAGGTTGAAGCACCAGAATATTCTTCCCTAATACGCACTGTTCTTTTCATCAAACCTTTATAACGAAAACGTCTTTACTTGTTCCCTTTCATGCCCATGCCACTGGCTGCTGAATCTTTGCAGCATTAAATAGATATTCTTAGATCTTTGCCTAGAAGCACACTGGTCACTTTATTTATTTTGGATGTTGTCACATCGCATTGTTGGACTGATTTCTATTCAAAGTAGAGTCTGCAGAATAATATGAAAGAGCAGTAACTGTGAATCAGGCACTTCAACAAATGACCGTCTCATTTAATTCTTACAAATAAATACCTCAAAGTTGGTATTATTAACCTCATGTTATAGCTGAAAGCCATGAGGCACAGCAAATTGAGGGCAAAGACAGGATTCAAATTGTATGTCTGCAGCCCCCCTAGTCCAAAATCGCAAGATGAATGAGCAACCCTGCTGCCCTGTGCCTTCTTGAAAGATGGACACCAGTGCTATCAGGAATTGCACCTGCATTTTCTGCAAGAAGAATTAGGCTGGGAGACATATTTCTCTTTGAAATAGTTTTACTAGGGACATTTCCTACTGTGCTGAAAGCTGACCTCTTGGACAAACACACTGTCATAAAATCATGCTATTTGCTACAAGTGCATTGGGAGTTTTAAATCATCAAACTAAAGTACCCCA
This sequence comes from Theropithecus gelada, assembly GCF_003255815.1. NCBI lineage: Eukaryota > Metazoa > Chordata > Mammalia > Primates > Cercopithecidae > Theropithecus > Theropithecus gelada. The sequence goes on along the minus strand of NC_037675.1, from coordinate 99,568,519 downwards.
GGCTCTGACAGTAAAATTTTCATTCAAAGAAGAACTCAGCTTCACAACATAATAAATTATATATGACTGGGACATATAAAACATTTAAAGATATACAGAATTTCTCTGCATTTGTGTTCAGTGAGTGAGTTCATCTCTTGAAGTACTTTTTTATGTCAATCCTGCCTATTCATAAGAAGACAGTAGCCCCCTTTTTCTTTCCCTGCAAATGAGATCCAACAAAACAAGTTGCCTCTATCCCATATTCTAAAGTTCAGATTTTATATTTTGTTTTTTTCTGTTTTTTTTTTTTTTCCTCCAAGAGTGTGTTGGGATGAGGCAATAGCACAGTAATAGCAGGACTGCAAGCGCAGCCTGTGTTGACCTCTGAGACCTGAGTAATTAAACATTGGAGACACCCACCAGAGAGACTGGAGGGGGCCAACCAAGACATGTTAGGATTTGGATTGGAGGCTATAGTTAAAGAGTGAAGCTCATACAAATAAAAGCTGTAATTATCAGGAACCAGTTTTTAAAGGCTGCTGAGTTTAGAGAGACATGTATTAAAGTGATGGAAATATTGCATTCCACGACAAGCACTGTCCTGGCACATGGTAGGCAATACATGACAAAGTATTTTGTCTTCCTGGACAGAAAGATGATCCTAGCATAATGCTAATACACTAGTGTGTATTTGTCAGCAATTGCTGCATTAATGCTGTATAACAAACTATGCTCCAAATCAGTGGCTTACGGCAACAAACATGTTCATGTTTATGAGTCACCTGCAGTTTGACTGAGCTAGGCTGGGGTCTTGCCTGAGTGGCTCTAAAGCAGGATCATGAGCAGCTGGACTTGCCTCTAGACTGAGGATTGTGTTCAATACCATGCTGTGTGTTTCTTCCTTCTCTTTGGACTGGAGCCATTAGAGGCATACTCTGCTCTTGGTGAATGGCAGAAATCCAAGAGTCAACAAAAACAGGCAACGCCTTAGGGAGCCTTGGCTCAAAACTGGTTCACTGTCCTTCTAACTAATTCCACTGGCCCAAGCAAGTCATATGCCCAAGGCTGATATTAATGGGGCAAACGAATACCACCTCTGTGAGTGGTCTTAAAAGTCACATGGCCAAAGGCATGAATATATAATTCAAATACCATGAGAGTATGAAGAATTGAAACACTTTTATCTACCTCTTCTGGGCTTTCCTGATCCTAATCTGCTGCAAAATTTTGAGTAATCTCTGTCTCTAATTCCAGCAGCAATCAAAGTGTGGCCTTGATCAACAGCACCAGCCTCACCTTGGAATTTATTAAATATGCAAAGGTCTCATGGTTCTGCCCAGACATTGTGAATCAGAAACCTAAGTTCAGGTAGTTAAAGTTACTTTTGCAAATTCACACGGCACTAAGTGAGGGTCTGACCCCAAAGCCCCTGTTCTTTTCATACATCTCACTGTCTACCAGGAAGAAGGGGGAAGGGAAACAAGTAGAATTGGCAAGTTAGTCAATATTTTTCTAAGTGAAAATGAGAGTTAAAAGCACCTTCCAAGTATGCAGACAGCTCCATTCATGTGCCTTTCACCTCTTGCCAAGCCCACATTCCAGTGGCGGTATTTGGTTAATCATCCTTTGTGCAGAAACTTGATCCCAACCCTCAGGTCCTTCACTGTGATTTAGTCTATTTTTGTTTTCTGAAATCTTGTCTGTTTCCTTGGTGACTTCCAGGCTCTCCCAGCCCTGGAAGGGGAATGGTGACGTCTCTTGACAGGTAAAAGCCCCTTCTCCTCACAGGCAGCCTGAGCCTGAGGGGCCTCCCGTCCTGCAGCCACTATGCTGCAGGGTGACGTCCCCTGAAGACATGAGTGAGGGTCAGCAACCTACTGGGCAGAGGCAGCACTGGGAGCTGGATGGAGCACCTGCATTTAGTGACGCAGGGCCCTGTGGCTGGGGACGGACTGGCTCAGGCCACAGCTGACTGGAAGGGCGGAGAACTGAGAGCCAAGGGTCTGGTTCAGACAAAAACCCTGACTCTTCAGAGCTGTGTGAGCGAGACATCCTTCCTGGGCTTTAGGAAGCTTATCTACCAGTGTGGATGAGGATCATTCTTATTATACTATACATGTTACTATATGGTAAGATAGAAAATAGCACAGTATTAATACAATATAACACTATATCATATTATAACATCTGTACATATATGCTAACATATTAATATGTTAGAGTTTTATATAACTATATATAATATAATAAACAATGTCATATTAAACATTAAATGTGTATTATATGAATACATTATTTTATGTCATTTATTATGCTATATTATGCATACTAATGTACTATATACCTGTATTATATTATTATAAGTTGTAATTATAAATTATTACAAATGTGGAAACAGGATGTATATAATATCTATTATAATAGAGTGTAAAATCGTATTTCTGATATAGATACTATAGTAGTATTGCGTTGTATTGTTATTACTACTCTTATTACAATGGTCATCATGTGTTGGGTTTGCCCTAGAGTTGAGACTCCCACCCTGGTTTCCTGAAGTCTAGAACATGTGTGCTTCAACCCCAAGCAGGATTTGCCTCTGCAAAATCAGAGACTTCAAAAAAGGTATACTTCCAAAGCCCCTACTACTGTACGAAACTGACTGAAAGGTCAAAGACACTGCAGGCTCTGGTGTCAGACACAGCCAGATTGGAGTCTCAACTCCATCACTTAGTTCTGGGCCAGGCCCCTCCTGAAGTCTCAGTTTCCTCATCTGTAAATGGTGATCGTTTTAACACCTAAATTACAAAAGCTAAGTGATTGCAGAGATAGCTCATGTTTCAAGGCTCAGCATATACCTGGAACACAACAGGTATCTACATAAATATGAGTGTGTCTTGGGGGCACATGCACAGGTCTGGGTTGAACAGTGTCAAGTGTGCAAGCTAGGCCCCAGTTCACCAGCTGGGTACTTAGAAACAAGCCTCATAAACTGTTTGGGGCCTTCTGACGTCAATCCCTACCTCTTGTTGTCATTGGTAGGGTGGAGGTGATACAGTGCACAAAGCTCTTGACTCTCAATAGGTCCCTAGTAATTGGCACTCTTTACCAGAGCCCCTGCTTTCCTTCCAGAGCTAGGACAAGTTCCACTGTGGATGGCAAGGAGATGAGGGGGCAGCAACCTGTTAACGAGACTCAAGAATGTCAAGACCCATTTTTGTTATCTGGATTTTCAAGGCCAAGTTCAAATGTGAGGATCCTGGAAAGGTTGGCAGACGTCTGCTGAAGCTACCCTCTCTTTTGTAAAAGTCCACAGATGAGAAGTGGCTGTAGTACATAAACCTGTGGACAGCTCTTCTTGTACTGTCACCCGGTCTCATAGCTAACGACCCTCAGGCACCCTCTTATCTCTGCTCACACAGTCCCCACCTGAAATGCCTAACCTGCTACCTCTACCCAGTGAAAGTCTGTGAATCCTGCAAGGTATGTCTGCAATGCCTCCTTTCTTCTGCTCATTCCTTCCACAGACATGTATTGTACATGCCTTGGGTGCTCAATGGATTCCCCAAATAGTACAGCAGTTTCTTTTAGCCCTTCCCATTGCACTTGTCAAGGGCATTTGCTTTTGGCATTCAAATTTGTGTCTAGTACATAGTGGAGACCTGGTTACAGAAGTATTGCAGTAGTGAAAACAATATCTGATATCCATGGGCTTGAAATTTACCCTCTGCAAGTGTAACTGGAGGAAAATACAGTAGTCACCAACTATGTGCAGTTACTGAAATTCAAATTAGTTGAAATAAAATAAAACTAAAAATACAAACCCTTGTTCTCACAGACCACATTTCGGGTGCTCAGTAGCTACATGTGGCTGTGACTGTTGTATCACCCGGTGCAGAGAGAAAGCATTTCTACCCTTACAGAGCACTCCACTAGACAGTGCTGCTCGGGGTTCTATATCCCCCTGAACCTCCGCTATTCTCTGTCACTGGGTCTGTTTCCTTTAAAACTCTAACCAATTATTTGCACACTTATTCGTTTAATGGTGGTTCCCCGCAAGTAGACTGTAAGCTCTGGGAGAGTAAGGACTATCTTTATCTCTTTTACCACTGCCACCCCTACACTTAGAAGAGACCTGGCAGATGACAAAAATATATTACTAAAGTGAACAAATGGGATGGTGAGCTTCTATCCACTAGAGAGTCATAGCTCTCCAAAGGGACACCATGCACCATCTCTCCAGCCTTACCTGGTCCTCCAGATGCCCCGCAGACACCTTGTGCTGTGGCCTTTGCTCCTGTAGGGTTTCAGCCACCCGGGACATCCTCCTGCATCCACATCTTCATGACTGAATCCCACTCAAACCTCAAAAATGAAATGAAAGGCCACCGTCAGGAAGCCTTCCTCAATCCAGTGCTTCCCTCTTGTCTCCTCATCTTCTTCCCCCTTAAAGGACTTAAGAATGATGTCCTCCAACTTTGACCACCTTGGCTTTTAAACTGCAACTCTCTGGAAGCTTCACACCTGTTGCCTTATTGATGGCTGATTTATACACACTTGTTCATGTTTCTTATCCACTACTTGAGAGCAGGGTCTAAGTCTAACTTACAGTCATCTTCCCAGGCTCTGAGAAAAGCGTTAAAATACAGCAGAGGCTTAAAACATAATATTTGAATGAATATATGAGTAAATAAATGATATGTTTTAAAGCTATGATTTTACTATTTTTAAATGATCATTGTCACTAAAGAACATCATTTCTTCATTTTTCAATCCATGGCTTTTTATTTTTATTTTTTAAAGATTCATACCAAACAATACAGCATAAAGCTCTATAACTTATAAAATTTGTAAAACCAAATTTTAAAATTAAGAATTTATTATACACAAAAGCTAAAGAACCTAGGACTGGAAGAAGTGAATTTCTGTACTGAAATGTCTTTAGGAATGGGCACATATTCATTTTTATTTTGCAACAAAGTAATTTCATTAAAATAAGAAAAAATGTGAACCGTTAGTGTGAACTTACTTGTGTTTTAGATGAATATTTATCTTATATCTAGAAGTATATGTCTTTCATCAGAATTTCAATAAAGAAGCAATAAATGCAGAACCACCCCTGTATCCCTTTTTCATCGTATGTTCAGAAGTACCATGAGGACAGTTCTGTGTGTTTAAGGCTTGCAAAGTCTTTGCCCATCCACTGTCACCTTCCACTTTTGTATCAACCTTATCATTTGGAATTCTGGTGAATGCTGGCTCTCCAGATATCACCAGCACAACCTGTGGATATTAAAAGCTGTTTACTGCCTACTAAAGTAACGGTGAACCTCAAAAGAGCTGAGGCCACATCTGTGAGGTGGGGAGGGAAGGCTGGAAATTATTCCAGCTTGGAAATTCAGTTTAAGCAGGTCTTTCCAATGGACGACTTGACTGGAATTAAGTAAGAATCCTAATCCAACAGTCCAGACTGAATAGCATTAGCAAAGTGAAGAAGGGATTGAAAGAATGTTAGGGTGCAAACTGTCAATTATTTTTTACATTGAAGAAGAGTTGATGGTTGTTTTGGGAAGTCCTTGTAATGAACAATGAAGTTATCAAGCCATTTGCCTGGGGCCAGAATCTTTGGCCTAGTAAGGTCATGCTGACCAAGACAGTGGAAGAGTAAAGTCATATTAATGTGGGGAGTAGATTGAGTGAGGACAGAGAGTTTCAGTCCTTGGTGATTTGATCCAGCTGTGTGTGCAGGTGGATGCTCTTTGTTCTCAAGCCACACTGGATAGAAGAGAAGCAGATAGCTTTTACCTTCCCAAAAATTACACAGCTTTGTATTATAGATACCATTTCCTTCCTCTATATAAATATAAATATAAAAAATATGTACATATACACATGTTTCAATATGTAGAAACATACACACACACACTCACACACACACATATCTGTATATATATGTGTGTGTGTATATATGTGTATATATATATGTGTGTATATATGTGTGTGTATATATATGTGTGTATATATATGTGTGTATATATGTGTGTGTATATATGTGTGTGTATATATATGTGTGTGTATATGTGTGTGTGTATATATGTGTGTATATATATGTGTGTGTATATGTGTGTGTATATATATGTGTGTATATATATGTGTGTGTATATATATGTGTGTGTATATATGTGTGTGTATATATGTGTGTGTATATGTGTGTGTGTATATGTGTGTGTATATATATGTGTGTATATATGTGTGTATATATATGTGTGTATATATGTGTGTGTATATATATGTGTGTGTATATGTGTGTGTGTATATATGTGTGTGTATATGTGTGTGTGTATATATGTGTGTATATATATGTGTGTGTATATATGTGTGTATATATATGTGTGTATATATGTGTGTGTATATATATGTGTGTATATATGTGTGTATATATGTGTGTGTATATATATGTGTGTATATATATGTGTGTGTATATATATGTGTATATATACACACATATATATGTATATATATTTGTTTAAAATGGTTGCCTGCCTTGTTTTTGAACTCTGGAGTGTGAATTTAAGATCCCTCCCTGTCTGCAGGGAACGCGCCCCTAGGAGGGTAGAAGATGATGTAGAAAGAAAGTTGTTCTTCACTGTCTGTAACAGCATATGCAAAATAAGTCCTTAATTTGAGTGCTTTTTGAAACACTACAGTTGATTTCTGATCTATTAAAATGTTATATAAGTAGAGATATAAATACACATTGATCAGCATTTTATTCAATTGTCTTTCTCGTTTGAGCCACCTTCCAGGCAGGTGGCTATTCATAGCATTGAGAATTGTAAATGCTGGTTTGCAGCTAGTACTTAGTGACTTAATTTCATTCTGTAAAATATTGGAGGCGTGTGGAAAGGTGCTATTCTCTTTCAAGGAAGTAATCTGCAAAATGAATGCTAGATTGGGTATTAGGGCTAATGGAACATGTTAATAATATAGCAGGTTAACACTGACACTTACTTAGATAAGGCTGCCAGAGCTGGGACACTGAGGCCCTGAAGGAAGCGTTCTTCACTGTGTTCATGCTTAGAAACTCGCTTCTTACTTCACGGACACAACTGAAATGTTACGTTTCATATCTACCGCAGCCACAACACAGCACCCAACACACAGCTCTCCTTTCTCCAGCTCTGCAGGCTGATCTTGTTTTACACTGTACATTCTCCTTGTTCCAAATTTTATCCAACTCTCTCTTTTTCTATGCAAAGAATAAGACACTTGGACAAGGCAGTTAATGGCAATTTCCTAAGGTTTTTGAAGACCCTGTAGACGAGGATGAGAACCAGCATTCTAAAATAGGAAGCTCAGCAAAGCAAAGGATGGCAATGAGGCCACGCATGGGAAATTACAGGAGCAGAGGCTGCCCCAAGAGGGAGCCCAAGGCAGTCAGAGGTTCCCATCCAGCCTCACAAACTCAGGGCACCATAATGAAGACAAGGTCCCTGTCTAAACAATCCTTTCCCCCACGACGGCGTCCTTAGACTCTAGAGTGTGAATTTAAGATCCCCCCCTGTCTGCAGGGAGCCCACCCTGCCCCCTTCTGCAAAGTGAGTCTAACAATCCCTACTTAGCAGGGGTTTTGCATTAGTCCGTCTTCATGCTGCTAATAAAGACATACCTGAGACTGGGTAATGTATAAAGAAAAAGAGGTTTAATGGACTCACAGTTCCACCATGTGGTTGGGGAGGCCTCACAATCATGGCAGAAGGCAAAACACACGTCTTACACGGCAGCAGACAAGAGAGAATGAGAGCCAAGCAAAAGCAGAAGCCCCTGATAAAGCCATCAGATCTCGTGAGAGTTACTCACTACCACAAGAACAGTATGGGAGAAACTGCCCCCATGATTCAATGATCTCCCACCGGGCCCCTCCCACAACACGTGGGAATTATGGGAGCTACAGTTCAAGGTGAGATTTGAGTGGGGACTCAGAGCCACACCATATCAGGTATTGTATCAAATGTGGTCACATGTGTTAAAAGACTTCGTAAATTGTGAAATTCAGAAGAGGGTATAATCAACATCATACCAACAGTGAATATATCTGAATGATGGAATTAAGTCTTAGTTTGATTTTATTCTTTATAGATCTGTGGTGTTTACAATAATAAACACGCTTTTCTTGTTCCTGGGAAGAAAAGCTGTAAAATAAGAGATATGTATGCGTGTATGTCTGTAAAGAAAAAATTAATGAAGGCAGAGTCATTCCAACTACTTTATTTTACCTAAATTAAATATTTTATGTCTATCACTAGCAAGCATTGTATTCACTATTTGTTTTTTGCTGTTGTTGTTTTTTGAGATGGAGTATCACCCTGTCGCCCAGGTTGGAGTGCAGTGGTGAGATCTTGGCTCACTGTAACTTGCGTTCCCTGGGCTCAAGCTATTCTCCTGTCACAGCTTCCCAAGTAGCTGGGATTACAGGCACCCGCCACCACGCCCAGCTAATTTTTGTATTTTTAGTAGAGATGGGGTTTCACCATATTAGCTAGGCTGGTCTCTAACTCCTGACCTCAGGTGATCAGCCCACTCCGCCTCCCAAAGTGCTGGGATTATAGGCGTGAACCACCATGCCTGGCGTATTTTCTCTTTGAATCTATTTATTTAACAGTTCCATCATTTTCCTAACTGAATGGATGCTCAGGAGGGCAGCCATTGCTCTAATGGTTTAATTACATGGCCTCCTCAGTCAGGGCAATCCCAATGTTTGTGATGTAGGAGTGAGGGAATGGAAGGAAAACCAGGCCCTCTCCACAGTTCCCTCCCATCTTTGAGCCCACCCTGCAGCAAGGACCGACTGCAAGTCTACAGACTGCATGGTGCATAGAGACAGCTGCTCCTCTCCCACTGGTGACACCATCCTCCCTGCAGAATACAGACAGGAAGAGGCCTGCATCGGCCCAGGCAGTAGAAGTGGGCTTGCAGCTTTAAGCGAGGAATTTGGGGTAGGCGAAGTGTGATGGGGAAGGCGGAGTGGGCTCTGGATGGGTGGGTCCCTTCAGCCCCAGGAAGTCCTCACCTTGATAGGAGGGTTGAGGTTGAAGGAGAGCCCAAGAGGATCCTTGAGAATGGAGGGCCTAATTCTGAGCCCTGCAGTACCTGAATTTAAGGGTAACAATGTCCTAGTGTTGACTATGGTCCTGCCTGAGGGGTGTCCAATAAACCTTGGCTAAATAAAGGAATAAATGAAATGGGTCACCACATGACATTCATGATTGTAAGAATGACTTAAAAACTGAAGGTGAAAACTTCTAGAAACTTCTCTCTGCTTATGCTAGAGAACAGAAAACGGACATTGGGAAGGGCTCTGAGTTTTCTTGGTGGTCACACATTTGAAGTGGCACTGTTTCAGGGTAGATGCCTTTTATTTTTGTATTAATTCTATGTTCAGTTCTACCTGTTTTAACTCACTTGCCTTCCTTCAGACTAATACTAATCATGGTATATGGACATATTCTACAAGTACTCTATGCCAAAAGGCATGTGTTTCTTACTGGAAGTTTAATTGCATGGAAGTTGGGATGGGGTGACAACAGAAATCTTGATGCTGGAAAATTTGATAGACTTAAGAAGGAAAATGAAAGATGTCTTGGAAGTCTCTTTTCTCTGGCTTCATACGTTACAATGGGCGAGGAGAACTTGGAAGGAAACAGTTTATCACACTCATGGTCGTAGGACAGATATTTATCACATGATTCGCTTTAGCCTTGTAGAATGAAAGCAGAAGCCATAAACTGCACAGAGGAGAGTGCAAACTGTTGCATTTTCTGAATTCATTGAAGATGACATGAAAAAGTTGTTTGGATGCTTTATTATGTGTGGAAGGGCCATAAAATCCAGGCTGAGCACCAAGAGGAAAGTGCGGTCAAAGATAAGGGTGAGTGTGAAGGGACGGTACTGCAATTAAATTTGAAAACCACTCTTTATAGACACATTAAAAATCACACTCCAACCAACAGAATGGATAAGCAGCCTCATTGTATCAGGTTCCTGCCACTATGAACGCACATCCTGAGAAAGGATCTGTAGTGTTTAATACGTCTCAGTTATGAAATGATGAAGCATGCGATTTAATACCATTTAAATGCCAGGTATCACCTACTTACTCATTTAACAAATAGTCATTAAGTGCCACCTCTATGCCAAATTCTGTACCAGTATCTGGAGATGTAGCTGTAAAAAGTCATGGTTTCTATTAGGGAGAAGTTGTTGAACTTGGGATAATGACTGCTAACCAGAAAGGTAGAGGACTACAGAGGAGGGGCTAACTTGGACTTGGACTTTTTCATAGAGAGGGGGATGATCTGCCTATGACTGATTGTATACTCTATGCACACTTGTTTTTTGCTTTAATTTTTATTTTTAAGTTATGGGGTACATTTGCAGGATGTGCAGGTTTGTTACATAGGTAAAATGTGTGCCATGGTGGTTTGCTGCACCTATCAATCCATCACCTAGGTATGAAGTACAGCATGCATTAGCTCTTTTTCCTAATGCTCTCCCTCCCCTACACCTCACAACAGGCCCCTGTGTGTGTTTTTCCCCTCCCTGTGTCCGTGTGTTCTTATTGTTCAGCTTCCACTTATAAATGAGAATGTGCGGTGTTTAGTTTTCTGTTCCTGCATTACTTTGCTGAGGATGATGGCTTCCAGCTCCACCCATGTCCCATGTCCCTGCAAAGGACATGATCCTGTTTTTTGTTTCTTTGTTTGTTTTGTTTTTGTTTTATGGCTGCATAGTATTCCATGGTGTATATGTACCGCATTTTCTTTATCCAGTCTATCATTAATGGGCATTTGGGTTGACTCCATGTCTTTCTATTGTGAATAGTGCTGCAATAAACCTATGAGTGCACATATCTTTGTAATAGAACGATTTACATTCCTTTGGGTATATACTCAGTAATGGGATTGCTGGATCAAATGGTATTTCTGACTCTAGATCTTTGAGGAATCGCCACACTGTCCCCCAAAAACCACAGTGAGGTACCATCTCATGCCAGTCAGAATGACGATTGTTTAAAAGTCAAGAAACAACAAATGTTGCCGAGGTTGTGGAAATGTTATTATAACCATAAATAAGGTTTTACGTGCTCATGGAGGAAAGTTTTCAAAACACAGAAAAGTAAAAAGAAAAAAATATCATCGCTTCGAAACAACCGTAGATCACCTTGTATTCTATTTCCTTCTGTTCTTTAACCTGTGCATATATTTTGACATCGTTGGTATTTTTTGTTATTTTTCTGAATGATGTAAGCACTTACATGCTATAATAAATGCTCGATAACATGGTTTTCACGATTTCGAAACATTCTATCACATTTGGGATACTGCACATTGGAATGGGGTGGGGGGAACTTTTGTAAAACTTCAATGCCTCGGAACTCCTCCCCCGAGACTAAATCACTCAGTCTCTGGGATGGAAGACAGTTGTCAGTATTATGAATAAGTTAATCATTATTATTTTTTTATTAGACAATGGAATTTTGCTTGAGTTGGTTGTTTGTTTTCAATCATGTTTAAAATCCTGTCATGAACATCTTGGTAGAAGGCAAATCAGCATTCTGCATGATTTCCTCAGCACAGAATCTGAGCAATGGGATTAGCACATCGAAAGAATGCTAATAGAAAAAAAGAGTGTTAATATATCTTGATTTATTCTCATTTCTCAAAGGGGAACAGACAATTCAGAGTTGTTGTAACAATGTAACAGAGGGGAAAAGTCAGACTCAGAAGGTTTAAAATATGGATTGTATTTAGCTCCAAGGAATGTGTCCTTTCCACTGTATCTGTGTTACCTCACAGGACAATCCTTCTAAAACTGGCATATATATAATTTTTAGTGCAGGTCTGGTTTTCTCAGGCCAACAGCCATCAGGAGAAACACTTAAGAATCTGCCTCCTAGTGACTTGTACAATTCTGGAGGATCTGAATGCAACTGGAGATAGAAGATGACAGTGAGATTTGTTGCCACAGACAATGACTAACAGATAATTATTCTTATAATCTAGTTATTATCAGAAATAAAAAGATTAGAATAAAAGCTAAAATCCCAATCATCACTTTATTATTATGTCCACTTTGTAGATAAAGAAATTGCAGTTAGGGAATTGAAGTGCCTTTTTTTCTTCCAAGATGACATAGCAAGATCTGACTGCAAAGCCAGGAATTGTTCTACTGTGCTTTGATGAAAAAAAAAAATTATCTAGGAAGCTTATTAAAAATTGCAGCTTTTCCAAAACTGTCTGATTCCACAGGTCAAAAGGTCCTGGAAGTTCATATTTTTAGATTCTGGTACAGGGAGTTTGTGGCCTCCCACACCAGACTGCTTTTGTATTTGATCCTTTCTGGTTTCAGATATGTTACCAGCTGAAGTAGCACAGCTTCAGATCTGGGCTACTCAGATCTTCTTCCAACATAGAACCTTCTGTGAGGGGTGTAATTAGCCAACAGCCTCCAGTGGCCATTCCCTCAAGATCCAGAATCTTCCACGGGGCTTATAGCAAAGCTATCACTCCCTGAGCTGCTCCTAGCTAATAACTAGAGATTCGACTGAGGGGATAGAGCAGGCCTTTTCTGCCTCTAGCAGAATGACCCCAAGAGGGAATCCATACCTTCCTCAGAACTGCTCTGTAGCCTGAGGCGCTTTCTAATCTACCCTCCTCCTTTCTCTCTCTCCTTTCACAGGTATCAGACCCACAGATCTCCCTCCTCCTTCTTCTCCCTCTCCCCTTTATCCTTCCTGGCATTCCTCTTGATAAATCTCCTGTAGTTCAGATGTACTTTTTGTATCTGCTTCCTGGAGAACTCTAACACAAGATGCTACCCAATAGAGTAGACTAAAAACGCTTCAACCTAGTGGGGAGCCAGGGGATGCTCAGGGCACACCCACAAAATTAGTCAAGGCTACAATCAAGACTGTTTGGTTTTTGTCTCTCTTTCCTAGAACACCACTGTCTCTAACATTGCTAAAGCTAGATGTATTAGTTAGAGTTCTCTTACAGGGGCAGAAATAATAGGAGATACATATATATATATGTATATGTAAAGGGGAGTTTGTTAAGTATTAACTTATATGTTCACAACATCCCACAATAGGCTGTTCGCAAGCTGAAAGAACTGAAGAACTTGGAGTCCATTGTTCCAGGTCAGGAAGCATCCAGCACGGGAGAAAGATGCAGGCTGGGAGGCTAGGACTGTCTCTCCTTTTCACATTTTTCTGCCTGCTTTCTATTCACTGGCAGGTGATTCGATCGTACCCACCAGATTAATGGTGGATCAGCATTCCCCAGCCCACTGACTCAAACGCTAATCTCTTTTAGCCACACCCTCACAGACAGCACCAGGATCAATACTTTCTATCCTTCAATCCAATCAAGCCGATGCTCAGTACTAAGCATCACACCAGGATTCTCAGGAATTCTGATCCACAAAACTTGTCCCCTCTTCATGGTGGGAGCAGTGCAGAGGAGCCAGAACCCACCCCCTTGTTGTCAGTCTCCCACCGACTCTTCTCCTGATGCAGGATAAAGCCCTTCATATCCCAAGAGTCCAGCATATAAACTCTGCTCTCCACCCGCTTGTGGCTAGAGTGTGTATTTTCAATTGCTTTTTGTCATTCCTGCTTGCTCAGAATTCCCTACGAGCCAATAACACTATGTGTGTGTGTGTGGGTGGGTGGGTGTGTGTGTATGTGTGTGTAGAGAGAGAGAGAGAGAGATGGAAAGACAGTCTCGCTTTGTCATCCAGGCTGAAGTACAGTGGCACAATCTTAGCTCACTGCAACTTCTGCCTCCTGGGTTCAAGTGATTCTCATGCCTCAGCCTCCTGAGTAGCTGGGAATACAAGCATGAACCACTGCACTCCAGGCTGGGCGACAGAGTGAGACCCTGTCTCAAAAATAAATAAATAAATAAAAGACCCTACATAAAAAAAAATATATATTGGTACATAAATAGTTTGGGTTCAACAAGGAACATTTCTGCTTGAAGAAGAATACAAATTTCCTTAGGACTGTTGATATAAATACAAATAATTGTATTCACGGATTGTAACATTTGTTTTATCAGCAAAATGTTAAGTATCAATTTTCTTAATTGCAAAATGGGTTTCCTAACACCAATATTAGAGTGCTGTCTGTGGGCCCAGTTACTTCATATACAGTTTCCAAGGTGCTAATAAGTGTTCAATAAAAGGAAATATGTTGTCTGCCTTTTTTGTTGTTGTTAGACAATATGGAAAATAAGGCACCAACCTTTCCTGGCTGAGTATATTTATTATTAAAAAAGAGAGATTGCTTTCTGGTGTTTCTGTAAGTGAACACTAATGTACTGAAAGATGAAAATAAATAAAACAGGCAGACAAAAAGGCTAGGCAGAATTCACAGTGCAAATACCTCTGTTAAACCTTGCCACACCGGAGTGTGACCATGAGGGAGACGGGCAGGTGGGGAGTTGTTTAGGAAGCAGAGAAGTAGTGACGCTGGGAGATGCATGACCTAGACTCTAGACTGTCAGGGATGCCAGTGAGGGACTCATGATGAAGAATATGATTTTTAAAATAAATAATAAAAACGTCCTAAATGCTTGCTCTAACTTTGCCCTAGAAATTCCACCATGAGCCCGGCAGAGACGTTAAAGAAGATCCACGTTGTGCAAGGCTTGCTGGATTTTGTTCCTTCCGTCAGAATCAGGTAAGGGCAGGGGAGTGAGAATGGGGAGGTTGCTTGACAAATTGCCTTGGATTTATTTTTCATCATTTATATTATATTACATAGGGTTGGAACGCACCTCAATGGATGGACAGCATAATAGTCTGCACGTTTAATACGATTTCTGCTACAGGCAAAATAGTACCAGATAAAGCATTTGTATCTTAATGATAGGTAAATAATCCTTTAGTGTCACAGATGAACATGCGACAGACAGGTATTCTCTATTCATGAAAACACCTTTATTTTCCTACCCCATTACAGCAGAGATATTACTACATCGGTGGCTACCTTCCCACACTGATAGACGGAGAATAAACAATCGCACATGCACACACACCAGCAAGATAATGGTAGTATAGTCACACAATAATAGCTCCTTTATAGATGCTAGAGAATTTCTTTCTCCATGTTGCTACTATATGAGAGATGGCACTGTATGACAGAAAGAAAGCTGGGCTTTGGGCATCCGTGAAACAGGGGTTCAAATCCCAGGTGCTCTCTTGATTAGCTATGCAATTTCAATTACTGTTTTGCACACTGCAATGTGCTCATGAATCATCCAAGCATCTTTTTAAAATGCAGATTCTGATTTTCCAGGTTTGGGGTGAGCCTGAGACTACATTTGTCACAGACCCCATAGTACGTGGCACTCAGGCTAGTGATATTTGGACTCCACATGGAATCGTAAAAACTTAAAACCTATGATTCATGTTTTGCAAGCCTCAGTTTCTTCATGGGCAAAATGCAGATGGCTAATGTTTAATAATACCATGAGGATTATACCAAGCAATGCTTATAAAAGCCCTCCCTGTGTGTCCTGGCACATACTGTGCTCCATCAGGGCACGCTGTTACTATTATTATTAATAACGTGCTTGTGAGAACAGTGCAGAGATTAACCACCTGATGGGAACAAGGTAGGTTAAATTAGATGCATGTGGCTCCATTGCTTTTTTTTTTTATCTTACAGTTAATGACAACGTTGCAGATTTACTTAGCCCTATACATTCTGGTGGCAATGAATTGTGCATTCCATCTCCATCCTCCCCAAAATGATAATAAAATTTAGAGAGAAATAAAAGAAGAAAATCTGTTTGCTTTAGAAAGTTTCCACAGCTCAGCAGAGCTGCACGTATTGGAGAGTAACTTCATTTCCCAGGGACTAGCGGAGCCCATAATCCATGAAAATGGAGCACAAGTCCCTGCATGATGTACTTGTGCAGGAAGCTGCTAAGATTCACTTGCAGCTCTGCGTGAGCCCACCGAGTTCTCTTTGATAAGTTGCCCGACCTGAGAAAGCTGAAAATGTGTCCATTATTGTGGAAGCTGCTGGGAGGATATGGTATTAGAAGTGGAGAGGGTGGAGGATCAGGGATCCTGGGGTGGAGAGTGTGCCTCCCAAACTCATACATTCTGAGAGAGGACGAATCTGAATTGGAAAGCCCAAATTTTACAAGCTACTCAGAGCCCTGGAAAGGGAGGCTTAAAGGTGCTTTGGGTTGCCTTCCACCAAATACGTGTGGGTGGCACGATTGAGGTGTCAGGAAGGGGCTCAACACCTGTGGAAAGAGGAGAGCTGGCACCAGCCAACTTTGCCCTTCCCCTGCAAGAGGAAGAGACACCCTGATGTTAAAATTGGAAAGCCTGAGAAAAATAATGCATAGCACAGGCAAGGCCATGGGGTGCTAGGCCCCCACATCCCCGGCTTGGGAGAGGATAAACAGTTTCTGCTTTTCTAGAGGGCAATTTGGCATTGTGTTTCAAAACTTCTAAAAAAATGCATACCCTCGGACCCTGCAGACCTGCATCTGGAAAATTATCCCAAGGAAACAATATAAACATGTGGAAAATTTAGCTTTTAGGGTGCCATGCCTGGAATCAGGATGCAAATATATATATATATATGTATGTATATATTTTGCTTTTCTTGATGGGTGGGGTAGCAGAAAAAAACAAAACCAAAATGAGGACAATAACAGAGAGAGAGAGAAAGAGAGAGAGAAAACTATTTCAAAGCTATAGGCATCTCCCCTTTCCCAAGAGCTGGAGGCTGGAGTTGGCCCTTGGTGGAGGTTGCTTTGTGACTTGGAAGCAATCTCTACACAGGGAAGAATATTAAGCAAACACCCTCCTCGGTATTCATGGGCCAATCTAAGAACGCAGGTGTGTTAGACTCAGAAGTTAAATATCCTGCTTTGTTATGTAAATTGTTAACTGCTGTTTTTAGTGAAAACTACATTTCTGCAGACTTGCATGCTCTGATAGCACTGTTTCTCTTCTTAGTAAGAATTCATGCTGGTTGCAATTCGTTTAGAAATAGTGGCCATAAGCCATGCAATATATAGGTTGATGGCAGGCAGTGAGGGGTTGTGCATGCAGCTTGAGGACTTGCTCTCAATCCACTTACATTCTCATGGGCTGGGACAGATAAAAACATGTGCACAAATAAAAAATGAAGTAGATACAAACACACTGCTACTAATACTAACATCTGTGAAGAAGAAAAACATAGTAGCATGATAGCAATGGAAGGGAGTTGCTTTAATTTGGACAGGATCTGAGGACTTCTCCAAAGAAATGACAAGTGAATGGTCCATTAAGGAAAAAGCAGGGCATAGGGGCAATTGCACTCCAATTGTGGAAAATTCTTGGTTAGAGAGGGGGAAGTGCTGCTATGAACTGGAAAAACGGCATGGTAGTTGAAGAGGATGCCAGGACATGGGGAATTTTATTTTGGATGGATAATTTTGTAGCAAATTTGTAGGCTTCTGAGAATGATCTAGCAGAGAAGGAAAAATTGATGGTACTGAATAAAATGAGAAAAACTGGAAGTATACAGTTCTTGAGAAAGCAAAAGCGTATGGGATAGAGATCGCAAACAGGGGAGTTCGTCTTTGGGATGAGTTGCGGTGGTTATTCCATCAACAGGGTGGAAGTCAGGGCTTGTACATAAAGACAACAGCCAGGGTCACTGGGAAAATTCAGCTGGGGACCCTATATCTGAATGCCTCAAAGATAGATGCAATCGGATATAAACTCTACAACTAAATCTGTCTTTGATGTAAGGTGAGGTCGTCAGTAGACTAGACGGTGTGCCTGAGGAAAGAGAAGCTGTGAAATCATCATGTCTAGAGTTGGGAAGATAAATTTACTTAGAAAATGTAGAAGCGTCATCTGGTTGGATTAAATGTGTTTCAAATGTGTGGTCATTTATTGATATGTGTCCACTCAACACTGTTTTGTAACATTTTCCAGCCACAAGCAGCTTTTGGGGAGTGGATGCAAAGAAGGTAAGAAGTTGGGCATAACTACATATTATGGTTAATTTTATGTGTCCTGTTGTCTGGGCCATGCACCCAAATAATTGATCAAGCATTACTCTAAATGCTTGCAGTGAAAGAAGTTTTTAGATGAGGTTAACATTTAAGTTGATAGACTGAGAAAAGCAGATTGCCCTCCATAATGTGTGAGTCGGCCTTATCAGTTGAAGGCCTCAATAGGAAAGCTGATCTCACTGGCCTGCTGGCCTACTCTGCAGATTTTGGACTTGCCAGAATCCACAATTCTGTAAGAGCCAGTTCCTTAAAATAAATCGATATATATACACACATACACATATTATTGTTTCTGTCTCTCTGGAGACCCCTGACTAACGAACAAGGTTTGGAAGAGAGGTAGGGTTACTAAGGAAATCTGATGAATAGAGAATGGGCAAGAGAGTGCAGGCTGCTTTCAAGGGATCCTTGTATATAGTGTATATTGTATATCGTGAGAAGTTATACCCATCAGAACAGGCTAGGTTATGCCGTGATAAGGAACAAGCCCCAAATCTCAATGGCTTGTCAAAACAAAAGTTAATTTCTTAAGGAGTTTGAAGTGGTCTCTGATCATTGTGGTCACTCAGGGACCTGGGCTAAGGCTCCGTTTTGACAATGGCTTCCACAACCACTGCAACAGGAGGGGAAAAGGGTAAGTGACTTGCACTGGCAGTTAAAATGTCACATGTCACTTCTGCTTACATTTAATTTGTCAAAGCAAATCACAAGGCTCAGTCTAATTTTAAGAGGTGGTCAGGGAGCAGTTAGTTCTACTGTGTTTTGGAAAGGAGAATAATCAGAAACTGGTGAAATAATTTTAATGATTACCATCAGGAGCAGATATCAAAAAAGTGGTAGGAAAAATGGACTGGGGTACTCAAAGATGCTGCAGAATTTCTAGACTGGGAAGACTCGAATGAACTGGAAGCTTAGAGATGTAGCCAGAGAGTGATGAATGGCTTGAAGTTAATTCAGAGATGGTGAAGCTGTTGGAGATGACAATTTAAAGGCAGGAACATGTACATAGATACCTAAAATAGAGTGAAGGGTAAGTTCCTTACAACAGTCATTCTCAGACTTCAGTGTGTATCAGAATCACAGGAAGGACTTGTGAAAACACAGGTTGCTGAACCTCACTGACCTAGAGTTTCTGATTCAAGGTCTGAAGATTTACATTTCTAACAAATTTGGGAATAGTGCTGAGGATGTCTGCCTTAAAGGTATTGATGCACAAGGAATGAGAGGCCTTAGCATTAGATGAGTTAGCAACATGGTGTTAATGTTATTATGAATGATGACTGGAGCCATTTGCTACAATAATTGATGAATAATAGGGAGCCATAGGTCTTTAATAGATGACAGCAACAAGAAAAACAATAGCAACATCTAATCATATGCATTTTAAAGATTTTTAATGGGGAAGGAAGGAAAAGAGATGATTTGGAATGAGCATTGGGAAGTAAAGATGACATCCACCCAACCTCCAGATATTAAGGTATATGGGATGATGTGGGAACAAAACAGTGCCCATAATTTGCATGTGGTGAAATGCATAAATCTTGCGTGTTTCACTGAATTTTGACTAACATGTACACCATGTAACCCACAATCCCTTCAACATCCATCACCACAGATAGTTGTCTCATACTACTTTCCAGTTAATCTTGCAAATATTAATTGTTTTAATCCATGAGCATGGTATATTTCTCTTGATATTTATGTCTTATTCGTTTCCTCAATATTTTGTAGATTTCAGTGTACAGGTTTTGTGTCTATTTGATTTAATTTATTCCAAAATATTTTATGTGTTTTATGCTATTGCAAATCATATTTTTATAATTTCATTTTTCATAATTCACTCATAGTATATAAAATTCGCTCTTGTATATTGAATTTATAGTCTGCAATTTTGTTAAAAATCACCTTTCACTGTTAATATTTTCTTTTTGTTGAATTATTTGGAAAATGTATGTGATTAATTTTATCATTTGCAAGTAAAAACAATTTTGTCTCTTCTTTTCCTATTTTTGTGCATTTTTGGATTGTTTGTTTGCTTATTGCTTGAACTAGAAACTCTAGTACAATGTTGAATAAAAGTAGTAAGAGCGGACATCCTAAGCATGTTCCCAGTCTTAAAGGGGAAATTAAATATTTCAGCATACAGCATGACATTAGCTGCAGCTTTTTCATAGATGCCCTTTATCTGTTTGAAGTGATTTTGTTTTTTCTTTAATTTGTTGAGAGTTTTTATCATGACTAAGTACTAAGTTTTATTAAATATTTTATCATCTTTTAAAATGATAATATGATTTTCCTTTATTTTGATTATTTTGATTTTCTTTTAATGTTAAGTCAACTTTGCATTTCTAAGACAAACCACTTTGTTATAAAGCATTATCTTTTTTATGTATTGTTAGATTTGATTTGCTAACTTTTTTTTTTTACATTTTTTGTAATGTCCTTTTCTGCTTTGATTCTAAAGTAATGTCAATAGAGTTAGAATGTTTTGCCTCCTCCTATATTTTTCCCAAATAATTTACATTTGATTTTATTACTTACTCCTTAAATTTTTGATAGAATTCACTAGGTAATGCTACTTGAGCTTAGAATTTTCTCTGTGGAAAGACTTTTAAATATAAATTTAATTTTTAAAAATACAGATGTAGGGCTATTCAAAATTTCTATTTCTTTTTATGTCAGTTTTTCTAACTTGTGTATCTAAAGAAATTGTCTATTTAATCTAAGATTTGCCATTGTTTTTACATTCCTTGGTCCTTTTAATTTGCTCAGGATAACTCCTGTTTCATTCTTGATAGTAGTCTTCAAGCTGTCCCCTCCTTTATGTCTGATATTGTTTTCTATCTTCTTTTCTTGATCAATTTAACCAAAGGTCTAAATTTTATTACTCGTCATTTTAAAGAATCATCATTTGGTTTCATTGATTTGCTCATTTTTTCCTATTTTTTGTCATTTATTTTTGAATTATTTTTTACTATTTTTGTTATTGTGCATTAGATATAATTTGTTCTTCTTTCTCTAGTTTCTTAAGGTGAAAACTTATGTCAGTAATTTAAATCCTATTTCCTTCTTAATATAGTTATTTAGAACTCTAAAGTTTCCTCTGCATGTAGTTTTAGCTACATCCTGAAAGTTTTGTAAATAGGGTTTTAATTTTAATTCTGTTCAAAATATTTTCTTCTATCGCTTATGATTTCTGTTTTGATCCATGGGTCATTTAAAAATACATCGGTGAATGTGAAAATTTTACAGTTTTCTTGTTTGCTATTGTTTTGTCACATAATTAAGTTTTCAAAATTATTGAGGCTTGGTTTATAGCCCAGAATATAGTCTATCTTGGTGAAAATTATGTGTACTTTGTACCATAAATCTTCATTAAGTTTTATAAGTTGGTTTTTGGTTTATAATGTTGCTCAACTTTTCTTTTTCCTTACTGAATTGTTCTAAATCTACTTATTCTATCAAATATTAAAAAGCAGAGGGTGCAGTCTCCAAATATGATTGTGAATTTGTCCCTTTCTCCTTTTACTTTGTCAGTTTTTTTCATGTATTTTGAAACTTTATTTTGTATATATACATTTAGTATTGTTATGTGGTCTTAAAATGTTGACCTGTTTATCATAACTAAAGGATGATTATATTAGCTTTATTAAATGTCCATCTTTATCTCTGGCATTATACTTTGTCTTGGTGTCTTGTTTGGCTTTCTTACGGTTAGTGTTTTCATGGATTTTTTTTTTTTATCTATTCCTTTTTAATCTATATCTGTCTTTGTTTTTAAAGTGGATTTCTTGTAGGTAACGTATGGTTGGTTGTTGCTTACATACTCCTCTGAAAATTCCTGCCTTTATATGGAATGTATAGTTCACTTACATTTATTTATTGGTACTGCCATTTTAATTTTACTGTTTGCACTACTTTTGACCCATCAATTCTTTATTTCTTTATTCATTTTAAGTTCTGGACTGTGTATTTATTATTTATTTTTAAATTTTAGAAATCTACTGTATTAGCTTTCAGTTATTCCTCATTTATTGCTGAAGGGTTTACAATAGATATCTATATATTATCAAAGTCAATGTACATTAATAATATAACCCTTCTATAAGAATTTTAAAACAGTAGATTTCCATTTCTCTCCTCTTATCTTTTATGCTATTATTTTCATACATTTTACCAGATGTTACAAATCAGAGGACATCATGAGGCAGGATGTGAGCTTCTACTGCTACATGAGCCTGTTCTTGCAAGACATGTAGGGGAGCAGATGAGGGGAATTGCCGGTAGGTGAGGACGGCTGAGCTCTTTCAGTTTTAAAAATGGATGTAAGTTAGGCATTCTTTTACATGTCCTTTCTTTTATCTACAAAATTCCTGTAAAGTTTTACCAAAGAAGAAAAAATTTTCTCTACTAAGTATATAAAACTAGAAATGGGAACTATTGCATAATTGAACATGACTATTTAGGTATATCTGTCTATATCCCTTATTTTGAGGAAAAGAGTATATAATAATAAGCTAAACAGGTATTGAATAACTGAAAAGAAAAGAAACACTAAGGAGACAGAGGGATAGTAATTGCAAGATCAGAGTTCAAGGAAAACAAAGTAAGTTGGATTACTAAAAGGTGGGAACTTGGAGGAGAAACTTGCAGAACTGGGACTCAGCCCATTGAGGCAAGGAAGCCTCCAGATTTCTGGAGCCCAGAGAAGCCAGAGACCCATACTCTGGGCAAAGGAGCTACCTGGCAGGTGCTGGTATCTCCGAGGAGGTGTGATGCACTGGATCTCCGGAAGGACCACGGGGAAGGCAAGTCTGGATATTGGAACCACCTTTAGCTGCCAAGGTTCTGAACTCTTGCTGAGACAACACTGCCAGTGACAATAAAGATAGTTAAAAGGAGTAGTTCTTTGTCTCATTTCTTCCTTCCAGGTTCCCTCTAGCATATATTCTCAGCAAAA
Organism: Theropithecus gelada; assembly: GCF_003255815.1. NCBI lineage: Eukaryota > Metazoa > Chordata > Mammalia > Primates > Cercopithecidae > Theropithecus > Theropithecus gelada. Next base: position 99,545,482 of record NC_037675.1, on the reverse strand, counting down.
TCTAGTAGGGAGCAGACTGGCAAAGGAGAAATGCAGTTGGAAGGTCTGAGCTCCAACATCATACAAAGGAGTATAAAAGAGTAGGTGTAGAGTTGTGAGATGATCACTTAGTATTGGTGACCCTTCCCCAAGCCACACTGGTGGTAGATGACACTGACCCCAGGGAGTCACCTATCTTTGAGGGTCTCAGCAGCAAACATGATCCTTCTGAAGATGCTAAAATACGTAGATATGGTCTGTGCCCCCGCAGATACCTAGCACAGGGCCCTGGAGAATCTCTGCAAAGGAACAACCTACAAGCACTGTAAGGAGACGAGGTTCCTGCATCAACAGGTAGGGGCCAGCAGATATCACGATTTGGGTATTGATGAACTATGACCCCATTTTTGTATTCCCAAACTTTTGAAGCATGCCAATTATATGAATAATATTGAATGGAAAGCAAATGTGATGGCAAATAGGAGGACACTGGCTAAATAAATTCAGATACACTTACACAATGAATAACTCTGCAGCTGTTAAAAATAATGCTGTAAAATAATATTTAATAATATGGGAACATGTTCATATTAGATTTTTTTAAAGTTTATGAATCTGTTAAATTTTCAATATATATTTATTTTTATATTTATATATTACATGTATTATAAGTATATTGTGTGTATGATACATGTATCTATTATATCTACTATATAATAGATATAATATACATGTATGATACATATTATATATAGACATATAATGTATGTATTATATGCACATATATAATATGTAATGCACATATTATATATAAATCACATATTATAAATATAAATTAAAGATTTATATATTAATATATATTGTATAATATATTTAAATATTGATATCTTAATATTTATAATATGATATATTAATATAAGTAATATATTACTTATATATGTAATATATAAATAATATATAATTAATTTTTGTATAAATATATAAAGATATTTACATAAACTAAATTTATATATTTGTGTTTATATTTTTTACATATTACTTACACAGAAGTTTCTACAGTAATTTGTTATAGTGTATCTGTATAGGTTCAACCAGATATGATTTTTACTTTTGTGTGTTTATATTTTTTAATATGTCTTGAATTTTTTACAAAAAAGCCATTTTTTACTTTTATAAAAATATTTACTTTTTTAAATTAAAGAATAATGTGAAATGATTGGAATATCATCTTCTCAAATCCTTCTCAACTATTTAAACTCCTTTCTACCCTGTCTCGAATATAGAAAAATACCTTCCTGTACTATATAATACATGATAGAATATATACTCTCCTATACTCTATACTTTCAACATCATCAGCCTCAAAATGGGGGGTAAAATGTTGGAAGGTTTCATAGATTCTGAAGCTCTCCTCTATGACCAGCCACTCACAGCCACAAATCCTTGGAATGGCAATGGAAATACATCTCTCTTCTTTGGTGGACAAAGCCTTTTCACACTATTGTATTAGGCTTTGTACTGGGCTGCTCCTGATATTTAAGAGATAAAGATATCTCTTAAATATCTTTTTTCTGGCTGCTTCTGGAAAACATCTATTCAACCTTGAAAATCCAATTCCCACATTCCTACTCTGCCATGACTGTAAATTTCCTGAGGCCTCCCAGAAGCAGAAGCCACTATGCTTTCTGTATAGCCAGCAGAACCATGAGCCAATTGAACCTCTTTTTTTAAAAAAATATAAATTACCCAGTCTCAGGCATTTCTTCATAGCAGTGCAAGAACAGATTAACACAAACACTCAGATTAGTGTTTGAGTAACTGGGTGCTATAACTTAGCCAAGTTTACACATAAACTAACAATCGCATACAACAATAGAAAACTAATACAAATACGTTAAATTTCAAGGGTCAAAACATTAAAATAGTGTAAATAAAACCTTTAGTAAGGAACATGGCATATAGCACACTCAATAAACACCTGCTTTTTATTCTGGCTGTCATTCTGAAAATTCAAATTTTAAAAATTATATATATTCCCCACATGCAAAAGGCAGTATGGTATAATGGTATAATCTCTAGACACAAAATAGGGAGAATTAGAAATGGCCTTGGTTTCAAGTGGGAGTTGAGCAACGAGAACACATGGACACAAAGAGAGGAACAACATACACCAGGGCCTGTTGGGGGCCAGCGAGGGGAGGGGAGGGAACTTAGAGAACAGGTCAATAGGTGCAGCAAACCACCATGGCACACGTATACCTATATAACCAACCTGCACATTCTGCACATGTATCCTGCTTTTTTTTTTTTAAAATAAAATAAAATAAATGCCTTGGTTCCAAAATTTACCTGCTCATTTATTTTTGGCAAGTATCTTTGTTTCCCGATCTATAAAATCAGGGTGACAATCCATGCTCTCGTCTTAAAGTAGGATATGATTAATTGACTTGAAAATTCTAATTGTACAAATCTCCTAAAAAATGGTCCAGAGAGGCTTAAAATAAAATAAACTATAAGTCAATGAAATCAGAACCAGAAATTTAAAATCCATTTAGAAGGATACGAGAGCATATTTATTTTTAAGCTGATAAAACGCTTGTGATTGAGCAATGAATTGAGCCCTGAGACTCTAGCAGCAAATAAAGATGTTGAGATACATTTATTTATTATTTCAACAACAGCAGCAGGAACTCATTCTGTAATGGGAAGACATATGCATTTGTTAGGTCACAGGAACGTTTCCTGGAAATATTTCAGTGTCACAACTCATAAAAGGAACAGTGAACAAGTAATGGGTATACTCCAGTATAATGGATACAAGTCAGGTTCGATTGGATTCAAGTCCCAAATCTGCCAGTTTTGAGATATCACTCTGCACTAAGCCAAAATACTTAATGTCTCCAAGCCTTTGTTTCCTCATCCCAAAATTAGGAATTTGCATAGTATGTACTTCATTGAGTAGTTTGTGATGTGTTTAATGGAATTGGAGTTTCTCAAGGGGTTAGCACAGTGTGATACAGAAGTTCAATATATGTCACCTAGTTCATTCAAATTTTTATTATCATTGTTATGCAGACACCTAAAAGTTCTTCATGTGATCTTTGCTCATACTAACCCATGGTAGATGTCGTATTAGTCTGTTCTTGAATTGCTATAAAGAACTACTTGAAACTGTGTAATTTATAAAGAAAAGAGGTTAAATTGGCTGACAGTTCTGCAGGCTGTACAGGAAGCATGGCTGCGGAGGCCTCAGGAAACTTACAATCATGGTGGAAGGTGAAGAGGAAGCAGGCACGTCTTACATGGCCAGCGCAGGAGGAAGAGGGTGAAGGGGGAGGTGTTATATGCTTTTAAATAACCAGATCTCATGAGAACTCATTCAGTGTTATGAGAATATCAAGGAGGAAATCCACCCCCATGATCCAGTCATCTCCTACCAGGACCCTCCTGCAACATTAGGGATTATGACTCAACATGAGATTATGGCCGGGGCACAAATCCACACCATATTGGATGTCTTCCCATCTACAGAATGAATATACAAGATTCATTCCCTCTGCATACGTTTTCTGAGCACCCCATGATGTGCCTAGCACTGTTCCAGGAGGTGACCCTTAAGGTTAGATAGGTCTCTGACCCCAAGGAGCTTGCTGGAGAAACACAATAAAAAGATGAAAAATAAAGAGAAAGACAACAGTGAATAGTTCTATGCAGAGAATTAAAATGGGTGGTGCTGTGGAGAACAACTGATGGCTGCTGCAGGTGGACAGCTTGGGTGACCTCTCTGAGGACATGGCACTTGGGTGGAGATGGAAATGCAATTGGAACCCATTATGACAAGGGCAGAGAAAGGCACTTTGGTGGAAGCATCCACAGGGCTAATGCACTATAGTGGGTGTGAACTTAGAGGATTCAGGAATCAAGGAGAAGGTCAGTGTGGCTGGAGCCTGTTTAGCAACAGGGTGAGGTGATGGTTGCAAAAAGAGAGCAAGAGAGGAATCCCCGAGGGTTGGCTTCTGAAAGACCTGGTAAGCAGGTCAAGGGGTTTGAACTGAATTCAAAGTATGATGGAATTCCCATGGGAGGAGTCTAAGCAGAAGAAGGATGTAAACACTTTGCACTTCCTCAAGAGCCTTCAGGCTGCTGAGCAGTGAGTGTCTTGCAAAAAAGCAAGAGCAAAAGCCCAAAGGCCAGTCTGCAGGTGGTGAAGTTGTCCAGGTGAGAATGGGAGTGGCTAGGACCAGGGCAACAGAAGGAACACAAGTGGATGTGGGGCCACCGGAGCGTGGGTCTCCTGGATGTGGGCAGGACTGCCTGTTGGCCTTTGGGCTGGTGACATCAGGTGGACAGAGACTCAAAGGGACTTCAAAGCTTACACAAACATTGGGAACATGAAACTGTATCCCATTTTTGCTCCTGTTCCCACAAGAACCACTCTCCAATACCTCTGAGCCAGCAGCTCCATTTACCTGGGAGAGAATCACTAGATATCTGCTCTATCTGTCTAGTTGTCTTTTTAGGAAATCAGTAAATGAACTCTTTCTCCCCATACCATGCATTTGTTTACTCTGTACAACCAGGCCACCTAGGTAAAACTCAAACTTCTCTGCATAATTTTTAAGATACTGTACAAAGGAACCTAGAATCCAGCACATGCCATCAAGTTACAATCACATTGGCATTGCACCAACATTCTCTGACTTCTTCCTCGTTCTCCCTCCCACCTCCAGTATCCAAGACTCCAGTGATAATAGAGATGTGCTCACTGTATCTGCATATTTTTTGCCTGGAATATAGTGACACTCAGTTAATGTTGGTTATTTTATTCTAGGTGTTGCTGTTTTAGTTATTTTTCTGATTACTGTTACAGTAATTTTTTGATGATTTTGGTACTCTTGCATTTATTGATCCACTTGTCTAGAATGTTCACTTCCACCTCTGCACTGAACACTAAATAAAGATTAGTTGAATAAACTGATCAAGAGAAGTTAGGTTTACTTCTCTAAAGCCTACACAAACATTACCACCACCTCCAGGGAGCCCTCTCTGATTACCTCAAACTTAGGCATTCATGCTCTCACCAGTGCCCCACAATACCTGCTCAAAATGCTATCTCCTTGGGTTGTGGTTGTTTCCCCACTACCTTGGGATATTCCAGCAGGCTGGACTATTATTTATTGCAAAATGTATGCTAGACTAAGGTACATATTTGAAGTATGTTAAACTTGGAAAGAAAAAGATAAAGATGAGAGAAAGCCAGTTTGTTCTTTCAGCCAAAGCAGCTATAAAAGCATCCATGCCATACTTGGCAAAAGGTATTTGAGCCCTGATGTGAGAATACGTGGGTCCCTCCTAGATGTCTGTTTTTTGTTGCCTTCAAGCAGCATGGTTGCTCATGTATGTATGGAGTTATCCACCCTCTGGGAGAATTGTACCTTTACCTTTACACCCCACCTCTTCTAGTATTTGGTAAATCAGGAATCATTTCCATGCTACGTAAGCAAATAATCATTCAGACAACCCCATCGCCTTCCTCTGAATGCAGGCTAGGACTGTGCACCAGCATCTGGGGCTCAGCACCTATGCTTACATGCCAGGACACAGTGCAGCTGGTGCTCCCACCCACTGAGACACCACCCTACCCCACACGCATATGGGTACAAGCACTTTCTGAACACCAGGGTTAAATGTTGGTTTGGACATGTCTGAAGACCATGTTGCAAATTTTAAAGTTCAAGTGATATTTCTACCAGGAAGGCTGCCCTCCCCGGTGATCAGGGCCCATTCATCTATGTTTCTTGCTTATTTCATTTGCAGGCTTTTCTTCTTGCAACCCATGTGAGGACTTCTCACATGGGAGGAGATAGTGTACCTCCTTCTCTCCTATGAATGACTTTTAAGTTCCTGAAGAGCTAGGACCTTGTGGCATATTGATCTCTCTATCTCTGGGGCCCAACCTCTTATCTGTCTCATGCTAATTGTTTAGTCCACTGGCATTTAGTTAAGCCTTTGTTAAATAAATAAATAACTGAAAAAAGAAAAAAAAATCGTGTAGTTATCCCTTAATTATTGAGATCCTGCAATTTTCTAATTGGGCCCTTGTTAACTGAAATATTTTGAAATACTTTAGAGATATTTCAGTATTATCTATAAAAGTCCAAGGTGGCAGGGAGTAATGCTGTTTACCTGGATAGGTAGTGAAATCATGCTAGAAAGTGCTATCAATGTGATTCAGACCCTGGACCTGCCCCACCTGACCTACTCCCTGAAGATCACCTCGGTCTGAGAAAACAGATGGCCTTCTCCAAGATGATGTTCATATATATGAACCTCACATCTCAAAGAACATGTGTCTGACAGGAAATTGATGTCAAGGCATGCTGCACTTCAGCAACTGTAATAGGGCGAAATTAACCTCTGCTCAAGTAAACCCTTCCCAAATGCAATGATGGAGATTCATAAGCTGAGAGCTTATCTCTGTGGGACTTGCGTTAGCTCTAAAATGGAAGCTCCTGTTCCGAATAAGAGACTGCCATACACCAGTAAGTGTGTTTATCCAAAGGGAGGATTGTTTTATTTATTTATTTTTTCCTTAGGATATCAGTCCTGCTAGTCTACGTTTCCATGGGTTCATAATCTTTCAATTAGATACTTAGTTGAATATAAATTATTTTGCCAGTGATCCTTGCTAAGGAATGTTTAGGGGGAAAAAGAGGGAGAGAGAGAAAGCTTTGCAAACAAGAGGTCTCATCACCTCAATATTACACTTTGCCATTAATGACACTGACTGTTTTCATTCATTATTCAGCCCAACTTAACAGTAATTTGTGCCTGAGAGCAGGAGCCAAAAGGAGAAAAAATGAGGACTGGAAAGAATGTGTTTATATTAGAAATAATTTTAAAATAGTATCTCTAATGCATAGTGGAATGAATATTTTTTTCACCGTTTAAATTCAATTATATGCACAGTGGTTTTGCTTTTCTCTTAAATGATAAAACAGTTCTATAGTGCCTTGAGTGTGATGATAGTTTGAGAATATATATATATATATTTCTTTTTTGTACCACATTCTATATATACTTTTTATTTCCAAATTAATTATCCTTCAGTAGGAAGCTTTTTAAGGTGAAGGAAGTTTTCTTTTAGGAGACACTTCAGAATACAAAGAGAATAGCTCTGAAGCCCACAGGTTGCATTTGTTCATTCCTCCCATGAGCAAGTGTCTTAGGCATGGTGCTGGCATAGAAATCTCCAGGAAGTAAAGATGAATTCCAGCCCAAGGTAGACATATTTCCAAAGGGGCTGGCCTTTGAGCAAGCCATTGCAATGAGGCAGTGACACATGACAGGCAGCAGGAACATGGGAAGAGAGGCAGGAGAGGCAACACCAAGATGGGAGCTTGGGATCTGAGGCATTTGCTGGCAGTGATGTTGAGAAAGGATATTTGGGATCAAGAGCAGAACACAATCAAACAATATGACCTCTTGGGGATTCATAGGTAGATCAAGTTGCTGGGGAGCAAAGGGTGAAGAGTGAGCTGGTGACAGGATGGACAACTTAGTGGGCTCCTCCTTGGGTGTGGCCTCTTGTGAAGGCAAAGGAAGCTGAATAGATGATTGCAAGCAAATGAGGAAAGTTCAAATAAGCTCTGTGGCTTAGTTAATGGTATAATGGTAGTGCTTAGTTAACAGTACCAATGTCAATTTCCTGACTATCTTTGGGGGAAGCTGGGTAAAGGTACACCAGAACTCTCTGCATGAATTTCTTTCAATTTCTTGTTAATTTAAAATTGTTTTAAAGTAAAAGTAGTTTTAAAAATACATATATGTATATTTATATACATATATTTGTATATATGTATTTATAATATACATCTATTTATATATGTATATTATATGTGTAAATATATACATACACTGAGCAAGCCATTGCAATGAGGTGGTGACACATGGCAGACTGAAAGCTGTTTTTCTCACAAATTCGTGTAACATTTTATAATGGCTGCCTAATAGTTCTTTGGGGGAAGAGTGTATCTATTCATTCAATGATTCTTGAATGGAAAATTTTTAACATACATACATACGTAACATACATGCATATATGTAAATATATACATCTATACATACATAAATATATGTAAATATATACATCTACACAATGGGGATAAGGATAAATATTTTTATATATGTATATTTATGTGTGTATATATATACACACACGCACACACACATACACACACACACACTTTTTTATTAAAGACTCTAAGACATGAAGGTGAAAGGGAGCCAGCAAAGACTCCAAAGCAGAGATATGTTTCCTAATAAGGTTGGACTTGGAAGGGACTTCAAAGGTTTTCAAATCTCATCCTTTCTCCATCATGTAAAAAATTAAATAGAATCCCAGACAGGACGAACTAGGGTACATAATGCATTGGTGATTGAGCTGTAATAAAATATCAGGATCGTTCATTGGTTTGGTTGCTGTTTCATTTTTTTGACATTTGTGTCATCAGAGGAACTATATCGGAAGGAGGACCATCTTTTGGATTAACTCTGAGTTTGAATGCTGATCTTGCTGGCTGCAGACTTTGCTGGTTGTGTCCTGAAGTCATTTATGGTGCTCTCTGGGGTTCACTGCCCAACACTGACTCCACCGTTATGACCTATGGGATGTTGAGTCAAATGCACCTCATGCTCCCCATCTGTAGCATTGAGGAAAGCATGGTACCTGCCAGATGGGTCTGTAGCAAGGACTAAACTGAAATATGTATGGAAAGACCTTAGCATTGTTATGGTGCAAGCGTGTTCAATAATTAACTATTGTTATTATTCGAGCTGGCTGAATCTGGATGTGTAATTTAATCTTTATTAACTTCCAAGTTCACATCTAAACAATGAGGATAAGTATATGTACTTAAGCAAGAGAAGATGGAGTGAGATAATAAGTCATGGGCCTGAAACAGAGAGGGCATCCATGCATGTTAGTCTCTCCCTCCTGACTCTCATACTGGACAGCCCCTGTGGGTTGAAGTCTACCAACAGCACATAGCTGGGGCCCCTGACCTCAACTCATAGCCAGCTCTGCCCCAGACTCTTGGCCTTGGTCTCTCACCTTGCAATATATTCTCATTTTATACAAAATAGACACTTATTATGAAAAAAATAAAAACAAAGAATAAATAACAAGAAACAAATCCTCATTATTTTGTGTGTGTGTAGAGCCATGTGCTATGAATACTTTGGCACTATTTCCCCCTGGTTCATTCTACATATTTTTATATGGGCAAATTTATCCAGAGAGAGGACAATTGTGCCCCCTCTCATATTAGGGAGTAAGGGGAGTGGAGCTGAGAGTCATTTTTCTTTCTCAGCAAATTTTTGCAACATTTTATAATGTTTGTTTGTGTAATAGTTCTTTGTGGGAGGAGTGTACCTATTCATTCAATGACTCTTGAATGGAAGATTCTTAACATCCATACATAAACAAATATATATATATATATATGGCTGTTACGATTGAACGACACTGTGATAAACACACCTTAATTCATAAAACCTGGAGAGTATCTATTGGCTTACTGACATGACGAACTTAACTAACATTGAATTCTTACCTTCTCTCCTGCATTTGTGAATGTCATAAGCTCCACCCTGAGTTTTAGCCCTTGGATTCTCTGGAGTTCATCAATGAAGGATTGCAGCCTCTTGCTTGGCCTGCTACCTGCCTCCCCACCTCTTGGGTACCATATCCTTTCTCATAAGAACTGGATCCATCACTCCAGGGTCATTGCTGGTCTAGGCTCCTGGTCATGTCTACTCGCCTGATCCTGTTAGAGTTAATATTACTATTCGTAATTGTTCAAAACAACAACAACAACAACAACATAAACAAAACACAACAGATTCTATTCTGTTATACTGCTTTTTAGAAGGCATTTTGGCTCCCTTCTTCCATTAATTTGATTTTGAGTGGAAAAAATATTAGGTATTCCAGGAGGCATAAAGTGAAACAATTTAGTTTTAGGTGAGTTAACTGTGGTGCAAATATTCAAAATTGTAATTCCAGTTCGAACAGCATGAGCTTTGAACTACAGCAGAGCCTAGTTCCAGTCTTAACTCTTCTACTTTCTAAATGTGTGAAGGATGAGAAAGTGATTAAACCTCTTTGAGCTTCAGTTTTCTATCTGGAAATGGAAGATGGCAACACATACTGAAAGAGTCGCTGTGAGGGTTTCTGATCCTTAGGTTTGTGTCGGTCACAGAGCACTTTTGTGGCCAATCCAGCCTCATGGACAGTTGCAGCACTGGCGTCAGTGGTAGAAAATTATCATCCTACCCCTACTCTTGGTGTGAACTTGGACAAGAGAGTTATACTCTATGAGCCTCAGTTTCTCTCCTTGAAAAAAAAAATAGAAAAACACATATTTATTCCTTGGGGCTGTTCCATCAAAGGAGATAATGCATTTAAAGTGCCTGGCATATGCCAGAACTCAATAAATATTCATCTCTTCTCACCCTCCTTCTCCTCCCTAATGCCATCTTGGATTTCATCACGAGGCGTCTGACCAGGCGACGAAGGTCACGGAGGAGACACAGGCAGTGTGGAGCCACACTTCTCTAGGCTTTTTTGAAAATGATTGAAAGTTAAACTGGGCCAGGAGTCTGGTGACGTTTGGGTGAGAGACAGAGTTAAATTAAGGTTTAATCTTAGCCCTTTCCATGTGTTAACAGGCTGCGCAGAGAGAAGAGTTTGAAAGAGATTCAATGCTGAATTTTCTCACTAATCTGAGGAGAAGAGAGACATGGAAAGAAAGAACATGAGAGAGAGGGAGAATCAGAGTTCATATGGCTAATTTTCTAGCCAGCAGCTACTGGAACGTTTCCATTAGGAGATATGAGAAGAGACAAAGAGAAATAATAACTGAAGATGGCTTTGTTGGCCAGAAAAAGAAAAGTTGTTCTGCTGAGGTGGAGGGCAGTGGGTGAGAGCGCAGATGAAGTAGGTGCCCAGGGGACACATTTCATTTTAATGTCATCTCTTTAGTACCTCTCTATCTGCACATTCAATTAACACTGGAGGGAAAAAATAAAAAGTTCCTCCCATGTCAGCCTGCTTGGGGAACAGAACTGGGGAAACACAGTGACCTCACATATTCTTCTCAGAGAGTGCTTTCCGTCTCTGAGTTGGCCTTCAACGTTCAAGAAAATGGATATATTATTTTTTTTCCTTTCCTGTTTCCTTCAGGAAAGACTAAGTCTCAGTACTGTTTCAAATAAAAGCAGTGGAGTAATTTTCTTTCCTGTAGGTTCTCCCTCAGTCCCCCCAACCACAGGAATCAACCCTCGTTCCTTTTCTCCCATCCTCTCAGGTGCATTTTGCTGAGTCACTGCATGTTGGCCTGAAACAGGGTCCATGTGTCTCCCCACCATTTTCAAGGCATGGAGGTGGGAAGTGGGAAGTAGGGAGGGTGAGCTTTGGACGGAACACCCAAGGCCCACGGCCACCAGCTACGACATTTCCCCCAGGCTTGTCTTTCTCCGTATGTTTCTCGCAGGATTCCAGTTCTCCAGTCAAACCAATAATGCTTCTTTGGCCCTGTGCTCCCTCAGGTCCTTCCTTTATATCATAAGTAACCAAGGAGCCCTTCACACCTGACTTTTGAATGCTAGTAAATTTTCAGCATCGTCATCCAACTCTATTCCCCAGGCTTCCCTGCTCTAAACTCCAAGTCACCTGAAAACTAGGTTCCAGTCACCCCACCTCTGCACCAACTTGAGTGAGTCTGAACTGTGAAGCATTCATTCCAATTTGTCATATTTGTGGAGGATTTTTTTTTTAAATGGCCACAATATTTCTAGTTCCATGGGTTCTTCCAAGGCTTTGTCACTTCCCATCCAGAAGCAGAGTTTCTGTGTTCTTCCCCTTGAACGTGGGAAGCATTTGTGACTGCTGCCTTGACCAACACAGTGGAAGAGACACTGCGTGACCTCTGAGTGAGTAAAGGCCATGCAGCCCTTGCTTGACTCTCTTCCTTGAGATGTCATCCTTAGAACCTCCATGTTGTGAGAAAGCTCAGGCCACTGGGAGGAACACGTAGGTGTTCCCATTGTTGACAGCCTACAGACAATATCAAACACCAGACACGTGAATGAATGAGCCCCTGGGTAGGTCCAGCCATTGAGCCAGCCCTCACTCGGGTGTACCAGCTGTGACCCCAGACATATTGGAGTAGAGACAATTATAATATCTCTACTCTTCCTTGTTCCTGTTGCTGACCCACAATCTGTGAGTCTACTGCTGGTCATGAAAAAAAACAAATTTAACTTCATTCATTCATTCATTCATTCATTCATTCTTTCATTCAACTATCCACCTGCTCATCCATCCACCAAAGACATATTTGCTGATATCCCACTGTGTATCATAGACTATAAGCATGGGGGTTGCAGAGATAAAGAAAGAAGCAAAGGCCCTGAGGAGCTCACAGACATACTATTCATTCTGCTGTTGACCCACCACCCCAAATGACCAAAGAGCACCCCTCCTAATACCCTGCTTCAGATTTTCACAGTCGCTCAATTATGCATGCATTTCTGCTTTGCCATTCCAACTAAGTGCCTTTAGAATAACAGATCAACTTTGTTTCTCATGGTGCTTAGCACAGTTTTATAAACTTAACACATGTTTGATAGAGCTTTGTTAATTTTTGAAAAATCAGTCCATATACTGCTAGAGGTTTTCAAGGCTTCAAGCAAATAAAAGAATTACATTTTGGAAAAGTACCTTAATAAATGAAATCCTTGTGCCAATAGGAGAAAAAGAAGAAATATATGAATTATTTTTGGGTCCTTATTATATGACTGGGGTCTGCTATTTCATTTACTCTTCGTAGCAAACTTATACAAATTATGACAATCCTCAAATTGCAGATTCAGACTTTAAGATAAACTGGCTAAATTCTATGACTATCAAATGTGGCACTAGGAGTTTAGCCAATGCCGGGGACTCTTTTGCAGCCATTGTGGTGACTTCAGCACATGAAGATGCCACCCAGATGACATTTGCTTTCAAGACCTTTGAACAGGCTGCCTTGAAAAGAATGCTTTCCAATGTGCAACTCCGTATCTTCTGTGGCTCTGGTAAGTGAGGACTTTACAGCTTATGTTCACTCTGGATGCCTCCTCTTTCCTGTAATCATTTCCAGACCTCGTGGAAAAGTGTTACCAATTAATACTCCCATTATAGAACTGGAACAAAACAAGGCGCAGGATGTGGGACAAATCAGTTAAATATCCTCAAGAACCCTTAAAAATGGAAAGGAAAACTATCATGTTTATCACAAAAACCTCACTTTAATTTGCTTTGCACTTCGTGAGCAGGCTTTTTATGAAGCATTGCTGAACCTGGTACAGTGAACACAGACATGCAGCTGAGGAGTAAGGAACCATCTTTCCTTGAAAAGTGAAAAGCTTCTCTTGTCCCGCTGGTTTGCTCTGTGGGCAGAAGTGAGGGGGCTGGGAGGTGGGAGGCCCGGACCCAGTGCTCCCGTGCTGCATCGCTCGGGGTGACCTCGACGTCCAAAGACTTCATTTTTAAAAACAACCCATCTGTGGTGAGGCTGTGGGTGGTAGTCTCTAGAAAGATGATGTAACTGCTTATTAAAAGAAACTGTGGTGTTCGGAATTATTCTTCGGAGAGTGGGACTTCTTGCAAGAAATTCCAAGAACCCCAGAAGCTTCTGGATAGCATATGTGGGTCGATGGATGAAGATATACTCTTTCCTCTGACAAAATCTTTCTGCCTTGCCTCTAGGGAGCTGTGTAATTGAAATCAGAATTCAGAAAGTGACCGTCGTGATGTCGTTTACCTGCATCTTTCATCATGAGGAAACTAGAGCCACTGGAGGGAGGAAGTCACTTGCCCAGAGTGGCCCAATGGTTAAGAATGGTGGTGATGAGCTATGAATGGCTCTGTGGAGCCAGCACAGTGCGGCTGGAGGCTGGTTCTCCACACCTTGGAGTGGTCCATCACCTCGCCCATGCTCAGTCCTGTTCTCTGCCTTCCTGGCTTCTGACCTTATTGTGAATTTTTTGGTCCAGGCCTCACTCCTCCTATAGAGTTTCACCACTGTCTCTCTTCTTAGCAACATCTTCCCCCAGAATAGGGCCAGGCATGTAAACACAAAAATATGCCAGGTAAAACAATCCCACAGAAATTGGGCAGGTCGTCAAGTGAAAGACGATCACTCAAATTCGAATGTGTAGACCCTCCTGGCTAAAGCAGTATGTCTGCTAGTTGGAACTGGCTGGAGCTTGCTGTAAACAGCAAATTTGAAAGCCAGCATGGACCAGACTACAAACTAGGTCTGACGTTTTGTTTGACAGGCTGGTCCAGATGACCACTGAAATATCTTCATCTCCTCCAACATTTTTTCTTCTGAAAACCATTTGAAGTTTTTACCATACAAAGTGTAGCTTAGTCCCCCTTTTCCAAGAATGAGTCATCCTTCTTTCCTTTGTGTATCCCCACTACCATATTGCCATGAAAATAATAACAATGAATAACATTAACAACAGCAAATGTCCTTGCTGGAGGTTCACATGTCAGGTAAAATACTAGGTGCGATATTTTATTTTTTATTTTTTTGAGAAGGAGTTTCATTCTTGTTGCCCAGGCTGGAGTGCAATGGCATGATCTCGGCTCACTGCAACCCCACCTCCTGAGTAGCTGAGATTACAGGCATGTGCTATCATGCCTGGCTAATTTTGTATTTTTAGTAGAGACAGAGTTTCTCCATGTTCGTCAGGCTGGTCTCGAACTTCAGCCTCAGGTGATCCACCCGCCTCGGCCTCCCAAAGTGCTGGGATTACAGGTGTGAGCTACTGTGCCCGGCCTGTGTAATTTGTTTAATAGCAAATTCTATCTTATGAAATGAAATATCTTCTTTATTCCATTTTACAGATTAGGAAACTAAGGCAGAGCTATTAAATAACTTGCTCAAGGTCTGGGAAATGGCAGAGCTGAGGCTCATTCGCATGCATGTCTTATTCTAGAGTTCATGTTCCTCATTACTGGGCATCTCTCTCCATCAGCCATCAGCAGCTCTATGAACACCTCCAGAACTCCTTTCTGACTTGATTGTTTAGGATTCTTCTCTACTGCTTGACCCATGAGTTCTTAAAGGACAAGCACAAAGGGCTTCACACATTGTAAGGGCTCAATAAATGTGAATGCACGGGTCAGTGATGCCCCTGTAAAGCTTTGAAACTTAGAATTGTATGTTGACATCATCATAGATCACTGTGTTGCTAATGGAACCAACACAGGGCCTTGCATGAAGGGAACATGTGGAAGAGTAGTTTTTTTTTTTTTTTTTTACTTGTTTTGTTTGCAATTCACAATTGTCCCCTTTAAATCATGATGACATGGTCACTACATTTCTCTGCATAAAGGGCTTTTCCTAAAATGGGACACTTCATTCTGGTCTCTTCCAATTACATCCTACCTTGATGTGAATAAAATCAAGACTTTGCTGCCTAACATCATCATGATCTCATCTTGGTGAGTATCTATCAATGCGTGACTATATATGACAATGACAGAGATGAGGTGCTCATATGTCCTCTTCAGTCCAGGGAGGGCAATGCCCACAGGGGGCTTTGGAATAATTCCTGAGATTATCAGGAGTACTCAGAGGGCTGTGAAGAGGGAAAGAATAGAGGAAATCTGGATTTCTCTTGGGGGATCTAGTGAGGAAGAGGGGACCTTGAGCTAGATAATGTAACACCTTGTCAATAACAAAGAAAACCTGAGATCTTCGCATGCAGCTATGCTCAAAATTATTCCTCACACTGTGAATTTCACACGATGCTCTGAACTAATGCGAATCTATAATCGAATAATTAAGAGACACACATCCCATACTGGAAATGTTACAATGCACATTTGCACTTAAAAAGCTCTGAAAAATACAGTAAAGAAATCTACTCAACTGAAATCCAGTATGTTACAGTTTTCTTTGGCCACTTTGGTAGGAATTATTAGTTACCAGTAAGTAACCATTCTCTTCAAATTTCCTGGTAATAGAACTCTGATTTTGTTCACATTGGCAATACTCCTGGCTAAGTTAAATTTTCCACTACCCCTTACAGCTGGATGTGGTTATGTGACTACATTCTGGTCCATGAGATTAAAACAGAAGTGTCCTAAGGGACATCAGGAGAGACTATTTAAAAAGAGCTCTTTATTTAGAAGTGTTTTCCTGTCTACCAAGCTTTATGCTTCCTCATTTTTTTTTTGCTTCTGGGAATGTGGATGTGATGGCTGGAGCTCTGGCAACCATCTTGAAGTACAAAGTATCTTGTAGACAAAACGCATTGCTAAGGATGGTGGAGATGGAAGACAGAGGATCTAGGTTCATTGGTATGCCAGCCAAAGACTGCTTACCTCTCTACTCATTTATCTATTTGTTTAGAGACAGGGTCTGCATTAGTCTGTGCTCATGTTGCTGATAAAGAAATACCTGAGACTGGGCAATTTACAAAATAAAGAGGCTTAATTGGACTTACAGTTCCATGTGGCTTGGGGGGCCCCACAATCATAGTGGAAGACAAGGAGGAGCAAATCATGTCTTACGTGGATGGCAGCAGGCAGAAAAAAAAAAAAAAAAAAAGAGTATTTGCAGGGTAACTCCTCTTTTTAAAATGATCAGATCTCGTGAGAACCATTCACTATCATGAGAACAGCATGGGAAAGACCCACCCCCATGATTCAATTATCTCCCACCAGGTCCCTCTCACATGTGGGAATTCTGGGGGCTACAAGATGATATTTGGGTGGAGTCATGGAGCCAAACCATATCAGGGTCTTACCCTGTTGCTCAGGCTGGAGTGCAGTGGCACAATCATTGTTTACTGCAGCTTTGAACTTCTGGGCTCAAGAAACCCTCCCACCTCAGCCTCCTGAGGAGCTAGGACTATAGGCACATGCCATTTCAGTTAGCTAATTGTTTTAATTTTTTTTGTTGTTGTAGAGATGGGGTCTCACTATGTTGACTAGACTGGTCTCAAACTTTGGCTTCAAGCAATCCTCTTGCCTTGACCGCCCAAAGTGTTGGGATTACAGGCATGAGTTACCATGCCTGGCCACTACTTCTTTTATTTGGGGGGGAAAAAAAAAGAACTTCTATCTTGCTTAACCTACAGTCACTTCTGGCCTTTTTTGGTGGTACTGGAACGCAACTCCTGATAGAATTAATCATTGAACCCTTTTTCCACGGTATTGTTACTAACATCCTTTGAAACACATTCTGGAAAACAGAAACCTGAGCCAATCTTCAATGCCTACTTCTGCAGGAAAAAAAAAGCTGAGGCTTAGGAAGTGGCAGTGATAGCTCAGTGGTCACACAGCTGTCTGCCTGTACAACTGGATTTTGGCTCAAGTGACCTGAAAATCAGTCCCTTGCTCTTACCACCCTCCATGCAAATTGGCCAGATCAATTCTAAAATCATTTTAGATCCGCAGTATAAATGAGTGAGTGCATGAATTATAGATCTTTGAGCACCTCAGAGAGAAATTCAGTGAAAGAAAGCCATCTTGGGTGACCTTGTAATGGAATGTTTGCCACTGGGCATTTGGGGGAACTTGAAATCTCCCTGTCACTAAGGCATGAGGGAAAGTCTCTCTAAGAGGAGTCAATGTGGTTGCCAGCCAGAATGATACTTTTGTCTTCTGTCCTTTCAAACCCAAATAAATCAGAAAGGCTTTTAAATCCATCCTGCAAGAATGCCACAGCGGATTGTTCAGGGTGGTCTATCAACTTGTCTCAGAGTCTGCAGACTGATTAAAACACCTCAAGGAACCTGCAAGTAGCAACAGAGGCAAATATGTGGCCCCTGTTTCATGATGGCTCACATATGAATAAATCCACTTTTTAAAACTTATTGCTACCTGC
The DNA here is from genome assembly GCF_003255815.1 of Theropithecus gelada. Classification (NCBI taxonomy): domain Eukaryota; kingdom Metazoa; phylum Chordata; class Mammalia; order Primates; family Cercopithecidae; genus Theropithecus; species Theropithecus gelada. The sequence continues at coordinate 99,527,549 of NC_037675.1, read as the reverse complement.
TCCTCCCTTCTCCCGCCCCTGACGATTCCGCCTGTGCACCCGCATGTGTGTGCGAGACACACACACGGGGAACTCTGCCTGGCCGAAATGGAAACAGGAAAAGGAGAAGCTGCATCGTTAATTACTCCCCCACTGTTAGAAAGAGTTTTAAATTATGATATTGTTACCTGAGGGCTCGCTGACAGACTTCTTCAGTTCTCCTCCATCTGGCTCACATCCAAGTCTTCTTTCCTCCCTTCTTTCTTTTGAGTTCTGGAACGCAGACAGCAAAATTTTCCATCAGTAAACCAATGTGTCTAAACTCCAATTATCATACCGTGCCACAAAAAGGGGCCCTTCACTGTCAATTCACTGCACTTTTAAGCAATGAAATTGTGGGACCTTGTGGTATTCGTAGACTGTGTCGTCCAGGATTTTCTAGGCATTTTAGTGCTCTGCCCTGATACATTCCCAGTCACACTCACTTTCAAGGGATTGTTTAAAGCTGGTGATGGCATTTCTTATCCTAAATCCCATAGGTTGTCACATTTTCACTGAGGAACATAGGATAGTTTCATGGCCCTTTTTCTTTTCTCTTATGGAAGTCAAAGTTAACTATCACAGCAAACCACCTGCAAGGCTCAGAAGTTTAACCAAACAAAGTGGGCCTCATGCCCTGGTTTCTCACAGTCCTGTGATGTCAGCAGGAGGCAACTCTTTGCCGGAGGCCAGGAGTTGACCACCCTGCAACCCACGTGCCTCATCCAGCCTGTCACCTATTTCCCAAAGAAAGTTTTATTTGGGAACAGCCATGCTGTTCATTCACACTTTGTCTACGGCTGCTTTTGTGTTACCATGGCAGAGGTGAGTAGCTGTGACAGAGACCCTGCATAGCCTCAAAACCTAGAAGGTTTACTTTCTAGTTCTTCACAGAAAACATCTGCTGACCCTTGCCCTCGGCAGGCACCCAGGGACACTGTCCCCTTCTGACTGGTTCCACTCTCCTCTCTGTGCCTGGTCTCCCCATTCTCCTGACAGATGTTGAGGCAGCACATGGCTCACATGTGAAAGTCTTTTTTATGGGCTAGGCAAGGAAGTGTTGCAGGAAGTTTCTGCTCATCTTCTGTTGGCCAGGACTCAGTAACATGGCCACAGCTGATCTCTCAGGGATGCTGGAAAAGGAGTCTATCTTTGTGCCCAGGATCAAGGGGAACCAATATCAGTTAGCACCAAATCTCTGTCCCACTTTTCTCTGTGGACCTAAACAGCTGTATTCTGGCGGTCATGGTTCCCACAAGCCCTGCCACCATCATACTTCTCAAGTCCTTCCTGTGTCACTCACCACTCGGCCACTGCCCTGGTTCAGGTCTTGATGTTTTTCACTTCTGTTGTTGGAACTGTTTCCTCTCTGCATTAATGGTTCATCTGTCTTGCTCTGCTGGATCGATCCTGTAATCACATGCCTTTTTGCTGAAATGATCTCAGATACTCTTTGGATGGGCAGCCAATTCCTCCCAGATCTGACCAAAAGCCCTGATTTCAGCACGATATCCTTTCATGCGTAACCCCAGTCCTTTCCACCCCATTGAATGGACTTTTTCGTTTTCATTCTTTTGCCCATATCCACTTTGTGGCTTTATGCTTCCATTGTTCCCTTAGTCTAATAAGTCCTCATCTCCTCACACCTCTAACAACTAATCCATTTTAACATTTTCAAATAGTACCTACCTTCCCTTTCCAGTAAACTATAGACATCACAGGTAAGCAAGAACTGGATCACTTTCATCCATCCACACTTTCCCTCGGGCTAGCAGATTCCCCAGCACATGGCAGACGATCAACATCATTTTAAATGAATTAATGAATAAATAAATACCCGTTGGATTCCATACACACTTGCATACCCAATGAGCTGGAATCCTTTCTTCTTCCAGACTCTGAACTGTATTATTTTTAGGTAACTTATCCGTCTTTATTTTGTATCAACTGTATGTGTGCATTTTGTATTGTCTTTACAAGGCTGCACAATTCTCACGGATGACAGAACCACCATCACTACCTGTAGCCCCTGGTAGATGCTCAATGAATGCATAAGCAATAAAAAAATGGATAAATGAATAGTACACAGTTAATTTTTGGTGAATCTGGCTCCATACACATACTCTAAGCCTCATATTACATCCTTCAGGTGGGGAAAGACAGTGAAGATATTAATGTTAGAATGAGAAATGTCTTTTTCTCTTAAAAGGGTTTGAAATACTTTAAATCAAGAGCCAAAAAGATTCAAGGTTAAGTAACAGCTTAAGTCCCTGAGCAGGGTAGCTGTTCCTGCTCTTTTGTGCGTAGACAGGAATTAAGGGCCTAATACCAAGATGAATAACTTTTGACTTAGTTGTCATATGAAGAGACAAGAAAACGAAAAAAAAAAAAAGAAAAAGAAAAAAAAGACTGGACTCTGAATAGGGAATTGTTGGAATGTTATGTCAAGTATCACACTAACTATGTGCAATTGAGTGGAAGTGACTAGGCCTGAGTCCTTTTTCCTATTCATACCATGGGCATCGCTTCATTAATCAAAGCTTAGCATCAGTGTAAGGAGGGCGGATGTGATTGCAAAGCCTCATTATGTGGCTGACTCAGACATACAACACTAAGAATCAATTTATGATGACCACGAGTTTTCCAATTTTTCACCATTTCTGGGGACCTAGATGGTGAGCAGGCAGAAACCTCTCCCTGTGCTACGAGTTTGGGTGGCGCCATTTCATTGGACAGGCTGGGTGTGGCAGAGCCAGTGGATTCCACATGTTTCAAGTGTTCCTTTTCAGTTCCTATACAACTCTCTTCGAGTTGGATGGTTTTATGATATGGGTTTCCCCAGATGGAGATCCCAGGGCAAGGATTGATAGGCTAGTAGTGTCCTAAAAAGATGATCTCTGCTGATGCTGCAGGGGAAGGGAGGAGAATGAGGGCAAGAACCAGTGGGGTATCGAGCTGACTTCCACTATAATCTATTGGAGCTTACTGCACTGGGAACTCTAGAAATCAGTATAAAGAGACCCTTGGAATCACCCTGATGGAGCAGTAAGGAAGTTAGGGTGTTTATCTGCTGCTTCTCATTTCATTGTTGGCTGAGGGCTGCTGTCAGAGGTCTGCACTCTCAGGCACTCCCTGCTGACTCTGCATGTGGTCAGAGTCATCTCCCATGGCACAGCAGAGTGTGGCAAGACAAACAGTGTTAAAGTGAATGTGAACATGACACCAACCATGTGCCAAGTTCTGCTCAATTGACTGGAGAGGAGGTGTAGACCCTGTCAGGCTAAGGGCTGTTTTGACCACTTCTTATCTTCCATTACCTCAGTGACCACACAGCCCTGTGTTTCAAATGAATTAACTGTACAACGATGAACTTACTAGCCTCAATACCTGAGTGGCTCTGTGGAGCAATCCCTGCATCCACAATCTCCCACAAATGGTGCTGAACTTGTAATGTGAGTGAGAAGAAAAACCTTTGCAGTTGATACAGTTTGGCTCGGTGTCCCCACCCAAATCTCATCTCAAATTGTAATCCCTATGTGTCAAGGGAGGGACCTGTAATTCCCACGTGTCAAAGAAGAGAGGTGATTAGATCCTGGGGGTGATTTCCCCCATGCTGTTCTCATGATAGTGAGTTCTCAAGAGATCTGGTGGTTTTATCAGTGTTTGGAAGTTCCTCCTTTGCTGTCTCTCACCTGCTGCCGTGTAAGATGTGCCTGCTTTCCCTTCCACCCCGATTGTAAGTTTCCTGAGGCCTCCCAGCCCTTCAGAACTGTCTGTAAATTAAAACTTTTTTATTTATAAGTTACACAGTCTCAGACAGTTCTTTACAGCAGTGTGAAAACAGACTAATACAGTGGTGTTAAGTCACTGAGATTTCAAGACTTACCTGTTGTAGCAACTAGTATTCATTAACCTGGTGAATATCCTAGATATTATAGCTCCAGTCCTAAATGTATTGATATTCAACTATCAGTAAGTTTCTACTAAGTGTTGGGCATAATCCTAGGGGCTTTTATATTTGTTCACTCATTTAATACTTATAACAAGTTGTCATGTTTGTGCAGCTATGAACTCCGCAGTTTTGGCAAATATATCTAAATTTTTTCAACAACATATTTGTGGGTTTATTGTTCAAATGAAGACATATTTCTGGATGATTTCTCTATCTTCTAAAAGTGATTGAGGTTCTAGAAGCCATGTATTTTTGTTAAGTTGCTGGATTTAACTACTTTCTACCACTAAACTACATATATAATAGCTTTGCTTTTCACCAAAGAGATCCTCTGAGAAGATGAAGACTCCAGAAGTAGTAAGTTGTAAACTCTAGGTTCACTAATTAATCAATTATTGTCCATCAAACCAGCATCCCATCCACTGATCTTTTGATTTATCCATCTGCCTAATAATTCACTTTACTGTCTATGCATGTTTCCATCCATCCATCTATCCATCCACCTACCATCCACTCATCCATCCATGTATTCATCTATCCATCCACTAATTTTTCCATCCACCCACACCCCACCCACTCACTCATCCCTTCTTTTATTCATCCACTAATTTATCCATCCATCCATCCATCCATCCATTCATCCATCCATCGGTTTCATTTATTGAATTACCAACCATTGGTTACGTCCAAACACAGTACTGGAATTGATTAAGCACAGTCCATTTCCTACAGGGCTTTCAACAGCTCATTAAATGAATCATGCAAGTGGGGAGCCACGTGACACTATTTTGAGAGGTTTCAGTTACAAGGAGTGATCAATTCTGGGCTATAATATAAGGAACACTTTAGCCTTCTTCAGGAAGGATCTCTTTGGTGAAAAAAAAAAAAAAGCTGTTATACATGTAATTTAGATGTATTTGCCAAAACTTTGGAGTTCATAGCCACACAAACAAGACAACTTGAAAACTATACCTCCTTTCTCTCTCTCTCTCTCTCTCTCTCTCTCTCTCTCTCTCTCTGTGTGTGTGTGTGTGTGTGTGTGTGTGTGCATGTGAGCAAGGGGTAGAGGGATGGGGGATGAGTGAAAGTGGTACTAATCTCTCTCTCCCAAATCATTTTTTGTCATTTCCACTAGAGTCAATTTTTTTATCTCATCTCTGACCAAGTCATTCCCCTGTCCCTCTCTTGTCTACTAGTCAGTGGTCCTCCATCACTCACAGGACAAAGTCATTAGCTTCCACGAGTTTTGAGGCTGCCCCTGATCTGGCCTCTTCCCCATATTCTGCTTCCATGTTCCGTCCATTCTCACTGGGCACCAGCTGCCCCAGGTCACTTGCCATTATAGTCCAGAGAGACTTACTGGGAGCAAGAACCACACCAACTGGTCCATATCCCAGATATGCAAACTACAGCCTGTTTTCTTACTTGTATGTGGAAATAGTGCCTACATCAATGAGTCAATAAATGTTAGCTAATTTTAACCTTGGAATGTCCTTTCCTCCCGACTTTTGGGGAAGGACTCACCTTGTAATCTATGAAGCCTTCATTTATCTCTAGGGCCTTGTTGTGGATTGACTTTATTGGCCCTGCATCACCATGCATCTGCCCCAAATAACCCCTTACCACATTGTAATGTCAGTACATATTGTTAGTATAAGCCCTATGTGATTCTATCAGCCCCCAATAAAAAATAGTGAGAGCTCTAGTTTACTGAACATTTAGCATGTGCCAGACCCTATTTTAGGAGCTTAAGTATATTAACTCATTTTACATTCACAACTGCCCTGTGATGTAAGCATTACCTGTATTTCCATTTTACAGATGAATAAAATGAGGGTCAGAGAGGGTATACAATAACTGTGAATTCCCTGAAAGCAAGTGTGTGCTTTTCCGTTATGGTGCTTGGACATACTAGGTGTTTAATGCATATTCATTTAATAAAATGAATTTTATTAATTGACATTAATAAAAGTCAAATAATCTGTTCTCCATCATTTGATTCTGAGTTGAGATGGATGAATGAAGGGTGACCATCACTTCATGTAATTTTCTGTGTAATATTAAACTAGTCTCTGCAGATTCCCATTTATTAAATTCTTAAGTTTAGACTTTTAAGCTAAAAATAAAACACTGTTTTTGTGTATATAAATCCAGGGTTTTCTTTAAGACTATTTTTTAAAAATTAATCTACACTATCTGCCCCTCAAAAGCTCTTCACCAGGTGAAACCTTTTGCAAAAGAGAAACTGACATAGCAGCTTAACTGTTTTGGGGAAGTTCTGATAGTTAACCTTGTCTTATCATACATTTCACTTACCTGATTGGTGCACCATTTATTGTATGCATAAGACTTGAGGAATGAGCCTCTATATGAGTTTTATAGCCTAAGTGTCCAGCTGAGCACCTGGTGCTGGGTAGCTGCTCAGCAAATGCTGGACAAATGACCAAAATGACTCTGCTGATACTTGACAGCTCAGAAACTCAATTCCATCTGCAAAATGGGTACAATAAAGACGACTACATGAACCTCTGGGAAAATGAATAAGAGGAAGCTTATATTGAGCTGTGTGTGTCGTAACTGACGCACATGTAGGAAGCCTCTTGGGAATCCTGGGGAAGGAATGAGTTCTGAAGTGAACAAGGTTCAAGGTCACTAATTCATACCCAATGTGCGGGCTGACCTTGGACTGCACCCCTTTAAACCTCAGTACCCTCACTTGTAAAATGTGGATTATAATAGGATTTCCTCTATGTTTAGCAATTAAGGATACAGGATACCCAGTCAGCACCCTCACTTGTAAAATGTGGATTATAATAGGATTTGCTCTATATTTAGCAACTAAGGATACAGGATACCCGGTCAGTATCCTCACTTGTAAAATGTGGATTATAACAGGATTTGCTCTATATTTAGCAACTAAGGATGCAGGATACTCAGTCAGTACCCTCACTTGTAAAATGTGGATTATAATAGGATTTGCTCTATATTTAGCAACTAAGGATACGGGATACCCAGTCAGTACCCTTACTTGTAAAATGTGGGATTTGCTCTATATTTAGCAACTAAGGATACAGGATACCCAGTTAAATTTAAATTTCAGATAAATAACATATAATTGGAACAATCTTTGGAACATGCCTGTATTTTCTAATGTGATTTATCTGTAACTTAATTTTAACTGGGGTCCTGTATTTTCTGGGAATGAGATAAAATAATACATGTAACATGCTTGCATGTGATATATGCTCAATAATTCTTGCCATTATTTTATAATGCATGCTTGATAAATAGGAACTCCCCATCGCTCTTCCACCTTTTAAAATAATCTGCATTCCTTTCATCACGCCTCCCTGCCATCCCCCACCCCATTCTCTGCCTCTTAATATACATTGAGATGTCAGAAGGGGTCTTGGATGTAAAAAGGGAGCAAACAGCTGCCGTAGAAAGAAGTTGCTGTCAGTTCAAATGAATGCTGAGCTAATAGGCCTATTAATAATGAGCTTTATTATAGAAGGCCACTTACGTTAATAATTCTCAGTATTTGGTATTTGATGCTGTGACATTTATACTGAGCTGAATGGTGATTGTGTGAGTGTGTGTGTGTGTGTGTGTGTGTGTTTAAAGCCATTAGCTCACTTTTACTCTGAATACAGCTGCGACATTGGGGAGCAGACTGTGTTTTATTTAACACACACTACACACACATCTCGACATTCGACTTTTCCTCCTGGGTATCTCTCAGCTTGGGGGCTTCAGAGCCACTGCAGAGCAAATGAAAAAAACGGGGATCTTGGGAGAAGGTTGAGGACCAGCTTTTACCTTTTCACCCGGCAATTGTCAATCCAGTCCCCCACCCCTGCCCTCCTAGCCCTGAGAAGCTTAGGGTCGGTTTAATCTGATTTGCATACTGTGAGTTCTCACAACAGTAGCTGGAATTGTGACAGGGCCTAATTAGCATTTCCACCCCCTCTCTTCGCCTCTTTTATATTTGAAGACAAGTGCCTGAGCAGTAGGGAAGTTTAACTAAACCCAGATTAAGAAGTCGAACTCTGGTTCTAGAAGTTAGAAAAATCAACATTTCTAGCCAGCGTGGCTTCACAAGGATGAGGTTTGGGCAGAGGGAATGTTTATTTACATGATGGCAACTCCAAAGCAAGCCGAAGGGTGGCATTTGTATTTGAATGCACCTATCCAGGGAGGCTGGAGGGCCAGGTGAGCTTCCCCAAGTGCCCCTCAATCCAGCATGCCAGAGTTAGGATGGACGAAACTCGGTGTCCTTTCTCAAGCCCAATGTGATAGAATTTTCTCAGATGGGTTAAACAGTTCATCCAAAACTGTACGCAGCTAGGAACCTATAGAGCTTGGGTTCAAACCCCACCAGGGTCGTGTCTGCTATATTCTGTTGTCCTGCAGGTCAGGCACCTCACCCGAGACTCCACCTTCATAAATACGTCCAGTCTAGGTGGGGCGGGAGCGTCCTTATCTTCTTGCAACTCTAAGAGGCTTCTGCAGAGCAGCAGCAGGGGCATCATCACCCTCGAGCTTGTTAGAAATGCAGACACTTAGGCCTAATTAGAAGCTATATTTTAACCAAATCCCTGGTTGATTCATCTCTGCATTAAAATATGAGAAGTCCTGCTTTGTAGTTTTCTGGGGCAGACAACTGGCTTCTCATTGAACATGGCCTGTGACGTGCAGCTAGCCTTTTCATAAAGCCTTCTGTCCCCTTACTAGGCACATCTCAGCAGGGCAAGCACTCAGGACTGATGCCTCACCTGCAAGTCCAAAGCATGGACAAAATCCCCCTTTCCCAAGGCCACACTTTCAACCCCAAGTGGCCTTTACTTCAGTGGGTGTCGCTGTGTGCTCCACCCACGCCCACCGCTGCCCACAGTAGAACAATTAGTGGGTTAATTTCAAGGCCAACGGTGCATGTGCAAAGTACCTGACAATTACCAAAAAAAAAAAAGGTATATTTAAGGCAAACTGCTCATAAAAGATCAAGCTAGATGAATTTTCTTAATAAGTGATTAAAACATCTTAAGAGTTTCCGGCACTATTTTGCTGCTCAAGGGTTTTCAATAAGATGCTCTGATGATGGAAGAACCACTTTTATCAAATATTAAGCTACTGTAAATTTACTGTAATTGAATAATTTGCCTCTTAGCTTTGGTTCACTAAGACTGTAGTGAGGTTTTCATCCCTAAGTGATCGCTCCACAGTCTATTTCAATATATGTCATGTCAAGCAAAGCTCATCTACGGCACCATTTGAGATCTAGTAATTTCAAAGCCAAGGGACCCTGTAAATGGTCTGGATGATTGACCATAAAGTATGTACATATTTAGTTATATTAAATTGTGATTAGGGTTTCGGCTTCCATATTTAAACTGTGAGCAGTTTGCAGAGCCTTTATGACTTTTATGGAAGTGCTAATGTGAATTCCGCAGGGCTTTGGATAAGCATCGAAGCAAAGGCAGACCTTTTGGTCCAGGTTGCATAAATATTAAGGAGATGAAGTAACAAACAAACAAGAAAAGCTGAAACGCCAGTTGGAAGTAGATCAAATCAATACTCACATCTATAAATTATGCCTTCAGAGACAGAAAAGCCAAAAAAGATCTTGAGGCCTGAAAGAGAAAATCTGAATTTGTTCCCCAACTTTTATCATATATTGATTTAGTGTTTTGGAAAATCATATTCTAAGCCTCAGTTGACTCATCTGTAAAATGAACATTATGTCACTTTGAGGGGAAAAGTGAAATTTCTGTGAAGGACTTGGGAAAAAATTAAATCGGTGTGTCTCAAAGGATTGCCTTTGGAAAAAGCGAAGAACCCAGCTAGGCTGTGTCCAAACTTCTCACCCACAGAAACCATGCGGTAATAAATTTGGTTGTTTTAAGCCACTGTTTGCAGTAATTTGTTACACAACCACAGAAAACTAATACAACAAAGCCAATGAATACTGAAGATACAGTAAGAAGACTAGGAATTCCTGAAAGCCCTGGAAACCTGGTCACAGCAGTTTTTTATTAAAAGTCTGTAGCCTCTACCTTGGGAGAGAGGTGCCCTTGGACATCTGCATTAGAAATATTCCTGAGGTTTGTTTAAATGCAGATTCCTGGCTATCATATCTGTCCTATTCAATCAGTATTTTTTGACATGGGACTCAGGAATCCGCATTTTTTTTTCAAGCCTGTTAGGTAACTTGCATCTATAGCAAAGCATAAAGGAAAGACTGCAGCTCTAAATACATGTTTATTCTTACTGTGCCAGAGTAGCGGAAGAAAGCTGTTTTATTATTTTCCTTCAATCTTCCTTTTCTATTTATATTGTAAGATTTAGGTCTTCAGGTGTGACTAGCCCCACAAACATAACATATCAAAAATGAAGGTTTTAATAACCACTTTCCATGTCCCCAGCAGAAGACATAGACCCAAGCACAGCAGGCATTGTGATTATCAAACCTCGACCAAGTCATCTCACTCGCCGTGTCTGAATGGTCTCCTTTCCCTTTTCAACTTTAACTCTTACTCTTCCTTCAAAACCCAGGCCAAAATCATCTCTGCTTTAAAATGTGTTCAGACCCTGGACCTGACAGAAGAGGATACACAGCAAGTGCACACAGGAGACACCAAGAATGACAAGCGTGACAGAAGAATTCCAAGAGTCCTACCCTCCGGTGAACAGAACCTCTAATCTCTTTCCCTTGGCTGTGGACAAGGCCTGTGAATGTGATGAAGCAGCCACTTCTTTGATTGGGTTACATTATACAAACTTGAAGACAGAGATTTTCCTGCTGGTTGATACCTTGATTTCCACCTGCTGAGTCTCTGAGCAAAGAAATCAGCTAAGCTGTGCCTACTCCTGACCCACAGAAACCATGAGATAATAAATTTGTGTTGTTTGAAGCCACTGTTTGTGGTCATTTATTATAGCAACGGCAAACTCACGCAACAAAGGGGTTGAATACTAAAGACATAGTAAGAAGACTGTAGGCAATCCTGGAAACCTCAGAACCCTGGTCACAGAAGCTTTTTATTAAAAAACTGTAGCCTCTGCCTTGAGGAGAAGCAGCAGGATGGACACACATCTGGTTTGACACGACCAGTCATGACCAGATAGTCAGAAAGCAAAGTGGCACAGTTCAGGAACAATATTACAACCAACCGTGGTATATTATGAGATTTCTGGTTGGGATTGGGCTGGCAAGAGTTCCATAAGCAAACAGCCGTGTCAACATATCTTAAAATCTATCATTCTACACAGTGACTTCCATTTGCATTTCAGTAGAGCTTTAACGTGTATATCAATATTTTTTATCCATCAGCTTCCAGTGAAATAGTCTGGCTCCAGGAAGAACAAGTGCCTGGGTGCCCAGCGAATGCAGTTTTTGTAGTTTGTCATAAAATTGCTTCCTCCCAATCATGAATTCCCTTTCATCCAAAGAGCTCCTAGTGTTTTATTCATAAATATAATTATCCTCATTTTACAGATGAGGAAACTGGGTCATAGAGATTTGAACACTGTGAATTAATAACAGCAATAGAAGCAAAACCTGCCTCAAAATGCAAAGGATTTACTTTCTCTTCTCAGTTATCATTGTGTATGCAGCTATCATATACATATATATGCATATACATACACACACATATACATACACATAGGAGAGAGTTCAATTTTGCAGAAACAATTTTCAAGCTCTTGTTTTTGCAGTACAATATTGCGTTCCCACTGTATTCAGCCAGGAACACTCACAGTGGTTTAACTCCAAGTAAAATTCAGATGTGCTTTTATGTCAACATGGGCACACACACAAAAATTGGGACTGCCTATGGGGCACACTGGCAATAGGGCCCTATATCATTCTACGTTAGAGACAAAAAGTTAAAACAAAAAATCATCCTTTATAAATCCCAACATTGTGGAGTTCATAGCAACCAGTGATTTGCTTTGTTAAGATGTTGCCTGGGCTGATAGCTGGCATTCTTCCGTGGAGCTAGGAATATGAAAAGAGACAACCAGCTCTGCCTGGGTTGTGCAGAGCCTTTGCTGTGGTCTGAGTTGATTCAGTCAGGCCTTCATCACCGGAGATCTGAAAAACTGGTGCAATCCTTACCAGCCCTATCCAAACCACAAATGTCATGTGAGGGCTGGGTGCAGACTGCATCCTGTTTTAGAAACATGAAGCCCGCTCTATGAAACTCACAAGGCCCCCTCCTCTGTTCCCCACCCTCCCTCTTGCCTTTGGTTCAATATTAATAGAACTCCTTTAATTTGAGTTTAAATTGTGTCAAGGAAAATAGACTCGGACACTGATTTTGGTATTTCCCGCTATTATCTAGAGTAAAACTTGACTAACAAAAGTTGTTCAGTAAATGATTCTCGCACAAAACTGAGAAAGTCCTGTCTAGTGTTCTTGAACCTCTGTCCTCCAGTCCATTTCTACTACCCCTAACTCACACCTTCGTTATCTTCTGCCTATTTTAACAGCCTCCTAACTTATTTTCTGTTAACAATTCATCACTTCATGAAAGCTTGAGTAATATGTCCAAAACATATCCTAACCCTCCTACAGCTTGAACTCTTCAACTATGCTCTGCCTCTCTAAGAAAGAAAAAACTAAGTTCAAGCTCCTTGACATACAGACAAGGCCGCTGATCTGACTTTGGCCACTTCCTTCCAGATCTCACACCTTTAATAACATTTTCTTCTCCAGCATTGCTCAGAGTTGCATGCATAATGTCATTTCTTCTTGCATCTCTGCCATTGCCATTGCTGTTGACTCTGTCTGGAGGTCCATTTCCTCTTCATGGCACTCCCTACAAAATTCCACGCTGCCACTCAATTTCCCTTTAACTGAAAAACTTATATTACCCTTAAAGAATCGGCTTAGGGTTCTTTGCTTTCAGAAAATTGTGTTTATCACCCTTTCCTTCTCTAAATCTGAGCTGTGCTCTATGCTCCCTTGTGCCTAACTTCATAACTAGACTTGCCCTATGTTACAGCTATCTGTATGTTTCTCTGTTTTCTCTCTTTGGACTATGAGGTTTGGTGAGCACAATTATATTCATCAGGGTATGCCCAGGGTCCAGCACTGGGTCTCACACACAGTAGGTGTTCAGTAAAGTGTATTGAAAGAATGAATAGATGTCAAGAATTGCTGATCCAAGAACAAGTGCATGAATGGCTGCAAAGGTCTATTCTTAGTACTTAGCCTCCTATGCAGAAAAGGGTTAATTGCCGCTTACCTGGAGTTCTGAGTGAATTTTACTCTCTGGTGTCAAACTTCATTTCCACTCACCTCGCCCTTATTCTAATGACATAGAACTGGACAAATAGGAAAGAGCACCCATAGCACAATTTCTGCTTATGAATATTTCAGCAGGTGCCTCTTGGCTAAAAGTTGAGATGAAAGCCTGGCTCCAGGCAAATTAAGAGGGGAAGAAAGGCTTGTAAGTACATAAGGCTTTGGAGAAATGCCCTAGTGCTGAGACCTCAACAGGAATTCTGCAATTGAAAACGAAGAGATCACAGACCAGAGTAGTCTCCATGTCTCCTCCTGGGCTTGAAGACTGGGAGTGGGGCATCCGGAGGAGTCAAGCTGCTCTCAGAGGTGGAGCACCGGCCACTCCCAGAACACTCACCATCAGCATGCGAGGCGCAGGTCCCAGGCTGTCCATCCATCTGTAAATGTACAACACCTGTTAAAGCCTAGCTTCATGAGGACAAGGTAGGTCTGAGTGACCTGCGGCCAGATCCTGCTATAAGACTTTCACATTCTCTCCCCTTTTTCCTTTCCTTTTCCTTCCTTTCCTTTTCCTTCCTTCCTTCTTTCCTTCCTTCCTTCCTTCCTTCCTTCCTTCCTTCCTTCCTTCCTTCCTTCCTTCCTTCCTTCCTTCCTTCCTTCTCTCTCTCTCTTTCTTCTTCCTTCCTTCCTTCTTTTCTTTTCTTTCTTTCTTTCTTTCTTTCTTTCTTTCTTTCTTTCTTTCTTTCTTTCTTTTCTTTTTCTTTCTCTCTCTCTCTCTTTCTTTCTTTCTCTTCTTCTTTTCTTTCTTCTCTCTCTCTCTCTCTCTCTCTCTTTCTTTCTCTTTCTCTTTCTTCTTTTATTGAAGGGGTGGTGTCGGGGGTGGCTGAACTGAATCAAGTCAGGCTGGGACCAGCCATGTGCACAACTACTTTCCCATCTTCCTACAAAGCTTATTGGGGAAGAATTTTAGGATGCTGTGTCTGGGTGGCCTTTGCCCTCTTGGTTGTAGCAATAAATTATTGGGATTCCAGCACAAGGAAAAAGATTATATGAACATTCTGAGCTAAACCCCGATGAAGCTAGATGTAACTGTTCTTAGACATCTTGGAATTGGATGGATTTTAAAAAAGCAATCAGGGAAGAAAATGGAGACTCAGTGAATTGCACAAGGAAAAGCACTGACTGGTAGGTGCCTGGGCAAGTTTGGACAGGTGGGAACATGGAGAGAGGACTGGGAATTACGAGCATGGACTTTGGTCCTGGTCCTGGCCCTGGCCCTGGCCCTGACCTTAGATAAGTCACTTTTCTTTCCTGTTATGGGCCTCAGTTTCTTCAATTCTAAAAAAGAAAAACAACAACAACAACAAAAAGTAATTGTCTAAGATCAGGTAAAATTTCTTAAAGTCCTAATTGGTTGCACATTCATCTATTGATCTTTAGAAGACCTCTTGCAGCTCAGAAGTGATAGTAATAGAAAAAGGCCCTCTATAAACAGGGCATCTTTTTGTAGATGAGGGTCTTGTCAGTTGCATTACCGATATGCAATCTCATGGGAACCTCATGAAACATTGGTTTTAATGGAAAAAATGACCTTTAATGGTGAAACTTGACAGGAAGCTGAGGTGGGAGGATTACTTGAGGACAGAAGTTCCAGAGCAACCTACACAGCATAGCAAGGCCCCATCAAAAAAATAAAAGAAAAACGTATCCTGGTGTGGTGGTGTGCACCTGCAGTCTCAGCTGAGTCGGTCACATAGGAGAGATTAAGTAAATGCCTGCAAAACAAATAAATGGAAAAGCAAATTTGTGAATGAATGAAGGAATTACCAAGAATGAATGAAATCCTATGGTAGAAGACACTTGATTAGGGAAAATACAACAAAGAAGTGGTAGTGACATGATTAGAATTCAGAACCAGCCTAAGAATTGTTGAGACAGTATTGCTAAGCTAAACCTTTCAAGAGAAGCTTTGAATTTAAGGCAAATGCTAACCCATGGAACTACACAATGATAACTCACCTTGGGAAGAAATTTAATTTTCATGTGAGCTAATAAAGCTGATTGCATTTAGATGGACTTTTAATGGAGAAGCCTGAAGAGGTAAAACGTTTCTGACTATTTAGTCTTAACAAAAGTCAAAAATTAAAATACAGTTTTCACTGATATGTTGCTAAAGCCAAATCAACTGGAAGTAGGTATTTAAGGGTTTACTCTTTAATTTTAACTCATTGAAGGAAGTCTAGTGGAGGTAGTTACACACTGGAGAGTGAAACTGGCAAACCCCATTAGTCACACAACAAAACAGCCGTGAATGTGGTTTCTCCAAAGACTTTCTCCAAACGCCTCTCCCTCAAAACTGGGCCTCCATCCAACTTCAAACAGGGAGTCCCAGCTGCCTCTCTTTGTTTCCAGACAAGCACCATCCACGAGTTTCTGATGGATACACCCTGACCTCCTTTCCCCAGGGCTAGGAAGAAAACACCTAATTCCTTACTCCCAAAGCATCACCTTTCTCTTTAAAGTGTGCCATTGGAAACAGAGCTTGTGGCTCGAAGAAAAATGGCAAATCTTCGAAGGTAATGTGGCTTGACAGTGGCAAGCCCCTATCTTTAGTTCTTGATGATGGCTTGGAATATGGACTTGAATGTTAGCTTTAGATACCTGTAGGGGAATTCAAAGCTTGCTCACAGCCGTGCTTCCTCAAGATGAAATGTGAACAAAGGATGGTACTGAGCAATACTAGAGCAACCAACCAGTCTCTCTAGGAAGGGCTCAATGATTTCCCTTAGTGAAATCATTGCTGGATCTTAGAGACCTAACGCTGTCCCCTGGCTTCTGGCTGCTCAGTGGACAAGAGGGTCGCCTGCAGTAGGTGATCTGCCTAAAGGAGATCTTCCCCAGCAGAATGTGAAGCTCAGTGGAGCAAGAGGAAGCCTGACTGGGTCACATGTGCATTATGAGGGTCCACTCAGAGCCTGGTAGCAGTGAGATGGTGAGAAGATGGATGGGTGAGTGAATGAATACTTTAATTCATTCGTCTTTTCTTAGAAATAAAGGGCAAAATGGGTTGGGCACGGGGTGGCCCACGCCTGTAATCCCAGCACTTTGGGAGGCCGAGGCAGGCAGATTCCCTGGTCTCAGGAGTTTGAAACCAGCCTGGGAAACATGGTGAAACCCTGTCTCTACTAAAGTACAAAAAATTAGCTGAGCATGGTGGCACATGCCTGTTGTCCCAGCTACTTGGGAGGCTTGAGGCACAAGAATTGCTTGAACCTGGGAGGTGGAGGTTTCAATGAGCCGAGATCATGCCACTGCACTCCAGTCTGGAGGCTCTGTCTCCAACGAAACAAAACAAAACAAAACAAAAACAAAAACAACAACAAAAAAAGAGAGAATATGATTTTTTTTTTTTGTCTGACAGACAAGGGTGCAAAACTAGTGTTTAAAACCATGCTCTGCTGAGTACCTGAGATTATTTATTTACAGATTTTCATCTGTAAAATGAAAACTGATGAAATGCTATGGTATTACCCCTAAATTAACGCCTGTCACATATGAGAGAAAGAGAACAAAGAAGGAAAGAGAAAAGAAAGAAAGAAAGAAAGAAAGAAAGAAAGAAAGAAAGAAAGAAAGAAAGAAAGAAAGAAAGAAAGAAAGAAAGAAAGAAAGAGAAAGAAAGAGAAAGGAAGGAAGGAAGAGAGAAGGAAGGAAAGAAAAAGAAAAGAAAGAAAGAGAGAAAGAGAGAAAAAGAAAGAAAGAGAAGGGAAGGAAGGAGAGAAGGAAGGAAAGAAAAAGAAAAGAAAGAAAGAAAGAAAGAAAGAAAGAAAAAAGAAAGAAAGAAAGAAAGAAAAAGAAAGGAAGGAAGGAAGGAAGGAAGGAAGAAAGGAAGGAAGGAAGGAAGGAAGGAAGGAAGGAGGGAAGGAGGAAGGGAGGGAGGAAGGGAGGGAGGAAGAAAACTAGTTAGCTTTCTGTACCTCTTTTTAATTTTCCAGTCTTCACTGTCAGGACTCTATCACCTATTTACTTACCCAACAAGTCCCACCACTAACTATGGGATTGTGGGTGAGCCACTTAACATTTCTGAACTAAATCATTTTAAAATGAGGAAGGGAGCCAAGTATGGAGGTATATGCCTGTTGTCTCAGCTACTACTGCGGCTGAGGTGGGAGGATTGCTTGAACCCAGGAGTTCGAGGCTGTAATGTGCTATGATCTCACCAGTGAATAGCCACTGTACTCCCCCTGGGCAACACAGTGAGACCCTATCTCTTAATTTTTTTTTTTTTTAAATGAGAAAGGTGATGACTGTCTCTGGCGAATTTTAAGGAATACTTGAATTCTATAAAATTCTGTAAATTCAGTAAAATGCTATTTGACTGTGAATTATTGATTTGGTATTGATTTGTCTTGGTGTAGCCTAAAACAAATCTGCGATTTCTTTAGAGACTTGAGGTCAGAATAGAAGTTCTTAGTTTCCTTCAGGAAAGTTGAAATTTCTAATAAGATAAGCTTATATTAATTAACAAGGGAAACCATTAGCAAACATGGTAAACAGCCAAGTACCAAATGCTAAGTGCAGGGTTTAATTGCCCCACCTGTATTCACAGAAAGAGTAATCCATAAAAATACAAAGGGGTGGAACTTGAGTTTGAGGCAAAAATGGCCTTTCTAGGTGAATAAATGAATTAAATAAATAAATAAGAAGTTTTGGCGCCCCAATGAAAAATAAACCATGTTAACATAATTGGAGAAGGAAAACTTGAATGAGTATATAATTGTGTCAAATACAGCCATGAGATAAAAAATTGTGGAAACAAAAGGAAGCTAAAAAAGGGATACCACATGAGTGCCCACCCCATGCTTGACTGCCATTTCTACTTCTCTGATTTCAAGTTGAAACATATTACCTCCATTTAAGACTGAGAACACCACAAGTGGGTGGGGAGAGGGGAATGTTGATTTGCATGAATTCTATGGCCAGTGAGTGCTGGGAGGCAGTCTAGAATTTGTATCTCCTACTTACCATTACAATCTTCTCTCCCATTTATTATTATCTTTTATCTGCACTCCTGAGCAATGCCATGCAAAAAGCATGGGATTTTACATGTAGGAAGGTTATGTTTGTGTCATGGGTCTGCTACTTACCAGGGTTGCAGACATGGCTAAATCACATACTTCTCCTCTTCAACTAAAACATGGGTGTTGTAATAATGTCTATCTTTGGGTAAATGATTCCTCAACTAAAAGGGGAATTCCTTGGCTTGCATAACCAAACACAAAGAGCAGAGACCACAACAGCCTGGAACCCAGAGTCAGATGAGAAAATCCCTGCCCATCTCTCATGCCACTTCTCTCTGTGTTTCAGCTTCAATTTTATCAAACTGGATTTCTCCAAAAGTCTGGAACTTTGGATGTTGGCAGTTTTAGGCTTGCAGCTTTTCAACTCTATTCGCATAAAGCATTTTTAATTATTATTTTTTGCCGATTTTTAATTAAGAAATCCCAGGTCAGGGCACTGATTGGCTTGGCTAAGGTCAAATGCCCTCCACTGGGACCTGGAGATGAGATAGTCTGATTAGACCACCATAGCAGATACTTGTGGATGCCTGCCCCAAATCCATTCCCCTCCTGATTCTGACATCCTGACAAAGACTGCCTCTCATGAAATAAGATGGAAATGTCAGACTCTTGTTATCTCATATTCTCTTGTAGTTGGGGGTAGCTGTGTGTCTCCCTCTGGGCAGTGATGAGTAAGCAGAGTCCAGTGGAAGAACTCCCTAGGGAGATTTTCTTTCCACATAAAAGGAGAGAGGCATGGGGCGGGGGGAGAGAGAGAGAGAGAGAGAGAGGGAGAGAGAGAGAGCCTGCACCTGTCTCTTGCTGCTTTTACACATTGTAAGAAGATATGATACAGGGAGCCACTGCAGCCTCCTTGAGAGCATGAGGGACCATCACGTCTATATGGTGCACACAGCCTACCAGAGAACACTGGAGTCCTCGATGACCTTGATAAGCAGCTGAATCAGCCCTGGACCTGCCTACATCCGGATGTCTTGTTCGATGAGAAAATTCCTGTTCAAAGAGCAAACTAAATCCTGTTGTAATCCCTTCTATTAGCTGGGACCCTCTCTCTCTTACAATCATTTCTCCTTGGTCCCTTTCTTCTTCTCCCACTGAGGTAGTACTACAGGGATCCTTGGCATGAGGGGCCTTAAGGGCATCACGGACAGAGAACAGAGCATCCCTGGTTTTCATGCTGCAGAACAACACGGTGGGCGGAGCCTCTCAGTACCTGCCTGATCTCCCAATTCCAACAGAACTGATACAGCTGGCATTTCAGTTCAGTTCTTGGTATTTCTTGTCTCATTTAGAGTAACAAGCTCTATCTGATATTATTCACCCAAAAGACAAAACGGGAAAACGAAGATGTGCCACACCTGGTGACATTGGAATAGAGATGTCGTGGAGTGATAACAACAGGACCACTAGGCTGGGGCTCTCTCTGCTCCTGGCTCTCATCATCTTTGAATGGAAAATATTTAAAATTAGCTCAACTTTTAAATACAATTCATAATCTTTAAAATAAGGAGAACAGTTCCTACTTTATAGAATTTATGCCAAAACAAAATTAGTTACATATAAAAAGATATTTATGAAACTAATTTATAAATCTAAATGTTCATAACAAGTACTATGAAAGAACAAAGGGTAGGAGAACTTTTATCATCATCGAAACTTCGTGACTCAGTTTCTCCACCTTTCAGAAGGGACCCTCTCTAAAAAGACTTTAAAATCTACCTGCTTCCTAAAAAAAATCACTTAGTGCTTATTGTATTTGCCCAGAAGGCCACTTCCTGTGACGTCTGTGTAATTGAAAAGAGAGAACTGCAAAAGCACTGTCTAAATATAAGGGGCTATTAATATTTCAGAGTATAACAATAATAAGGAATGGCTCACAACAGTACAGATTTAACTCACCAGTTCCCCGGAAATGAGAAGAGAAGAATGCCCGTGTTTGTGTGACTGTGTGTACTCACGGATCCATGTAAACGTTTTTAAAACTCCAGTATCTAAAAAGTAGAGTAGTAAATTTAGCAAATATTTCTCATTTCTCTTCTCTTCTTCTAGGGTTTTTTTTGTTTTGTTTTTTTGTTTTGTTTTGTTTTGTTTTTAATGGAGTCTTGCTCTATCACCCAGGCTGGAGTGCAGTGGTGTTATCTTGGCTCACTGCAACATTTGCCTCCTGAGTTCAAGTGATTCTCCTGCCTCAGTCTCCTGAGTAGCTTGGACTACAGGCGTGCACCACCAAACCTGACTGATTATTGTATTTTTACTAGGGATGGGTTTTCACCATGTTGGCCAGGCTGGTTTCGAACTCCTGACCTCAGGTGATCTGCCTGCCTCAGCCTCCCAAAGTGCTGGGATTGCAGGCGTGAACCACCACACCTGGCTTTTCCTCTAGTTTTAAACCTTCTTTTAGATTATTTTGACTTAAAAAGATTTTTTTTTTCCTCCATTCCTGGGACCAATGCATAAACATTTTGGTTTAACCCTAGATCTTCACTGTGAAACAGCAGAGGGAATGATCAATACTTTTAGTAAAAGAGAGTGATGGTAAGTCCAGGCTTGGAATCATGATTAAATGACAAGACCCTGGGAGAAGGAGATAATTCAGCATCTTGCACAGAGTAATCACTGTTTTTGTTTGTTGTTGCTATTGTTTATTATTATTATTGTTGTTAACCCAAAAGTGACATAGGCGTGAATTGTGGTGAAATATCTCACCCAGATAAAGCAAAAGAAGAATAAAGAAAATTTTAAAATATAAGCATAAAAATTCATTGAGTTGCTATTTTTAAAAGAATGGTTCTTAAACAACTGCTTAATATTTGAAAAAGAAATGTGAATAAAAGCTGAAAAAAGAAACCTGGATGTTCCTCTATCAGAGGTTGCTGGATCACTTTCTCATAGTAAGACCAGGCTCATAAATGTGGAAAAGGGGGAATGACATTTGAGATTCACTCAACCTGGTCCCCTTTTCTTAGAGAGAAAGGGAGAGGAAAAATCAAAGGCCACCCTTAGAAGAGAAGAGAATTAGCAAAGTCCTTGCTAGATGTTAGTTATTGGAGTTGGACAAATTTCCCCTATTAGATAATGTAATTATTCCCCACACTATTTTTAATTACCAGGTGTACAGATAAACTGACATTTTTATTCCTCTTTTAAATATTGAGAATTAATTGAAGGAAAATACATTCTAAAATGTGGATAATTAAACAAATATACTATGAAACAAGGCCATGTGCAATTTTATTTTACGTATAAATTATATGTAGACTCAAAGGGGATGCAGTCTTATTATACAGTTGGCTCATCTATTAGCATTTCAATAGAGAGCCTTCGCTTCCTGGTTTTGAGGAACACAAGTAGAACTAGGCAGCACCTGCCAGAGGTTCATGCAAAAGAACACTTAAAAGTTGGCAGGGCACGATGGCTCACGCCTGTAATCCCAATACTTTTGCAGGCAGAGGCAGGCAGATCACCTGAGGTCAGGAGTTCGAGACCAGCCAGACTAATATGGTGAAACCCTGACTCTACTAAAAATACATAAATTAGCAGGCATGGTGATGGGCACCTGTAATCCCAGCTACTCAGGAGGCTGAGATGGGAGAATCACTTGAACCTGGGAGGCAGAGGTTGCAGTGAGCCGATATCGTGACGTTGCACTCCAGCTTGGGCAACAAGAGTGAAACTCGGTCTCAACAAATAAAATAAAATAAAAAAGTTAGTCTGCTTCCTGGATAGAAAAAAATATGTATTCCATGTATATTGCACTTGTATAGCTTTCTGCTATAAAAAAAAAAGGTGAACATCAGTTTGGGTTGGAGAATCGACACTATGTAGCATTACCTGATTGTCAAAGTGAGTCATTTTAGCTGACAGAGGATGTCAAGAAGATTTGGTCTGCCACTCTTGTTCAATGGATGATAAAACTCTAGTCCAGGGAGCAATGATTGGCTTCTGGTCATGTAACTGAGCACTCTTTGTTCCTTTTTCATCTTTTGCCCATTATCTGTTTGACTGAATTTAGGTAGAGGTATAGAGTATGTAAATTGGGTGTGTTCAATAACAATTTAATCAACTTTACTAAGCACATACATTGTGCAAAGGCATGAACAAGGCAGAAAGGTGAAATGCGGAGGGATTTGTATGCCCCTCCGCATTTCACTTTGTAGCCCATGACCACCCTAGGCCTAGGCAACCTCAGCGTTTCTTATGAGAGTTCACTCCTGTCCACAACAATCTCAGAAGAACTCTAATGCTGGGACATTCCATCTTCAAAATTGATTCATTTTGAGTCTTTGAGTCCTTGACATTCAGTTACCTGCTTTGACATGCAAATATTATTAAGGAGTAACACACTTAAAAATTATTATATCTTAATAGCGATTTGGTTGGAAAGAGAAACCAGAATGCCACCTACCACGGCCAAGAACTTTTCAACATTAGGTACTACCCAAAGTTAGAATTGCTTAGTAAAAAGGCCAAGGCTAGAATTAAAGACCCTGCTCCCTCATTTGGTCAGCGGTATTTGTTTATTTTCTGCTTTTCTCTGAAACCACCTTGCATTGCCCCACTGTCTATATTAGACTGAGAAGAATAACCTTTATACGGAAGGAAGGAAATTCTCCAAAGTTTTAGCACTTACTAATGCCACATAAAATATTCTAAATGAACCTATGCTAAATCACTGTATTAAAATGAGATTCATTTTAATTCAGGCAATGCTATTCACCATTAAGATTGTTATTTAAAATAAGTTATTAATTGCTCTTTGGTTCATGCTGTCAGAACTCAAGATGAACCAAGATGACAGAGTCAGAATGCTCTGGGTGAATTTGGAAGGTTTTTGCCAGGTAGAATAAAGGGTGAGGATTTCCAGGTCAGCTAAGGCAGCTGTAAATTGATAATGGATTTGCACTGAAGACAAGGAGGGGAGCTAAAGTAGTGTTGAGATTTACCAGGATACTTGTAATTGAGAAGAGGGGAAAGATCAAATGCCAAGTTAGCATCCGAAGCAGGCTCATTGAGGATGTGTGGATTGGATGGAAACAAGAGGCTTAGTGGCAGGGGCATGAGGTTGCATCGGTCCCTAGCTGCAGGTATGACGAGATGTGAGTTGGAGATGGATGTGGTGGTTTGGAAGATGTTCAGACAATTTAATCCACTGCTATAGGTGGCCCAGAGCTAGAAGGAAAGCATCTAAGCCTAAAATCAGGAGACCTGAATTGTCTACATTGGGTCCCTTGACTCAGCTGGACTATAGTGTCCCTGAAGAGATGTAAATAGAAAAAAAAAAAAATGTTGTTTGGAAGGAAATAGCAAGACAAGGCAATTGCAAAGGAATTGGGTTTCAAATATTTCAGGACAGCCATAAGCATTCTCATAAAAGATCAGGCTTCTACTGCATTTCCCACCGAGTTATTCAGATGGGAGACCTGCTTTGAAATTTCTCTGCGAATTCTTGGAACCCTAATGCACAGCTTGAACCCCAAAGCAGCAGATGTTTTAAAATAGTGTAAATGCACAAAGAATGACTTTCAAGAATCCAATAAAATGTTGGTAGAGAGGTTAAGTAACACTACTAAAAATGCAAACAACATACATGATTCATATATAGACATCATTTATACACTCATGTACAAAAGGATCCATTTTTATTACTAAGTTGTATCAGGCCCTTTTCCTAATTTTCTCATAATTTAACATTCAATTTATTTTACTACCCACATCACAGATAATTCATGGATAGAGTCTTGAAAATTTGATATGATTCGTTTCACTTCCAAGTAACATAAGGCCTTCTGCCTAATTTTCCCATATTTTTACATTCAATTTATTTTACTATCCACATCACGGATGGTGGTTGATAGAACCTTGAAAACCCAATTTGATTCAAAAAGTAGTGAACATGAAATCAGACATGAATAGCAATATAGTTACACATTCATTCGACAAACATTTATGGACTATTACTCTTGTTTTCCATAACATGGTAGTATAGGAATTAGAAATGAATTTGAAATAGACTGCACCAAAGAGCCTGCAATTTAGTAGAAATAATGTAATGTATATACAATGTAAATATGCAGATAAAAACATAAATCTTCTTTGAAGCCTATGCTACATTAGGAACTTAATCTTAACAAGGTCTCTAGAAGTTACATATTATCATGCCCATTTTCCTGATGAAAGCTCTAAGTGTCCTTTAACTCATTAGGTATCTGAGGACAGATTAAGCAACAAGATCATTATTTAAACCAGATCAGTGTGATACAATATCTACAGTCTTTTAGTTATACCACACTACTTTCCTTATTTATTTATTTTTTGACAACTAAAAATTGTATGTATTGACAAGGTACCACATGTTTTGACACATGTATACATTGTGGAATGATTAAATGAAGCTAATTAACAGATCCATCACCTCACTTACTTATCTTTTTGTGGTGAGAACATTTAGGATCTACTCTCTTAACAATTTTCAAGTATACAAGACATTATTAGTAACTGTGGTCACCATCCTGTAGGTCTCCAGATCTGATTCATCCTGTCTAACTGAAACTTGGTACACGTTAACTGGCCTCTCCCCTTAGTTACACCATGCTACTTTCTTTTTTCCTTCTTTCTTTTTTCTTTCTTTCTTTCTTTCTTTCTTTCTTTCTTTCTTTCTTTCTTTCTTTCTTTCTTTCTTTCTTTCTTTCTTTCTTTCCTTCCTTCCTTCCTTCCTTCCTTCCTTCCATCCTTCCTTCTTTCTTTCTTTCTTTTTCTTTCTTTCTCTCTTCCTTTCCTTTCCCTTTCCTTTCCTTTCCTTTCCTTTCCTTTCCTTTCCTTTCCTTTCCTTTCCTTTCCTTTCCTTTCCTTTCCTTTCCTTTCCTTTGCTTTCCTTTCCTTTCCTTTCCTTTCCTTTTTCTGTTGTTGTTGAGATGGAGTCTCACTCTGTTGCCCAGGTTGGAGTGCAATGGTGCGATCTTGGCTCACTTCAACCTCCGCCTCCTGAGTTCAAGTGATTCTCCCTCCTCAGCCTCCTGAGTAGCTGGGATTATAGGAGTGTGCCCCCCATGCGGCTAATGTATTTTTTTTGTTTGTTTGTTTGTTTGTTTTTTAGTAGAGACTAGGTTTCCCCATGTTGGTCAGGCTGGTCTCGAACTCCTGACCTCAGGTGATCCACCTGCTTCAGCCTCTCAAAATGCTGGGATTACAGGCATGAGTCACCACACCATACTACTTTCTAATGAATTATGGAACAAGTTAGAAATCCCCCAGTGTTGGAGACAAAGGCACAGAACTGGGGAAGAGGAAGCTTCTAGTTGGCCCAGCCCAGAAGGCAACCTAAAGGAGGTATTACTGGTATCTGATCCAGGCCTTGAAAGCTGGTGAATTGGAAAGTATGTGTGGGGGTATGCATCTGTCAATGCAAGTGTGTGTTATTTGTATACATGTGTTATGACTAGTCTTTCATTACAAAAACTGGACCAGACCAGGTGTGGTGGCTCATGCCGGTAATCCTAGTGCTTTGGGAGGCTGAGGGGTGTATTGCCTGAGCTCAGGAGTTTGAGACCAGCCTGGGCAACATGGTGAAGCCCCTTTTCTACTAAAAATACAAAAAAAATTAGCTCAGCCTGGTGACGCATGCCTGTAATTTCAGCTACTCAGGAGGCCGAGGTATGAGATTTGCTTGAACCCGGGATGCAGAAGTTGCAGTGAGCTGAGATTCCACCACTGCACTCCAGCCTGGGTGACAGAACAAGGCCCT
This sequence comes from Theropithecus gelada, assembly GCF_003255815.1. Lineage (NCBI taxonomy): Eukaryota > Metazoa > Chordata > Mammalia > Primates > Cercopithecidae > Theropithecus > Theropithecus gelada. Next base: position 99,501,510 of record NC_037675.1, on the reverse strand, counting down.
GTCTCAAAAAACAAACAAACAAAAACTGGACCAATATTTGACTCCTTCCATAGAAAATGTCATTCCTGGCCTTTATATATTTTTTTTTCTCACACTACATGGTAGCTTCCTGGAGTTTTTCTTGATATTCTGGATGCCCCACATCTTCTTGGAGAGATAGGAAAGAATTCAGGAAAAGCAACTACACAGATGACGAAGTTTGGAAGGAAAGTAGATGACTTTATCAAATGAAAATATCCCCATGTTTCTTATCTGGGTGGTGAATCTTAATAAATGTTTGATGGGAGGTCCACTTTGAGAGATCATTTGGGTTACTGTGGCCAGAGGCGCTATAACCCACATAGTTCCCAAAAAAATACAGAACATAGTGGGATAAATCATAATGTTTTAGAGCTGGGGGAACTTTTCACTTCTTTTTGACCTGGAATGATGTCATAGCTTTGCCCAGGTCCCACTTGATGCAGGACTTTATCTATGTTACCTGTCAAGGCTGCAGGCCATTGAATTTCTACCTCCTGTCATGAAGAGTCCTGGATATCTTCCCCAAATTGCAAATATGCTCTGGCCTAAAGAAATGAATGAGTCAATGAATAAATGAATGAATGAATACATTTCTATTAGCTCCTTTCTTGAGTTTCTGGGGATGAGTCACATTGTTCTGATTTGCCTGGGAAATAAGACTTTAATATCCTGAATATTGTACACTCTTATTATTAAAATGTCACCTAGATTTAAAAAAAAATCTGCCCCTGCCATTTTCTTACCTTGCTATTTAAGTGTTGTTCTTATCAGGAAAGTGTTCGGTGAATGTGAGAAACAATAATCATGGCACATGAATGACAACTTGACTCGATAATGATTAATACCCTCAGCATGCTTATCTTCCTTTTCTTCATATAACTGTGTTCTCCACGTTGGGTTCCTGAGGTATGGGAGTCCCCTCAGTAGGAAAATATTTCCTAAAACCTGAGAATCCGATTCGTTTTTGGTTGCAGGATGGTAGCTTGTATATTTCAATGTTGGGGAGGGAGAGAGAGAGACTTCCTCATGTCCACAGATTTTAGTAGTAACTAAACATATGCATTTGCCTGTGATTCCTCAGAGCCTGGTTTTCTTCCACAAAGCATACAAAGGCACAACTCACTTTTCCAACTAAATGAAGCGGTTTTAAGAAAAATGCATGTTGAGCTGCCTAAATAAGTCCATACTTCACTTCTGAATGTTCACGCCCAAGAACAAAAGAAAGAAGAAGAAAGGACAAGAATCACACCAAGCGGTATCACAACCCCTGCTTACAGATCCATAATTGAGACTGCTCTGCCAGGGAACAAAAATTTATCACCTGTCCCCAAGATGGGCACACACAGGATATTGAACACAGGGTAGAATTTCCGAAAAATCAATCCTGAGCCTGAATTCACAGCATATGTGAAGTTGAGGGAACTCCTGTTTTAGCTTTTTCTTTCCTCCCTCCTTCCTTTCCTTTCTTCTTTCTTGTTTCTTTCTTTCTGGAAGATGAATGCTCTGTGGTCTTTAAATTTGTGCCTGTTTTTTCTCCAGTCCAGCAAAATTTGAGGATTGCCTGGGGCTCTCTGGGACAGGAAGATGTAATGTTGACTTTAATGAACAGATGGTATCCGGAGGAAAAAAGTCTATCAGGGTTTTAAGTGTCAGAGTTTGATAGAGAATTTGCCTGTGGGGTGTCTAGGAAACTGGACAGGAGAACATGTCTTGACCTCGTGGGAAGTGGGGTTGGTATTTCAGTCTTCCCAAAGTGATTTGGCTTGGGGAGTGGGCTCTAATTTGAGGGTGTCAAATTATTTGAATAAAACGGTCATATTTTCAAAAAGAAGATATAGCACAGTACTCAGCAGTAGAGACAGGACCATCCCCACCAAATATAAATTCTCATAATACTTTTGACATTTGTTTTCAGGGAGGTAAGGAATGGAAGCCTCTTTCTTATTGATAATTATACACACACACACACAAACACACACACACACACAATTTATTTCATCATTATTGTTATCATCATTATCAGTAGATTCCTAGCTGTTTGAACCCAGTTATGTAACCTCTCTTAGACTCAGTTTCCTTCTCTATAAAATTGGGTTGACGAACACCCACCCTGTCCTTGCAGAGGTGCTGTGAGTATTAAATGGACAGAAGTGCTGGGCCTGCCTCTTGGAGGCTCTCAGTCCATTGCAAGCTTACTTGCCAGGCTCCGAACAGATCTCTGAGCATGTTGGCTGCCCTGACCTTGCCTCTGGTGTTCCAAGTACAAGCACCATTTCAAGGACATATTAAGCACTCAGTGTGTGTTTGTTGAATAGTTCTCTGCCTTTGATTTCCACCCACAGACTTTCAGAAAGGTCCCATTTACTGATATTTAATCTTTCTGGAGTTTCTGCTTAAACTGAAATTCTTCATTTCTTATTGATATACTCTAAGTCTTACTGGGGAGAGCTCCAAAACACTGTTGTTCCACAGTCAAAATGCTTCTAAATACAGCATCATCTACAGAATTTTTTTAGATATTCAATGAGTAAAGAAACGTTCTCTTCAGCTGTGCTTTCTTTCTGTTTTAGTATATTCATTTTTTATAACAAAAATATCATGAACTGGGTGGATTATAAAGAACAATCATGTATTTCTCACAGGTATGAAAGCTGGGAAATCCAAAATCAAGGCATGAGCAGATTTGAGGCATGGGTCTGTTGAGGGCCCACTTCCTCTCAGATGACAAATTCTCTGTCTTCACATAGTGGAGAAAACAAAGTCCCTCAGTCTTTTTTTTATAGGAGCACTAATCCTACTAATGAGAGCTCCACCCTCGTGATCTATGGGTTGATGCAAAAGCAATTGCAGTTTTTGCCATTAAAAGTAATTAAAAGTAATGCCACCAACCTATAATTACCACCCAAAAGCTCTACCTCTTAATATCGTTTCTTAAAGGATTAGAATTTCCACATACACATTTTGGGGGCAGAGAAACATTCAGACTATATTCCTCTCCTACCCCTATCATGCAGAAAGAGCATGCTCTTGTACCCTGAAACTTCACAAAAATCAAATACATCAAACAGCACAAGTACAGAGAGACCCAACTTTCTGGTCAACCCCATGGCAGTGACAAGGAAAGAGTCTTCTTAGAGTCAAAATTGCCCAGAATCGCTCTGTCTGGAATTCTTGGGTCACGGGCTGTGATGTGCTGATTCTTTCTCGCGTTCTTCATTGATTCAGTTGTCAGCATTTGTTTGGAGTGTGTGCTATGTGCCAGACACTTTGCTACAGAACTTTCTTCCTTGAAGCCCCAAATATTTTATGCCGTCATTTTTGATAAAAACAACTTTTTAGAATGTTCCACTATGTCTTCTGTTTCTTGAAAATGAGTATTCCGAACATGAGCTTATCTTTTTGATTCAGGGATAGCCTTGTTAACACAGTAAACACACAGCATATCCTATAAGAAAAAATGTCATGGGAACTTCTGTTTGTCTTAATTGCTAAATGGTACAAGATCGCATTTTGTGAAAAATCTGTTTTGCATAGTTTTTCTGCCTCATTCACTTCCTGATCAGGCCTTATGACCACCCATGTTTCTGCCTGCTTGTCTATCCGTAATACTCTTTCTATTTTTCTGGTTTTTTTTTTCCATAGGCTTGAGATTTAGAAAACCATGTAGGGATGATGTGTAGTAAAAAACACTGATGGAATAGAACTGCCATCCTTATTGGAAGACTTACTAGTTATGAGATTGGGTACATAATCTCACATCTCTGATCTTCATTGTCCTCACTTTAAATTGGGAAATTCATCAAATCCATCTGTTAGCACGGTTGAAAAGATTAACCGTGCTGTTTGCAAAACCCTGGACCAGAGGCCACAATGCCGCCTCTATTGGATTACCCAGGATTATTCCTCCCTTGCATACGGTAGCACCTGCCTTGGATGCCTAAGTTCATCTCCTGCTGTCCACAACAGGATGAAAATAATTATAGGGGACTGTTACTGAAGCTATGTGTGCTATATTCATTACATTCTTTAACCCTCACAGGGATGTAGCAATGTTGGCATTGCAGTGCTTGTTTTGCAGATAAGAGCACCGGAACCAGAAAGTTAAATAACTTGCTGAGATCACATAGATAGTAAGAGACTCAGTCACACGCTTCTGACACCCAAACCATGAACCAATTCACTGCACTGGACTTCCTCTCCAGGAATAAGACAGGTTTGCAGAGCTCAGAGTAAGGGATCATCCAAATATTACTACCTGTCCCAGAAAGAAGCCAGCTCCTCGGGACATTGACTACCTTTGGTGGACTGTTGCATTTGAGGTGATCAAAGATGCAAGCATTGAGAGAGGACAGATTTGTTCTTTATTATAGGTGAGCTGAGTGCTTAGGGACTGGGACCTGCCTCATGTTTCAGGGATCTAGCTTGCTGTCTTCCTGCAGAGCGCCGGTGATAATGTATTTAAGAGATGCCGGACTGATCAGGTGAGAATTTATGTAAGCTGAAACCATTAGGTGGCTTAATTAAATCAGGGCATTTAACTCATTAGCCTTCTGCTCCTGGGACTAATAAATTTGAACCCAGTGGTGCTAATCACAAAGGAAGACAAGTCCAGCATGTCCCCTCTTAGTGGAGAGAGGAAACACAGCAGGAGAAAGGTAGTAACAAATTCAGAAAAAGGATGACTGGCACCCTTTGCAGAGTGTGTTGAGCATTCTGAGACCTAACTGGGAGTCATGGAAACATGGGAGAGAATGATGAGTTTGGTGACTAAAAGGAATCCCAAATTTCACTTGGTTATCCCCCAGAATATTCACTTAGGATTACCACATGCAAACCATCAGAAAAACCCATGTCTGGTGCATAACATCTTGTCATAATCCTTACTAATACACTTGGTATCTCACAGTTATGATAGCTGTGACAGAAACTTCTGTGGCTGAGTCTCACTCTCCTGCTTACGAGTGAAATATGTGCATTGTCTTCCAATTGCCCAAGCTCACACATCTTACTTGCCAGGCTTTGGACCTGAATACTGTCTCATCATTCTCTACCTGCATCACCAAAATAGCTTACAAACCCATGTCTCTTTCTTTCTTCTCACTATTTCTTCCCCAGCATAACGGCCAGGTTTACATTTTTAAAATAGAGATTTCAATGCCATCTCTCACCCTGAAATCCTTCAGTAGCTTCCCATTATCTTCAAGATCAAGTTCAAATTCATTAACAGGCCCAACGAAGCCTTCCTTTAAGTTTCATCTCCCACCCCCATCATCTCTACTCCTTTTCTCCCAGGGAGGAGAGGGTGCTTACAAACAGTATGGAATGATTTGCACTTTCCCAAACATTCCACAGGCCTATGCCTTGGCATATTCTATTATATTTAGAATATCCTTTAGAATTTCACTTTGAATTTCATTTTCCCCTGGGAATACTTCTTCATATCTCTCAGTTGATGGCTAGGACATCTCTGTCAAGGTCTCTTTGATACCTTTGGGCTCCAAAAGCCATACCTTATTCAGGTTTATGATACATGCTTCTGAAAGCCTGTTCCTCTCTCCCAGGTACTCACCTCTTTACGTGTCTGTCTTCTCCTCTAGACACTTGATTTTTTGAGGTCAGGGATTATATATTCATAATCACAATAAGATGCTTGGCGTGTCGTATTAGCATAGGCCTGGATGGTGTCCACAGCTTCCTGAAGGTGGGGTGACATTGGCTGGAATTGCGTGATTCTGAATGGGGACAAAGCTGTAAGCCCGAGCAGATGGGGAGCTTGCAGATGTCATTGGAAAGGAAAGAATGGTGAAGAGAAGTTAACACTAGGACAGGAAACACGGGGTGAGGAGAGCAGGTTCAAAGGAAGGTTTTATGGCCTTTTGCTACACAGTGTTTAATGAAAAACATTTCTGCATGTTCTGATGGCATTTTCAGTAAAATATTCTTTTAAAATGTATAAGTTGGCTCTTCTGGGGAGGATGTGATGAGTATTTTCACATGACTTCAAGGTCTACCTCAGGGCGCTCACTCAATCCTTGTTGTTGTGATGACAATGGCCATGGCCTTTAGTGAGCTCTCATGAGCATTGCCCATGTGCCAGCACATGCTAGGCACTAACTTGCACTGTTTCACTTCCTACCAGCAGTAGCCCCTAGGAAGAGGTATTATTACTAATATACTTTTATGGTGAGGAATGTGAGAGGAAGACAGGATAAGAGATGTTCCCAGAGCCACGTGCTACATGGGAAACCAGGACTTGAACCAGGTCTGTGTGGGAGGCAAGCCCATGCTTGAAGCTATTCTTCCCGGTCCTGCGCTGGGACAGGACCTGGTGCATGGGCTTTTCTTGACATCAGCAGGCCAAGGCTGGCAGGAGAAGTGTTTATGGTCTGCCTGGGGTGGAGTAGAGAGAGGGAGGCTGGGCTGAATGTCTGGGTAGCTTCAGAATGCCTTAGAGGTGTGCTCTTGCTTCCTGGTGGAGGACAGTGACTTCACAAAGCTCCCACTGAGATTTCTGATGCTGCGTCAACAACCTGCCTGGTGTCTTGATAGTTTTCCCCATTTCCTCTTTTTGGAAAAAGTGAAGAAAATGACAGGGAGCTGTCTCTGTGGATGCTCAAGAGCCCAAACCAACCGGAGTATAAGAAAGAGGTGGAAGATATAAGCTATGTTTGAAACGCGCTTTTGTTTCAACCTAAGTAAGATGAAAGGCAGCCTGCAAAGTTTTTAATTGAGAAGGCAGGAGGTACCACAAAACAGAGGTCATCTACCTGGTGATGTAGCCATTCATATCAATTCAGCAAATAAAATCTGTTATGCATAGGCACAATTCAGAGTTCCAATATCTTTTCCTAGAATAACAAGCAAAGTGCCCTTAACTATTAGCCACAAGCCAGTGAGTTGACTCACAGGTGTAGGCTCCCACCTTGGCTCCAGGGCTGGTTGTGAATGTGACCTTCAATGTCATACCCAACATACGAGGGCCAGCGTGACTTTTGAGTCTGACTTCCAGCTCTGGAGTGGTGGTCCGGGTTGGAGATGATGCATGCAGATACTTTTAAGAGACTATCATCATCTGGACCAAACTGTTATTTTGTAGGTGTTGATGCAGATCATTCATCAAGAAGGGAAAGGGCTCCACTAGGATCACACAGCACCTCTTAATGCTGGCCTCGGGACCACCAAAGCAGAAGTCTTATCCCTGTGACCTGTGACCCACCTCAACGTCTGCCTCTTGTCATTAAAAGCCCTTGTTCATATTTCCTCAAAGTCAGTTACACATTAGACAAAGGGATCGTGTAAAGACAGTGCTCAGGGTCCTATGCCCTCCAGGACAGAGTGACCAACACACTAGGCTATGAAGCACTGGAACTGTGGCCAGCGTGAATTGAGATACACTGTGGGTGGAAAACAAACTCAAGTTCTCATATTCAGCATACCATAAAAAAGTGAAATGTCTCATTGATAATTTTGTATGGTTTGCTGATTGAAATAACATTTTGAATGAATTGGGTTAAGTCAAATACATCATTAAACTTCATTTCACCTGTTTCATTTTATGTTCTTTTAAAATGTGGCTAACAGAACATTTAAAATTACACATGAGTCTCTCACTATGTTTTATTAGGCAGCGCCATAGTGGCTCAGAATTTTTTTTTTCTTTCTTACTCTACTATCAGGAAATGTACTCCATTTCTTCTTCTGTGACAGAGCCTGTGCTTGCCATCTCATTTTTACTCTGTGCACAGTTTCCTGTAGTAACAGTGGTAACGGTTCTCATAATGACGAAGGTTGTTTGTAAAACCCCACATCCTCGATGGTCTCTTCTTTACAAAATGTGCCCATAGAGATTTTTGCTTCACCGTGTCTTTGCCTGCGTGGCCAAGATGACTTAGCCCCACACAGGAGTTTCTGCAGGGCATGTCACCATCCCTAGGTCTAATTCAGTGGGGTGAATGGTCACATTCTCGGCCTCCTGCTCCCTCTGATCCTTCTAAAGAAGGAAGTGCCTGCCTCTCTCTCTCACCTTTCACCTGAGGTGATGTAGACACTGTTGATTCAAGGAGGTGTTACTTCTTCCTGTTCTGTTCCCTCCAACTGTCCCCATACCGTTTTCTTCTTTGTGACTCACTAAACCCATATAACTGACTGGGGTCCTGTTTAACTCATGTGCATATTCTTTGGGCAAACATTCATTCTGCAACTCCTAAACACCTGATACTGAGCTAGTGGCTAGGGATGGAAAGAAGAGCTTGAACATGGCCTTTAGTTGACCTCAAGGAATCATAGACAAGTTGATAAAACACAGTATTACAATATATACAGGCATCAGCTGGGGTGAAAGAGAAGACTCTCTAAAGATGCGCTCAGTTGAGTGGAAAGGATGAATATAGCTCATCTAGGGCTTACTGTATTATTCGTATCATTATTGTTATTTTTGCTGTCATCATCATTATTTTAAAGTTAACTGCAAAGGAATGGACTTAAGGAAGAGCATGTAAAATTTAGGGAATTAGAAACACAAGAGATGGAGAATGAGGAAGCTGCTCCTGGAGGCCCCAAAATCCGAGTTTAGGGATTCAGGTTTCATCCTAAAGTCAGTGAGAAGTCCCACGTGGTACTCATAAAGATACATGAAACAGTCAGCCCAGCATTAGGAAAGCATCACTTTGGTAGCCACGGGGTAAGGAATAGAATTGTTCTTACCCTATGTGTGGAGAGAAGATCAGCCGTGTGTCCAAAGAGTCCAACTGTTTTGTCTTAGAAGACACAGGCACAAGGTATTTGCAATTGTGTCTGCATTCCTGTCATCTGAAGAAGGCCCCTCCTGGGGGTCCAGTGTTTGTCTGTGATATTATTTCCCACAGTCCCACCAAGCATAAAGGATTACGTTGATGCTTCCTTTCATTGATGATGAGGGCAAAGGTGCTGGGTCCAGCAGGCGCCTTGGGGAACCGGGGCAGATTTGGGGATCTGTCCTTCCTGGCCCCAGAGAGACTGGTTTGGTTCAGGGACCCCTGGGGCCCTGTGTGAAAAGTGGCTTTTCTGATTTCCCTTTGATCAGGCAGTTCATGGCATATTTGGAAGGACAAGGAGTGATTTGTCTTCCACATGTGTTTTCATTTATTCCTTAAAAGCAGAGCTAAAGCATTAAGCAAGAATACAATAAAGTCCAGTGGGCAGACAAGCTTCAAACAGTCTCAAAGGGTATGTCTAAGATAAGCTCATTTGTTTATAATCCATGTATTTTTTAGTAGTTTATGAAAACTACAGATGACAAAATTACATCTGGGTGAATGGGGTAGAAGTAAAATGCAGTAATGCCAGGCGTAAGGTCAATCCTGAAAAAGTTTCCATAAATTCCTGTGTAATTCACCATTGGGAGTCATCATTTAGGCAGGAGCTTCCTAGTAGCCAGGAAAATAATGAACAGTGTTTCATAGGTAATGAGTAAAAGGACACTTACCTCTGATGCATAGAGCTAAGGGAAATCACACTGGTAGTTCTTCACAAAGGGCACATTTTCTAATTAAGTAAATACTGTTTTTAGTAATATTCTGACTGCCATTGACCATGGGTTTCAGAAGGTTATTTAAAATGATGCAAATTGACTTGATTTTCATAGCATTCCTTGACAGTCTCTGATGTATGAGGGTGGTAAACTGCAATAACGTGTTCAAATATTTGCTGCCCTTCTCTGGGTGATGCTACACCCCTGCCTGTTTCCATGGGGTGTGTGGTGCAACATCCCAGGAAAGCATCTGCTCTCCCCACCACAGTGGTTCCATGTTTGACCACATCATGTGACACACGCCGCTCCCCAGCAGAGAATCCAAGGACCACTGCACCATTCTGCCATGAACTCGTTTCCTTCTGCCTCAAGAAGGTCAAGTGCCAGAGAGGAGCTATACATTTTCAGCCCAGATCTCAGTACAAAAGAGACACAAGGAGGAGAGCTGCCATTGACCCACGATTGACATACATGCAAGCAGACAAGAAACCTTTGTTGTAGTCAGCGCCTGAGATTTGAGGATTGTTTGTTACTTCAGCATGACCTGGTAAAAGATCTCATCATACTTCTTTATCATGATGGATACAGCTTTATCTGTGCCTTGGGGAGATAGAGAGATATGAAAGACACAATTCTTACCCTCTGCGAACCTGCAATTATAGTAGAGTAAACTACACTTTTAAAAATAGGCTGAAGACTGTAAGTACCACCTTAGATTCTCAAAAAGTGTCATGGGAATCAAGTCCAGATGCAAGAAAAAATATATACCTAAAAAAAAAATTACTTCCTTAAAGAGCAGATACTGAGAGAATGAGCAAGGTTAGAATGGAACAGGTAAACTTCTGGGAGTAGCCACAGCAGGGTTTTTGGGGGAAGACTGGATTTAGCAGAGTGTGTCCTGGGAAAGGATAGAGAAATGTCTCAAATGGAGCACTCAATGAGAGGAAGACCATGATAGGAATTAAGTTTGGAGATCAGAGAGGTGACAGAGAACATAATTATTTTTAGTGAGGTTTAGACTTAAGATAACAAAGTTTACTGAGCGTCTGCTTTGTGCTAGACATCTTCCTCAGTATTTTACAAGTCTCACTTTATTTAATCCTCACAATAGCATTGGGAGACAGAGGTTCTAATTGCCATTTTATGTAGAGATGAGGAAACTGAGGCTCAGTCCTAAAGCAAAATAATTAGCAAATGGCAGAAATAAAATTTGAACTTCAGTCTTCCAGGCTCCAAAGCCCATCTGTCTTTGTTCTCCAGGCATACAGATGGATGACTGAGGGTCTTCCATACCATGTTAACTATTGGGTACTTCATTTAATGTGCAGTGGAAATCTACCGAAGCCTTCTGAGGTTGGGGAAAAAGGTGGCACTGATCTGGCCTATGTTTCAGGAAGACAATTTTATCAGCCATGTTGAGGCCAGCCTGGATGTGGTGACTTGGAGCAAGTAACAGGTAAAATGCAGCAACAATAACTCATATATTGGTCACTAGTTGTCCATTTAGCTACCATATGGGGGAAGCTGACTTTAATAGATCTTACAAATGCCTTCACAGAGGGTTCACAGGCCCTATATCACAAGAGATTTTTCAATTTCTTAGAGGTAATTTAAAGACCAACAACAGTAACAGTCAGTTTCACTAACCATCTTCTCTTCCTGTTTTGTGGAGTTTGTATGTAGATCTACCTGAGACAGAGTCCTGAATCCTACAGACTCAAAAGGCCCTTCCCATCTTGTAGTCATAACCCCTTCACCTTTATTAGTCAAATAGACAAAGCCTAATTAAACTTTTTTTCTCCAGATCTCTAAGCATCTATATAATGAAAGAAAATTGTTGGAATCACAATGAGAAATGTGAGTCTTAGTGTTTAGTGGCTTTCTTTGGTATGCTTTTAGAACTTCTCCAAGGGAAGATGAAATAAACATCCTATACCCTGTTCTGGGAATCTCGTCTGACCTGAGACTAGCCCTCATGAGGGTGCTGGCAGGACAGAATGTTCACCATAGTAACATAAGCAAGGGAGAGGAGAAAGGAAGAAAGAAACTTTTGGGCATTTGTAGGGGTGGGAGAGGCATTTAGTGAAGCTCGATGGAGTAGGATAAAGAGGAGATTCCATTAGTTGGTGGGCTTTGACAATGAATGATATAACTGATCTGCCACTGTTTCAGCAAAGACAGGTTCTTTGGATGGCATGGATGTGGCAGGAAGAATGAATGGCTTTTTCTAGCATTAGGCAGCATTGATCCCTTGAAAAAAGGGTTTTGAACACAGCTCCCATGGAAGAACAGTGAGCTTAGCACACAGTCAATGCTTAAAAAAATATTTGTTGTTGGGCCGGGCGCGGTGGCTCACGCCTGTAATCCCAGCGCTTTGGGAGGCTAAGGTGGGCAGATCACGAGGTCAGGAGATCAAGACCATCCTGGCTAACACGGTGAAACCCCGTCTCTACTAAAAATACAAAAAAGTAACCGGGTGTGGTGGCAGGTGCCTGTATTCCCAGCTACTCGGGAGGCTGAGGCAGAAGAATCGCTTGAACCTGGTAGACGGAGGTTGCAGTGAGCCAAGATCGCACCACTGCACTCCAGCCTGGGCAACAGAGCAATACTCCATCTCTCTCTATATATATATATATACACATTGTGTGTGTGTGTGTGTGTATATATATACACATACATATAGTTGAATGAATAAATGATCTAGGCTCAGGGAGGACCCTAGAAGCCAACTTATTGCAAGAGGGTGATGCTATCCAGTGGCATTTTAAAGACTACCTCTTGAGGGACACTCTGGACAGCCTACAGCAGCAACTCAATATTTCAAGAGCACCAGTTCTCAAGAAAGCCAATTAGACTTCCCTTTGAACTTGGCTCAATTTCACCTTCAGGCACTTTCACAGCAAAGGGTCAGGCTTCTGACCTCTGAAACATATAATCACTCCTTCTGCCAACGCCTTCTTTGACTGCACAATTTGAACCTTAGCTAAAAAAGGAATTAGAAAAAGTGGAAAATACCACACACATTAAAACACCAACTAATTATGCCTTCTTCCATCTTCTTCTGTCTACAAACATCAAAGAGATGCTTATGGCTGTCAACGATTGATATGGAAAGAAGACTGGCTTGTTATTTCAGATGTCTTATTTGGTTCAGGCTAAGGCATCAGTAATGGAAGAGATATTTAGCCAAGGACGTGTGAAGAGGGTTCCCAGAGAGAGAAGGACGTAGGTAGCCTCAAGGATTCATGCTTGATGACTCTTAGGAGTCAAGATCAGAATGAAATTCTGTAAGAATTTCTCTACTGTAGCCACTTGTGTGGGGGACTCTGAGAAATAAATGATATTTCTATTAGTGAAAGGAGAGGAAAGCATCAGTGTTATTTTTGAGTATAAATTTTGGAGATTCTTAGGAAAAATTTGTTCTACAATATTTTAAGAAGCTCTATTTTTGCAGAGTAGGTAATAAACATTGCTGTTGGTGAAAAATCATCAATTACTGCATTCTAGCCTCAGTGCCTGTGACAAGGAGGACTCAGTACCTTACCAGACAGAGTACTGAGACTTACCATAGGGTTTGTGACCACTCCACTTAGTGTAGTATTGGCTTTTATAGTCAAACATTTTATAATTTAGAGAGGCAACTAGCCTGGGATTACATTCAAGTGGACACATTCTTTTTTTTTTTTCCTCTGCACGATGCTCACCAACTTGGGATGGCAGCAAAACAGATATGAATGCTCATGGGTTACAATTGGATTCTTTGTGCTCGGGCAAATACGTGTGTTTTTGGTGTCTTCCTTAAAGATAAAACTATGGATGTCTCCTTTTGCCGTCTTTATATTCTGTACAGTGTTTTCTGGATAATTCAGCATTTCCAAAATTCAAAATGATTGTAAAATCATCTATGCTAAAAAAAACCCAAATTTTTCAATAAAGGCAGGAATTACAGGGAATATTATTATGAAGCCAGGGAGGTAAGACAAGCATGTACAGGACTCAATCTTGACTTTATTTAAAATTTTGATGCTTTGTTTGTCTAGATGTTCATCATTAATTTTGATTTTTTAAATATTGTATTAAAATGCATTGACTTTGGCTATGGAGTCTTTTGTCACCCGTTATATCCTGCTTCTTTGGAGGGTGCATCACCTGAGTCCCCACCTGCTGGATATGCCTTTTCATGTGACTTTACTCAGGGGAGCAAGTTGTGATGTACTTGAAGCCCGTTTTTTTTTCTATTTAAGCTCAAGGTCATTTGCAGGATCAGTTAAAAGACCTTTGTGGATCAGAGACATCTGCCAATCAGATCCTCAGGGCTCTGGCTTGAGTTCCACCACCCTTTCAGTGTGGGGGTCTCACCTTCACGTAGGGAGGAGGCTTTTCCATTTGGTCTGTTGATGACATGAGGAAGGTGTGTACCCAGAATCCTCTGGGGGCCTTGCTTGCCTCAAAGAACAATCTGGCAGTTGCCGGCACTGGCTTGCAAAGGTATTTTTGTCATCATTTCATCCAGAAATTTGTTTTCTATTTACTAGATGCCCAGCTATTTACAGTGAGGAGACAGAGAACTGAAGGAGATCCCATGCACCAGACAGAAACATGAAGGACCAGAAGATGTGGGCTATTGATGGAGCATGGCCATGATTTCACCATCCGAATTTCCTCTTCCATTTTTTCTTTCAAGGTGAAAGGGGGATGCTCTTAGATCAGGCTCTGCAAACTACAGCCTGTGTGGCAAATTTAGCCATCTCCTATTTTTGTATGGTCCTGGAGCTAAGAATAAACTTAAAAAAAAAGAAAAGAAAAGGAAGAATAATATTTCATGACACATGACAGAAACTATATGAATTTCAAATTTCATTGTCCATAAATTAAGTTTTATTGGAACACAGGCATGGTCATTCATTTGCATATTGTCTATGACTACTGATGCTCCACAGCAGTAAGATTTAGTAGTTATGATGAAGACTGTTTAAGGCCCACAAAGCCTGAAATACTTACTATCTGCCCCATTACAAAAAATAAGAGAGAAAAAAGTTGTTGACATCTGGCCAAGATTATTCTGAATCTTGTTTCAGCTTCAAAATATAGAATCCAACACTATTTGTTGGCATCCACATTGGGGACCCATTACTCATGCACTTCCCCAGTCTTCCCCAGTTGGTCATGCCTTTGGGGCAACATTTCAGGGGTCTCTCTTTCTTAATTGTGAAATAGAGGTAAAGCAACATCCATTTTGCTAAACTGTAAAAATAAAAACAAGACAAACAATCCAGCAAGATTTTCTACTGTAAAGGACAGTAAATGACGAAAACATGATTGACTGAGAGACTGACTGATTCTTACCTTTTCCACTTATAAGAGGAAGCCAATATAGCTGGTGGAAATACATATGCAACACATATAAAATTAAAATGGCAAGAAAATGGCTAATTATATTCCCTTGTATATGTTTATGTTTATGCATCCAAGCAGAAAACTGTCTAGCAGTTTGTTATCAAATTAATAGTTCAGCCCACACACATTTATTAACTGCCGATTATGTTTAAAGTGTAGCTCCATTCCCTCTATGCATACAAGGAAGGTGGAAGGCACTCTCTGTCCTCAGGAAGCTTACCGCACTGATGGGAAGGTCAGATTTAATTGCGAAAAACATTAGGGATCCGCTAGATGGTCATATGTCTTGAAGGTGACTATTTGACTGGAGGCCAATGGTCTGGGATCCGGGGCACAGCCACCAGCATAGAGCACTGTGACTTTGGGCAAGCCACTCCCTCCTCCAAACCTCAGTTTCAGCACATATGAAATCGTGGTAATGATGATGGTTCGAGTATATGGTGTCTAATACATTAACATGAGCGAGATAGAATATTAACTACATAAGCTATGAAAAATTTGATAAGCTAGCACAGTAAGCACTATTCTCTACAGAAGGACCATTGAGATGAGTGAGCTCTAGTCAAGGACCTCAAGGGGCAAATGTCTCCTAAGGGGAATAGTGACACAAATGGACAATTATAGTCCCAAGGAGCAAATGCACCAACAAATAAACAAACAGAGGGGACTGTGGACTGTCAGAGAAGAGACAGCTACAGAAGTGGTTAGGAGAGCTTCTGAATAAGGCAGCACCTGACATCTAACCCAAAGCTTAAAAGAAGGGAGAAAAAGAAGAAGAAACTTATTACTTTTTTTTTTGGCAGAGGGTAATGATTTGAACAAATGCAAAGCAAGGAACAAACAACAACAAAACACAAAAGTAAAGAGAGAAAATAAAGCATAGTCTATGTGAGGAGGTGTTCATTCATCCCTTCATTCCTTCACTTATTCATTGGAGATCACAGTGTGCCAGGCCTGGTCCCAGGCTCTGGGAGCACTGTGAAGTTCCTGACCTCTGGGACCTCATATCCTAGTAAAGAAGAGAGCCAACAAACAAATAGCATAATTTCAAATACAAATAACTGGTAAAGAGAAAACTAAAGTGTTTGCTGTTTCAGATAAATGGCCAGAAAAAAATGGCCTCTTCAGGGAGGTGAATTGTTATGTATGAATTCTAACTCCAAAATAAAAATACACAGCAAATACCAGTTGCTGAAAGATAGAGGGAGAAGCCAGGAGTGGTCAGCGGAGCAGATCACAAAAGGTGTTGGTCCTGGAGTTGATGGGATGCCCATCAGTGGGTGTTCTATGGTTGGTTTTGAATGTTGACAGCAGGGCTGGAGTAGCCGCCTGGAATGTGGAGGAAGGATTGTGTTTCAATGGTCCAGGAAGGCCATGCTAATCTCTGAACAGGAAATGGGAAGGATGATGGGCAACAAGACAGATATACGCTGTTCCTTAGACGGCGAATCATCCCTTTGAGGTGGGATAATAGGAGAACTGATCATCAAGGGCAGACTCACAACAAATGTTAAAAGCAAGACCCAGGGATATGAGACAGGCGGTGGGCCTGGCAAAACAGCTTGTGTCAGACAGAGCTTGAGCTAAGTACACACGAATTATAGAATCAAACTTGATGCTCAAAAGACAGTAATTGCCTCAAGGACATGATCATTTTGGTTTCTTTGACAGGATGTAGTAGGAGCTTTTGCACAATCCTTTGGGGTCAGCTAGCCTTGGCAAATCGTAAGGCCACCACCTGCTCTGGCTCACAAAGGCCAAAAATGGCAGAGGTGATGCTGGAATGCTGATAGTCACTAGACATCTTCAAGGATGGGTGAAGCCCTCCAGGGTTTTGCCACCTAAGCGTCTCATTTCCTAGGAATTCAATTCAAAAGCATTTACTGAGTACCTACTGAATACCACTGCCTATGCCTCAGATATTTGAATGGCTAAGATGGTGGTCTATGGATAGTCATTGGATTCATTAATGGACTGATTGCCCATTCAATTTTTCTGTAATATACTTTTATATATACCATCCACTTGGTTGCTTTACAAACTGTGTAGGTTTTCCATCAGTTAGCAACACAGCTTACCATTTATCTAGGTGCCCGCAAGAAAGCATAATCTCAGATCTTCTACTTTCCAACTTTTACCAAAACTCATCTTTAGAGAAATGATAAAGAAGACTGTTGGAGGCACATGTTATTTATCCACTCATATAAGTTGCTATGCTGAGTTAAGGTATTTTATCAAGTTAGATCCCTGGAAAGCTATAGACTTGGACCATTTTATGTAGCCCCTTGCCAAATCACCTACTTGGAAGTAATGTTTTGTTACATCTTTGAGTTTTATTGAGAGTCATTATGGAAAACAATCCTATGAAATTAGGTGAGTATTTATTCTAAAAGCTAGTGTTTTGGACTTTATCCATGATGC
The DNA here is from genome assembly GCF_003255815.1 of Theropithecus gelada. Classification (NCBI taxonomy): domain Eukaryota; kingdom Metazoa; phylum Chordata; class Mammalia; order Primates; family Cercopithecidae; genus Theropithecus; species Theropithecus gelada. The sequence continues at coordinate 99,484,163 of NC_037675.1, read as the reverse complement.
TAACTAGATCTCCCAGAGGATTTGTTTTGTGTCCTGTTTCTTAAAAACAAAACAAATATAAAAGCAAACATTTGCAATTGACCGTATTTTTCCTTTGCTTTGGCTGCCAGGGAACTCAAGAGCAAATTGGGGCTCAGATAGAGTAAGTACGAAAAACCTGGTGGTTAGCTGAGGCTATGTGCTCTCCTTTTTATGGTACTGGACTTCTATTCCTGGCCATTAGCCGTTTAAACATATTGCATGTGAGCTCCTTAAATCCTTTCCCAAAAGGAAGTCCAAGGAGATGAACTCTGTTTACAATGAAAATAAATAAAGTCAATATTTTCTTGTCTTCTTTGCAATTTCTGCACATGCGGTAATCCAGTCTCTTAAGCTAGAGTTTAAATTCTGGAGAGGAGCAGCGAGACTTTATATTTTGTTCCTACTCCCTGCATTTCCTAGGACAACGCTGAGCACGTAGAAGGAGCATAAAGAACGTGGTGTTACTAATTACTGTTCATTTAACAGACGTCTCGATGGCAGGATGCTTCGGGCGTATTTCCACTCGGTATTTCCCATCCTTGACCCTCATTCCACGTATGGAAACAAGACCCCCATAGAACCGATTTTCCTTCCCTTCTCTTGGGGCAAAAAGAATGATGCTTTTGGGATGCAGGCATCTTGCTTGTTTCAATGTTGGCTTCTGTGGCTGGTTTAGTGCCTGGCACAAAGTAGGAACTCAATAAAGTTGTTAAATGCTTTATTCTGGTTAAAGGTGAAGACAATTGATAATATTACTGTCTTATACCAACGTTAGAGAGCATCTATTTTTGATCCTGAAGTTCGTTTAGGGTTTTCCCTTGTTATTTTTTTTTCTTTCCCCCAGCTTTCCTCTTGTTTTATCCCTTGGCTTAGAAGGGATAAGACAAATTAATTTCGGTCATTATTGTATATATGACTGCCTTCCTTGGATACTCAGTCACTGCCCATGTCTACAGCTTGCTTGTGCTTTTAGATGGTGTCCAGAGGGCAGGACTGCAGCAAAGTTTCTGGCTGCTATAGCACCAGTGGGGGAAATGAAAATAGTTTGCTCAGGAAATGCCAGTGAGTTTCTTGGCAAATTCCTTTGGTATAGTTTTAAAGTCTGCACTAAGAAGACCTAGACACCCTAGAATTGTGTTGCTCTGCATTCATTTAGCGCCAACTTCAAGACCAGCCTGGAGAAAAAAAAAATGGGATGGTGATATATCACCAAGATGGCTGAGCGCCCCCCGCCCCCCGCCCCCCGCCAGAAAACAAGCTCTCTGTTAGATATTGATAGCTAGACCACCGTTAAGAGGCCTGCAATGTTCCTGTGAGGACTATGTCATTTTCACAGGTGAAAAGTTCAGAGAAATTAGTGACTTTCCCAAGATTTTATATGTTTTTGAAAGAGCTGGCATTAAAACCCCCATATCTGCTTAATTCCAAATTACATGATCTTCTCTGCACATCAAAAAACGAGCACAGATTTTTCTCCTGTGGCCTCTCAGCCCCTTGCACCTCTGCAGAACACCCACCCTTCCTTATACCATCGCTCTTACTTGACACTTCCCACCTTGGTGGAAGGTAAGCAGATAAACAGTAGATTCACTTATCTATACTCTATCTGTCTATATCTCCTTAAACCCCACCATTCCATCTTCACCACTGGAGTGACACTAACACAGGGGGTGTCTGTTCTGCTCCATCATTTGACATTTGGCCATATTTTCACTGGGTATTTCCCATACTTGGCTTTCATTTCCACAGATGAGGAATGACCCAGGATTGCAAGGAATAGACTTAAGCAAAATTTTATATTTGCCCATAAGGGTTTTATTATCTGTTAGGTTGAACTGTATGAAATTGCCAACCCTTGGTTATTTCTGCCAATTCCATAAGATTCAAGCTAATGGTAAAGCAAGAAGAGAGTAACCATTTAGTGGGTGCATACTGTAAATTATAGGCCCTGTGTTGGCTGATTTCCATGCATCCAGTAGTTTACTGTTCACAGCAGCACCACAAGCATCCCCACTGAAGACCTGAGATTCAGGAGGCCACGTCATTGCCTAGGGTCACACTTTTGGGAAACATCAGAGATATTATTTAAACTCCTAGCTCCTTCACCCTGAAACCTGTATCCACATCACAATTTCAGCAGTGCTAGGACCCTGTCCTGAGAATTTTGGGGGTTCTGAATGGAAGTTCATTGGTGCTGGTGTCGCTGGCCCTAGAAAGTTGGTGTTTGCTGGTATCATTGTAGATACTGACAATCCAGGGTGATAATCAAGATATTTTAAAGCCATTAAGTTTAGGGCACTACCAAGCAAAACTGACACTTTACCAATCAGAATGGATGCTGGCTGTCAACCACTAGAAATGACTTAAAGGGAATTAGCCTTCTGCTGATAAAGAAGGTATAGTGGTTGCTGCTATTCTAGTTTTCTGTATGCTGTTGTTTGCAGGGTACTCAATAGTTTGGATTATTTTTCAGCTAAACCTCATTCCCCTCATCCCCAATACTACCGTGCAGAATTTCCTTCCCTACTTCCTGAGGTTGGGCTTGGCCATGTGGCTTGACCTAACCACTGGAGTGCCTGTGGACACGATGTAATCAGAGACCTTAGATGTGCTTGTTTTTCTCTGCATTTAGGCTATAATGTGCCTGAGGTAGCTGTCACCCCTTAAGCTAGGATCCCAGAACAAACACAGATCGAGTGGATGAGAACCCAATCTATAGCTTAAAACCGTACTCAGGAGACACGCAACCTGCAGCAGATCTGATCAGCGGAGCCATGTCTAGCTCAACAGAACCACAGTAAATCTAGAAACCAATGAGCATGAGAAGAAATACTTAGTGTTTCAAGCATTTGAGCTGGGATGATTTGTTATACAGCATTATTGTTGCAATTGCTGACTCAGGCAGGATTGTGAAGCTCAGGGTATGGCCTTTGAAACTGCATAATTCCAATCCTTGGCTCCCTCAACGTTAAGCTCCCCAAGTGTAATGTAGCTACATTTATGTTTTCTTGTAGGACTTTTGCTTTAACCAAGAGTTCCAAATCTAATGGTCATGACTATGTTAAATGCATAATGGTATCAACAACTATTGCAAAATGCCCTAAATGTAAAGTGATATGAATATTTATAGTCACTTCTCTGGAAGTGAGCATATTTACTTCCTCTGGACCCCATGGAAGATATTATTATAGATGGTCACACTCCTCATGAGCTTCATTGACTCATGTCAGTATTGGTGATAAAGAGATGCAAACAGCAGCACAGAGAACGTTTGGGATGCAAAGCTCTAAGCCAGTATTTCAGGCAACACGACCTGGGTGGTTTAACAAATAATAATATCAAATAATAAATAATGGTATCAACTACCACTATGACTGTCGCATTTTTTGAGTGCCTCCCTTGGCCAGGCACTGTGTGTACGTTACCTAACCTATTATTCACAATCACACTCTAGGGAAAGCATTTTTAACCGCCATTTCTGAAAAGCGGAAAATAAGACTCAGAGTGGTTAGTAGATTTATACAAGGCCACACAGCTAGGGGGTGGTGGAGTGAGTAGAATTTCCATCTGACTCCATCTCCTTCCAAAAGTACAAAATGCACAAAAGTACGAAAACGCTTTTATTATGGATTGACAATTTCTATCCCTCCAAATAGATATACTGAAGCTCTAAACCCCAGTATGGCCCTATTTGGAGATGGGGGCTCGAAGGAAGTAAGCCTGACTGAGGTCATAAAAGTAGAGTCCTGATATGATAGAATGAGTGTCTTTATTAGAGATACCAGAATGCTATTTCCCCAGGCACACATACCAAGGGAGGGCCATGTGGCTGTCCACAAGACAAGAGGTGAGCCCTCAGTGGAAACCAAGCCAGCCAGAAATGATCTTGGACTTGTCAGCCTCCAGAACACTGAGAAAATACATTTCTGGGATTTAAGTCACCCAGTCTGTGGTATTCTGTTATAGCAGCTTAAGCAGACTAATACCTGTCAGTCCTGAGTTAATAATGTTTCCCAGGAAGTCTCAGAGCACTATCAGAGAATGGCCCTTAAATACATGAAGTGGATGTATTCATTCCCAGTCCACCTCCTTCACCCTACATAAAGTGCAGAAAGGGTCAGGGTGTCACAGGGCCCATTTCCTTCAATGCATCTGTGGGAAGGACATGTAGGGGCAGCTCTCAATAGCTCAGAGAATGGGACTGGCTTCAGCATGACCCTTTTTGCTCCAGGAAAGCATGACACGGATTATACCTTACTTTACTTTCATAGAAATTTGCTGCTTCCTCCCGTATAAATAACTCATCATGAGCAGCAGTGCGCTCCCTGTCGGAGCCTGATCAGGACCACAGAGGCAAGTGGGACTCAACCTGGGACTTCATGGCTGTGGGAGCCATCGCTGCTCTCTCTATTCCAGGTGGAACATCCTGGCGTAAGGGTTCTGTTTCAGTGTCTGTGCGCACGAATAGGGGTGTGTGTGTGTGTGTGTGTGTGTGTGTGTGCACATGCATAAGAAGCTTGTATCATTTCTTCTTCTAGTGAAAGGAAATTCCCTGTGCCTGTGGGTTGGGGAAGAAAGTGAGGTCTCAGGGAGCAAAAGGGACTACAGGAAAAGATGAGGATGTCAAGGCCCACCAACCTCTGTTTGTCCTCACCCTCTCAATCTGCTGAAAGATGCATATTGGGAGTAGAATTGTCTCCAGCCCATTTCATTGGACCAGGTCATCCCAGTTAGCCTGACTGTCCTGTTTGCAGGTCAAGTACAGAGGGAATTTTGCCACAGTAAAACATGCCCTATTTTCAAGTCATATGTGAAAAAAAAAAAAATGAAGGAAGGATGGGGAAAAGACCAAATGCTGCCAAGTGTCCACTACAAGCTCTGGTTTTCTGCAGGGGCAACTGGAAGGTGTGCAAAAAGTTCGCCATAAGCCAAGGACACAAACATGTGCGTGTGTGTGTGTGTGTGTGTGTGTGTTTGATGTCTTAGCATAGCTCATGTTTGATGTTTGTGATGGTTCTATTTATAAACTTTGTGCTCTAGGATAGGACAACCAGAGGCACTTCTTTCCTGCATTTCAAGTGTTTCATTTCCTTTTTAACATGTCTTTAAAATTAAGAGCATGCACACCAATGCATGGGCTCACTCTTATCTTACGGCAAGTTGATCAGACTAGGGTTAGTTGTCTGAGAAGCGTGGGTGGTCTTTGTCACAAACAAGAGGAGAAGCAGGTCAGGGAAGAAGAAGACTAAGAACTAACACTGTTGTTTTGGTAGTTGTTTGTTAGCTGACTGTCTACAAGGCACATGTTCTATCAGATATTAAGTATTGGGTGCTGACTGTGTTACGAGCCTTGTACACACGATTTAAACCCCGGAGCCACTCTGTGAGGCCAGAACTGCTTTGGGATCTTTCAGATGAAGGAACCAACGTGAAGGCTTTGAAATCCTATGTCCAAAGCCGCACAGCGAAACCAAAGTGAAACCCGGTAGTATTTGAATCAAGAGTTGAATCTTCTTTCCTCCCCAGAGGGAGAATCGCCCAGGGGCTGAGTGCAGGGGAAAGGCTGGTTCTGAGAGAAAGAAGCTGAGCATATTGTGGCACAGGACTTAGAAAAATTTAGAAGCGTCGGCAATTGTTTTCCAGGGGAAGATACCGAAAAACAATCCAGGGAAGGAAATAAAACGAGAAAAATAGTAAAGCAACATGGAATATAAAAGTTGCTGCATTTAGGGCGAAGGAGGCAACCTCGCTGCTCCGTGGCGATGTTAAAGCTATCCCTAAGAACGGGAGGTGGGAGTGGCCTGAGGGATGACTCCTCCAGCGCTGCTCCCTGCCAGTTCCGGGCTGCACAGGGCTGAGCCGGCGCCAAGAATGCCCTCTTCTGGTGATACTCTCGAAGCCCAGGATGACAGCAAGGCAGCCGAGACCTGTGTTTTCCAGATCCTGGGTAGATTCCCTTGTCAGACGTGGTTCTACTTAAGCAAATATCACTACCTTCTGTTTTTCCTCCTCAGCCCTCAAACTAGTGATAGGGAAATTATTTCAATAAGGTAAGCTGTACCTTAGTAGAGTTTGCTTCCTCTTTTTTTTTTTTTTTTTAACCCCGAATAATACTCTCTATGTCATCTGTATATTTATGATAGCTCAAAGACATGGGTGTGTGGATCTAATTAAAAATGTGAAAGGGTTTAGCAGCCTGCTGCTTCCCTGCAACTCTCTGGTTGCCAAATCTTGGCAGCCGTGTTGAACTTGAGCCAAGCGTTTAGTCCTCAGCTGAACTGCTGCCAGCCTGCGCACGGCATTCTGGGGCGAGAGCCGGAGGGGCTGCACTGCACCCGGCTTGCACAGGGCGAGGCGGGGGCAGGACCTGGGACCCAGCCACCCCGGAGGAAACCGGAGAGGAAACCAGCTCGGTCTTGCTCTCTGCTTGGTCCCAATCCCCAGCTCTTACCAAATGCAGGTAGGACCAGCTAGGCCAATTTGGTGACCGGGTAGGGCTTCAAGCTACTCGCTGGGAAATTGTCCCCAGAGTTTTGCTTTCAGTTAGTCGAAATCCAGTCTTTTCAGGGGAGAAACAGTTCTCCACTCTCTTGCAGTAGTTAGGGCCTGAGTGACAAGAGTCGGATGGGGTATTTCTATTGAGTTCTCTGCTGTCAGTCTGAGCTTTCCTTGATAGCTTGGCAATTGTTCTGCATCTTCTCTCTGAAGCAGCTGAGTCCGGCGCGGGGTTTCTCAAACCCTGTCGTGCACACATGTCACTTGGGGAATCTTGTGAAAATGCAGGTTTCTGAGTCTCCCTGGGGAAAGGGGAGAATTCATGTTGCCAAGATCAGAACTGACTAGAACTGCTTCCGTTCCACATTATGACTCCAGACTGGAACTTTTGTGAATTCAAGGATGTTAGGCTCTGGAAAAGTACATCTTGGTGATTTGCTCTCAGAGGGAAAAAAGGGGAAAACAATTCAAAGAACTCAGCATTCTCCACGATATGTTGACAAAAATACGGGAAAATAAAAAACATCAAAGGCATGGGTCACTTTTTATTTTCTCGAAATGTACCAGCTATAAGCAAATTAAAGAGGAAGAAAGGGTCATATTCTTTGTATACAGAACGCCCTCCTGCAGAGTGAAAATTCAACTCTAAAAAGATCTTCTAATATACTTGAGGGGCTGAGAGAGAGGATGAGGGGGGACTTTGCCTTTTAACTTTATATCTTGTGAATTGTTAATTTTTCATGATGATTCATTTCTTTCGTAATTAAAAGAAGAAGAGGCAGCAGCTGCAAGACGGCCCTGGAGCCTTCTTGGCCGTGACCTTCCCCAGGGCAGGCCACTATGGTGGGGAACGTATGGACTTTGAAGCCACTTCATCCTGGAGTGGAAGCAGGCCCTGGTATTAAGCTTGGGGAAGTTGGCTGACATTGCTGGGCCTTTGCAACTACATCTGTGCAGTGGAGCAATGGGGCCTTCATTGCAGCATAGCTGTGGGTGCCGCAGACATGTTTGTGGGGGGCTCATACCCAGGGGTCCTTAACAGGCGTTTTACAAATCCAGAGCCTCTCTCCGATGGGTTTAGGACACTATTCCAGATAGAATTTCACCCCGGCAGACTGCTTGTGAACACAGATATGTTCCAAAACCTGTGGATAGGAGCTAATCACTTCGGACGTCACAAAGTCTCTGTTCATGATATTAGAGGAGCCCCCCAAAAACGAGGCCTTGGGGAATAGCAGTGAATTTTCTCCTTCTTTTCAAATGGCAAATTTATACATATGAAAAGTCTAAAATGACATGCCAAATAAATCATAAGTAGTCATAATTTAGCCAGCCACTTTTATTATGAAACAATAAAATGCATGCAGGCAGGACGATGAAGCGAGATGCAGGCTGTGTGGCCCCTGTGCAATTAGGGGCTGATATTTCCTTCAGATCCTAAGTTGGGATGGCATGTCGCTTGCTTTGTGGTTTGGAATAATGCAGAACTGGCTGTTTCTACCACAGAAAGAGGGAGAGGGCGTGTGCTGCTAAGAATCAGGATATTTCCAGGAAAATTTCACTACAAGAGGCTTTCTTGAATCTCACTCCTAACATGTGGGCAGATGATTGTGTAAACCACTGAGGGATGATGCTGGAGGTAAACATCTAATTAATTAAAGAAAACCTCCCTCTGCACCCCAACTCTGAAAATGCCCCACAGTTGAGAAACACTAACACACACTCACCCACACCCACACTCACACACACTCTCTCTTACCCATGTATTTGTAAAAAAAAAAAAGCTTCCTGGTGACTGAGTCCTTCGGTCCACCTGCCTTTGTTAGTTCCGGGTCACAAGCACCTTAATCCCCATCACCCTTCTTCCAAGTCTGTGTGACCATAACCCCTTCGCTCTTCCAAGCAACATTTGCTCCAACTTAATATTCCGGTGCTTTTGGGAACAACATTTTAAAATAAACCATTTCGGCACCTTGTCAAAGTCTTGTCTAAATTCCTTCATGACAACCACTCTCAGTGAGATTTTTAAAACCAAAGGGAGTTGGGGGCAGAGAAAAGCAGAGTCCCCTGTTTAGAGTCCTAATCTCAAACAATATCAAATAAGAATGTATTTGTTTCTCCTGCCCCCTCTCTAATTCCCTCATGTTCCCACAGGGTATCCTCAGCCCACCTCTGTCCCTCAATCCACATCTTTTTTGTCTCCTCCATGGGATTTGATGACCTGGGTCACTGGGAAAGGGGCACTGGCCACTGGACAAAGAAGGGCTGGGCAGAGATGGGGCCTTGGGCAGGTGTTGAAATGTAGTTCCTGGTCTTTGGTAGTAATCACTGCAAAACTGCAGTAATCACTGCTCCATTCCTATCAACAACCTGCTCTCCTTGGTCTGTTGCTAAGAGACCAGCCTGTTGTTTACAAGATCCTTGGTGGCGTAGACTTCCATAATTTATAATTTATTATCTTAGTGTCAAAACTTGTGTTGGTTCTTATTTTATTTCACCATAGATCCAATTATAGTTAGATACAACAAAGGTCATGTATCTGCCGGTGGCACAGTGGCTGCACCAATAGTATCCCTCACCACCCCTAAGTTTAGGTGCTGCAGAAGAAAATGCTATTATTAACTGAAGATGAATGTCATTTTTTGTCCATTAACTTCATGCATTATATGAGTGTTCAGGTCAGTGGATTCCCTCAAGATTTGCTCACTACTGAAAACATGTTTCTGTCCAACCAAGAAGGAAATGGATTGAAATGATTTCAATGATCACAAGAAGGGAGTTGAGTCTTCTCGCTGAACAGTTCAACACGTATTGACTCAACTCACCAATCCTCCCCCCTCAAAGTTCAGGGCCATAGACATTTATCCAGCACAAGACATGACTCTGGAGCCATCATAGGGCTTTGTGGGTCCACAAAACTACCTTGTGAGGACATTCTGTACTTAGAAAAATTCAGTGAATTCAGAAAGGAAGTGATGGCACGGAAGAAAGGGTCATTGAAGTAAAACAGCTCAGTCTCAACATATCAGCTTAGAGAACAAGAGAAACAGTAAAAGTGTTAAGATCATTGCCAACATGTACTGTACCAGGCACAAGACTAAGTGTTTAATCTGGAATAACTTATTAAAAGGTACTGACAGATCTATGAGGAAAATTCTAGTATTAGTCTCATTTTTACAGACAACAAAATCAGAGCTTTCTACCTTAAGTAACGTACTCAGTGATTCCTAGCTATTAAGGGACAGGATGGAACTCAAGCTGAGTGACTCTAGGGTCATTTTTCATTCTCATAGAGATTTTTAAAATACGTATCAGCCTGGGCTTTGGAGGTTTTTTTTGTCTGTTTAATAAGAGTCCCGCATACATTTGATGAAACAGGGCAATGAGCATAGATTCCAAAATCTTATCACCACATTATCCTCTACAGAGTCTTCATCATCTCATAGAAACCACAGAGCATGAGAAATTTCTAGGAAGGGCATTTTATTTTCCCCATCAGAGGGCCTGGAAAATTCTAATGCTGTTTTACTGGGAATTAAGCTTGTTGTTTTCCAGAAAGCAATTATGGCAATATTTCATACCAGCATTTTTCATCACTTAATTCCTGCCTGCTCCCTGGTGGGGTCATGGCCAGGACAGAATACTGTGCACAGATCTCCTGAACCCTCTCTGGTTGGAGTTGACAGACTCAATTTTAGTACAGTGATGAAAAGAGATGAATAAACAAGCTAGAAACTGTGGACCATCAAAGAAGCAGTCATGACATTGACGATGACTGAACCAGTTCTCAGCCCTGTCTATTTGCTTTTCCTCCCCCAAGCAGGACCTTGTTCCCATTCAGAAGTGCAAACCCATAGACTGGACCCACGGGCAGACCCCTGTCAACAAAGGAGTGGAGTGCACATCCCTCAGTTTATTTTCTGAGACCACTTTTCTGAGACTAGAATCTTCCTGAGGGTGCAGATGGGGTCCTATTCGTCTCAGTAGCTGTACACATCCATTTAAGATTCAGAATCTGAAGTTTGGGGTTCAAGTTCTCATCTACCATTTAGGAGCCTCGTGAACTAAGGCAGATTTTAAACTCTTAAGTTCCTAGTTACAACACTTGCAAAAATGGTGACAATAATACTGTCTTCTTCACAAGGAAGAGAGGATTAAAATGAACAACAAATGTAACATGAAACTGGAGACGGAACTAGATAAAAGTGATTAACATCATTACTCAAATGCCAGGAGCAGTAAAATGCCTGACAAACAATAGCCTCTCATTCAGCAGCACGTGTAGCTGTGAGGTCGTAGTCAGTCTATGTGTGCCAACACTATGAAGCGTTGGGATCCAAAGTTGGAAGACAGACCTTTTCTGCCAATTGTTCACAGCACATGGAGGAGAGGAATGTGTAAACAGTTACCCAGAAATATACATATTCTTCCATGGAGACGAAGATTGAGATGTGATCTTTAACGCATTAAGTTTTAACTCTCATGCCTCATTTTCTTCATCTGAGAAATGGTTCAGTCATCATCAAGTCATGACAGCTTCTTTGATGGTCCATAGTTTCTAGCTCATTTATTCATCCGTTTCCATCACAGCAGTGAAAAGGAGGCTGCCAACCCCAAGCAGAGAGGATTTAGGAGATCCATGTATGGTATTCTGTCCTGGTCATGACCCTTCCAGGGACATGACTGCCTTGTCAACTGGAGAATTGAGAGAAGAATATCACATGCCATGTTTCATTTAGGAAGCACTGAATGTGTATGGGGGATGGGAAGTGAAGAGTGTCTGGGGACTCTGTCCCAACTGATCCTTTTTCATTGGCTTTTAATGGGGGCTTCTAGAAAAAGAAGCACTTATTCATTGATAAAAATAAAACGTAATTAGACACAGCCTCCTCTGCCCTTCACCTGATGGGGTTTTCAGCAATGTCAACAAGAACCACCATACTGATAATGCAAATCCTGATTGCTTCTGCCCCACCTAACTCACTTTTAGTCTCACTTTTGGTCCATAGCAATTCAGCAAGCTAAGGAGTCAGGAGTAGTAAGGTCAGCCAACTGTTTCACCAGGGTGATGCCAGATAATGCCAGACAGTGTGATCAATGGATAAAGGGATATAAAGAAGGAAAAAGTCCCTTGGGAATCAGAATCAGCTGGGCTAGAAATTGAACTCAGCCACTGTTAAAGTCTGACCCAGGGAAAGGCAAGCTTCCTAAGGGTGACTTCATAGTGTTGGCATTAGCGTTGATTAGATCATGTGGGTTAAGGTCTTAGAACAGAGGAGATGTTCGGCAGAAGGCTGCTGCCCTCCCTACCAAAGACTCTGAAAGACAGGATGTTATCAGAGGTTGTGCCATGGTCTATGATCATGGTCTCTGATTCAGCTCCAGAAAGTCAAAAAGAATTCATCGCCGAGATTTGGTTAGCCCTTCATTTCCTCTCAAATTCCTGACACTAGCCAATGCTGCTGCCCACTGCTTCTGGTTTTGTTTTTGTTTTTGTTTGTTATGGAAATAATAGGCAACAATGATCAGGACTAGGTTTATTGTAACTCAACTATCCCTTGCTGGACTCTAAAACTGTCCTCCTCTTTTCTTCCTGGAAAAACAGAATCGTCCTCCCTCTTGCTCAAGACAAGCCCCAGAATACCCACCCCTGAATTCCCTGCATTAATATCCAAAGCATACCCAGTCTCTTTCCTAAATATGTCTCCTCTCCACACAGTTCTTTAGTCTCTAGGGCTATCACTACTAAAGACATCTTCTGAACTAGGATGAAACATGCTCCTTATCTTCTTGTAAAGCTCTAAGGGTCCACACATTTGGTAAGACAAGACTCAAGCTTCTTAGCACAGCCTTCCATTCCACTCCAAATCCCCATGTGCCCATATCCTCCCAGGCACCCTTCCACCACAAACCCGCTGAACCTGCAACATGGAATTGCTTCTTGTTCTTCAACCACGTCATGTTGGGCCATGACTTGGACTTTGTATATTCAGGTCCTCATGCTTGGCATGACTACTCCTTTCCCAGAAAATTCCTGTTCAGCCTTCAAGACATAATCCTAGTGTTTCTTTTTCTAAATCCTCCTGGCTTCTCTGGGCACTTAGGCCAGGCATGTTACTCTTACTCATATCTGTATCAAAAAAGCTGAACCCATAATAGAGTCTTAGTACTTGTGCCCTGAGCCATGCCATTATCCTGAAGAATGTTCCTGGGTCCTGCCTGGGACTTCCTTAATGGCCCCTAGATCTGGGTTTCTTTTTTTGCCTCTTTCAGTGTTCTTTTTATTAACCTTTCCAGGATTGTCTTTCTCTACTAGTCATTAGATGTTGATGTTCCTCAAGGTTTGCCATAGGCCATTTAAAATATTATAAATAATTTCATATTATCTCATTTACATTATCTCCTGGGATCTCTCTGCTTCCCAGACTGCATTAACCACTTATGGTGATGACTCTGGAGCTGCATTCCCAGCCCTGATTCTCCATAGACCCCAGACCTTTGCATTCATATATGTAATGTCTGTCTTGAGACTTGGATATATCACAGAGCCTTCAAACTAATATCTTTGGCTAGGCATGGTGGCTCATGCTTGTAATCCCATCAGTTTGGGAGGCCTAGGCAGGTGGATCACTTGAGATAGAGGAGTTCAAGACCAGCTTGGCCAACATGGTGAAACCCCATCTTTACTGAAAATACAAAAATTAGTTGGGTGTGGTGGCAGATGTCTGTAATCCCAGCTACTCAGGAGGCTGAGGCAGGAGAATGGCTTGAACCCAGGAGGTGGGGGTTGCAGTGAGCTGAGATCCTGCCACTACACTCCAGTCTGGGTGACAGAACAAGACGCCATCTCAAAACAAAGAAACAAACAAAGAAACAAACAAACAAACAAACAAAAAACCAGTATGTTCAAGTTTACTTTACTTTAGCTTCCCTATAACATCTTCCTCCCCACATCTTTACTCCATTGTCAGTGTCCCCTGATTCATGGTATCACCACATACTTGATGCCCAACTGAGAAATCTAGATGTCTTTACCTGTCCTTCCTCAACACTGACCCACCTATCTCATTAAGAAACAAGGCCTATGGATTCTATCTTTTCAATAGTTTTCTTTTTTTTTTTCAATCTCTCCAACCCACTACTGTTTTCCACCATTCTCTCAGTCTAGGCCTCATTATCTTTTTTTCTGGACTTCTACAACAAACTCCTAATTTATCTCCTACCTCTATTATTTCACTCTTCCTATCTATTCACTATTGCAGGGCCAGAACAATCTTTACAGATCTTTACAGGATGATCAAAACACAAACTTTATTGTGCCATTTTTATATGTGTGATTTCCCAATGATCCCCCTTGCTGACTTGGGGTAATTCTCAGAAAACTCGGCATGAATCATAGAGATTTTGGTCTGGTTTCTAAATAGCTTGTAGTCTCTATACCTTGCACCTCTGAGCCTTGCAGCCATATTGAACTATTCTTAGTCTTTGCAAAGGGCTCTTCTCTCTCTAAGTCTTTACCTTCCATCAAATACACTGAAATATTTATTTTGGGGCAGATTATTAATGTCCTCCTTTTTACTGAGATCAACTACAGGATTAACTTAGCAGTACTTGGCTTCAAAAAACGGTGTATCAGTCTCTTTCCCCATCAGTCTGATTTTTCATCCTCTTTTCTTGGATATCCCTGAGTTCACATCTTCTGAATTGTACTTGCTTCTTTTTGAGGCTTATGTAGGGGCTTGTTTCAAAGAGATACTCTACATTCTATCATGGCTGTAAGAAACGTGGGGGTCCTGTTCTATGCCCAAGGCTCTGCTTGTCGAATGCACACGTAATTGAGCAACACAACTGGGGCTTCCTATTTTATGTCACATTGCCATAGTAGTCAATGATGAACTGTCCTAGCAGATCCACTAAACTATTCTTTCATTGATTGCACATAGTTCCTGTCTTCCCAATGTACTTTTGACGGTTTATGAGAGTAGATTTTGAATCACCCCTCCCCCAAATCTGAGTTCTTCCAAGGGAATTAATTCCCCTATGTTTTTGTTTAAGGTTTTCTGCCAGGCAAACTACATGTTAGCATCATGCATTTTTTTCTGGTTTTTTTTTTTTTTTTTTGCAATTCTAGACCCTTGTGCCTGAGAGAGCAAATCCTCTAGCCCTTTGATCTTCACAATCCTTCAATTATCTTTCTGGTTTCCTTCTGTTGTCATTTAGGGTAAATACATACAGTTGGTCTTTGTGTCCAACCATGAGAGGTAATCTCACTCTTCTTTTAATTATTTTTAGATCCCTTGGCTGAATGCCTTTTAGTCTGCATGCATGCATCTCATACCACACAGCCCAAATTTCTACAACTTCGTCCAGGTGCAGTCTCCTCAGAACTACAAAGCAAGAAAAGATCACCTTTGGGCTCAGGAACTCACAGTTGTTCTCCCTCTCCCGGAAGGCACAATGACCAGGACAGTACCGAGCTTTGCAGCCATATTAAACTCACCTCCAGCTCAGCACATTCCGCTCAATCACTCAAAATCGTCCTTTCCTGCTGGTAAATAACACTGAAATGTAAGTGCCAACTGTTAGTCTTTCTTATCTGGAGTCTTCTCCCCAAGTTTTTATTTTATGTGAAAGCATTGTGTTCTCAGTAGTTATTTTGGTCTCCACATTTTATAGCCAATCCTTCTGATTTAAAATATTACCGAAGGCTCTGCTCCATCCCTTTTCCTTCCTAAACTGCTTTTTGCAACACCCTTAATCTGAATTTGAAGGAAACACAATATTTTCCAACACAATTTTTCTTTTCCTTCCTTCCTCCTCCTCCTCCTCCTCCTCTTCTTCTTCTTCTTCTTCTCCTCCTCCTCCTCCTCCTTCTTCTTCTTTTTTCAGATGAGTCTCACTATGTTGCACAGGCTGGAGTGCAGAGGTGCAATCTCGGCTCACTGCAACCTCCGTCTCCCAGGTTCAAGCGATTCTCCTACCTCAGGCTCCCGAGTAGCCAGGACTACAGGAACGCACCACCACATCCAGCTAATTTTCGTATTTTTAGTAGAGATGGAGTTTGCCTGTGTTGGTCAGGCTGGTCTCGAACTCCTGACCTCAGGTGATCTGTCCACCTCGGCCTCCCACAGTGCTGGGATTACACGAATAGAAAGAATGAGAAATGCATCTGAGCCTCACTCCACCAAAACAACACACTTTCCCACCTCTCACTGCACTCCAATGAATGTCTATGAGTTTTCAGACTCCCTGTCAATGGTCTTAGGTAAATGCAGTAATATTTGCTTTTTAGAATTTATAAGACAAAGGCCATTCTGGGTGCAGTGGCTCATGCCTGTAATCTTAGCACTGTAGGAGGCCGAGGCGGGCAGATCACTTGAGGTCAGGGTTTGAGACCAGCCCAACATGGCAAATCTCCTTCTCTACTAAAAATACAAAAATTAGCCAGGCATGGTGGCACATGCCTGTAATCCCAGCTACTCGGGATGCTAAGGCAGGAGAATTGCTTGAACCCGGGAGGCAGAGGTTGCAGTGAGCCAAGATTGCACCACTGCACTCCAGCTTTGGTGAAAGAGTCAGACTCTGTCTCAAAAACAGAAAGAAGAAAAGGACCAGTGCCTTAAAATGAGCAGAAAATTTTCTGTCAAGTAGACTTGGATCCCTTTCCCCTCTTGCAGCTTATTGGGCTCACTCTTGCTCATTTGCTCATGGCTTAGCTTCTTCATCTGTCAAATGGATAGAAAATACTCTTTCAGTCCTTTGAGTAGGAAAAAGTGATAATGGCTCCAGGAGATTTCTGTCAATCCTGAAGCACTATATAAACAAATCAGACTGCCACCAGTAATCAAAAAAAGGAAGGTCTAATACCTGAGGCTTCTAACTTGTATAATACATTTCTAAGTAATTTAAGTTGTTCAACTAAAAAAGGAGAGGACATTTGGTTAAGAGAAGATGAGATTTCAAACACATTATGGTCAAGTTTAAGTGGTATTGTTTGTTTCATTTTGTTAATGGAAGAAACTCTAGCATTTTTCAAGAGTCAGTCATTGGGAACCAGCCCTTAATTATAGAGTGTTATGGAAAGATCCATGGTGTCTAGGGTCTGTTGGGGAATTTGAGGAATTCTACAGCAAGAGCATTGTGCTCCAAGAGTACACAGCGGAGCTGGAGCTATCACACTCCCATAAAACAGATAAAATCGGACTCAGAACACAGCTGTATTAGTCCATTCTCATGCTGCTATAAGGACATACCTGAGACTGGGTGATTTATAAAGAAAAGAGGTCTAATGGACTCACAGTTCTGCAGGGCTAGGGAAGCCTCAGGAAACTTACAATCATGGCACTAGGAGAAGCAAACACATCCGTCTTCACATAGTGGCAGCAAGGAGAAATATGAGTGAAGTGGGGGGAAAGCCCCTTAAAAACCATCAGATCTTGTGAGAATCACTATCATGAGAACAGCATGGGGGTAACTGCCCCCACGATTCAATTACCTCCGACCAGGTCCCTCCCATGACACAATATGTGGGAGTTATGGGAACTATAGTTCAAGATGAGATTTGGGTGGGGACATAGCCAAACCATCAACAGCTATCAACAGCTTTGTTAGCACCCAGAGAAGGCTGAAAGAGGAAGAGAAAGATGTGGGACCAGCACAGGAGACTTCCTGGAGTGACTGTGGCCCCATCTGGGTGTACAGGGGTCACAGCAGTCAGAGAGCATAGCAGAGAGAAGGCACTCCTGCGTGAGACCTCCAGGTGAAACTGGGGTGGGAGTGGAAAGAGTATTTCTAAGAGGCAAATAAACAGATTAACAAAGAATGAAATTTATTGGGCTTTGAAAGTCAAATGCCACAGCAGCTTGAATTTGGTCATTTGATCTGTAGGGAAAATGGGGAACAGGAGACACTGGAAGGTGGAAAGGCCTAAAAAGCTCACCTTGAAAATCCATCAAGACATTCTTTAAATTTAAATGTAAAGCTGTCACTATACCAATACTTACGGCCCCTTTTCCAAGAAAGCCCTCCCCATGCCTCTTCCCTGCTAACTCCTGGCCATCTTTATGGCCTTAGCAAGGTGATGTTTTCTCCACCAGCCCCACCCCAACAGCTCTCCTTCTCACTCAGGTGGGTCACCCGGAGTGGTCCAAACTTCCCTCATCAAAGCAGCCTTTACACATCCTGTGGCTTACAATTTCTTACCTTGTGACCCTCCTCTTCTTTTCCTATTTAACATTATGAAAACTCTCATCAGTTTTGCATTCCATGAATCCTTACCTGCTCTGTTCACCTTGTCCCACAAGCCTCCCCTGATTGTAGACCCTCCACAGAGGTCTCAGATGACACCTTGGGAGCCACCAGGCTGTGGAGAGACTCCTCTCTTCCCTCATCAATGTCTTTACCCGGTGAGGTTAAGAAAGCCAGGGCAGGCTGAACTAGGAATTCCCTTGGTTCTAACACAAAATATGGTCACTTTAAATGACCTAATTGTCCTGTCTAAACACCTCTCTCCTGGGATAATCGAAAATGCTCTTTTAGTCTGGCTCACAATTCCTAGCCTCCAGGCCCCCAGGGTTCCAGTAGGCGGGTGGTGGGAGTCCATTAGTCCTCACCTTCTGCCCTTTCTGGTCTCAGCTGAGCTCTTATCACCTGTACCTGGGCCTCCTGGTCTCAAGAGGTCCATGACTGCCTCTCCGTAAGCTCCAGCAAAAGATGGTGAGGTTCAGGCAATTGCCTTTCTTATTCTAATGAGCCTTGCTTCTAACAGAATGTGAGAAGGGTTAGTGTGAGTACTCCAGAAGGAAAGAAATAAAAGGAGAAAAAACAATAAATTAATGTAATAGAGTGGGCAGAAAAAAACGCTTAGATACGAGATATTCCTGATTTAACTACATGACTTTCACATGTGATACGGTCTATCACACCTCGAACCTCCTTATCTGTAGAATGGAGATACCAGTTCACACTCTGCTGTGAGACTGGAATTTGTATGTGATGTACCTGGCATAGTGCCTCAGACACATGCCCTAAAATTGGTACTTAGTCCAATGGTGGTTGTCATTATACCAAAGAGTACCAATGACTTTAAAAGCTGAGCTTTCTGGCCTTATCAGGACCCACATCTAGAGAGCGTAGAATTGTATTTTCCACACCTATTAGAAGTGGAGTCCTCCAATGTTTACCTCCTGGGCATTTTATAGAATTGAATGGTTTGAGGGGGCACTGAGACCCCCCTCTTCAGGTTACTCATACACTGTGTCACCAATAAAGAAATCCATCTGAAAAAGGATAGGCAAGCCTGCTTACAATGGCCACACTTAGAAAAGATTAAGCCACTTCCCTGGATAATAAAGGAACAACAGGAGAAGTGAACATATTCATGGTAGATTCTCATCCTAAGAGAGTAGCACTAAACCCTCTCCCTCTTGTTATCAATGCTTCTTCAATTTAAAGAATGAACTGCACCTCATAAGAATTGAATTTGCTTATTGATTAATCCGTATATACGCAGCACTTGATACCATAAGCCATCACGCTGGAATACAATGTGCTCCAAACTACAGGTGTCCAGTCATTTTAAGTATAAAAATTAGGTAATTATAGCCAGAAGTATTCATTAAATTTTGAAAGTAGATAAATAAAATGGAACATTGATAACTAGTCGTTAAACTTCTAGAAATAAAATGTGAAAAGAGAAAAAAACAAAACAAAACAAAATCCTTCCTATTATCTTCCCCCCAAATCCCTTTTCTTCCTTATGAATCAGATACAGCATCTCCAGGGAATAGTTATTGCTTCCCTCTATGCATGACGCAGAGCAGGTTGTGGGGGAGGCGGTGTCCACCCGGGAATGGGGGAGGTCCCTGAAGCAGAAGGTGGCTCCATCACCTGCAATTCCCATCAGAAACCTACCTCAAAGGCTATAGATCAGACATTGTTTATGGGATAGGGAGAAGGGCAGGGCTGGGGGGAGCCCACAGTGTGTGATTCTCAAAATGTTGAAAAGGCCAGAGCACAAATACATCTCCACAATTACACTTTGACTTTCTATAAGTGCTGTTTGGAGTCTGAGGAAGTCAGAGAGAGAGGGTGGGTGCTGAGCCTGTGCTCGAAAATTCTTCAGTGAAATGGGAAAAGACAGGTTAATGGTTAGTTGTCTCTGTGTGGGTGGGTGCGGGTGGAAGGGCAGAGCTGGGAGATGGTAGAATTTCAACATCAGTTGAAAAAAACAGGCCACGCAGCCTCCCCCCAGACCAGCTGATTTTCCCCCAGTGAATTCACCAGGGAAAAGGGATTTGGAGGCAAGATCTCATTACTAATTTTGTTAAAAACCCACCTGCGAACACAGTGAAATGAATAGTCCCTGGGATTTGGGGGTTTTGGCTGTGTGCTCAGGTGTAGACAGACCTTAACCTCATCAGATTCTTGACTTCGGGGCTCTTAATAAAATATGAGGTGTTCTTCCATATAAAGGGAATATGGATGCAGCTAGAAACCCAGCCCTGAGCTTGTGGATGGTCACCCTAGGCCAGCTCTCAGTACGAATATGAATCACGTGTGAGCAAATGATGATGAATGATAAACACGGCTTGTATCCAGAGGCAAACAACTTCAGGAGGTTATTTTCACTACCTTGGCCATATTTATATGTAGGGTCATGCATCTGTTAGGACTTTCTGTCCATGGCATTTATTATCTCATGTTTTATCTGAACATTTCACAGGTTTCTGGCTGCAGGGGAGGCTGAACAGAGACTTAATTATGTCATCAAGGACCTGGTTCTTCTAAGACTGTTCTTTCTGTATCCCTTGGTGTTGACCCTGTCCTCAGTCTCCATGCCATGCCTTCTTCAAAATCCCCAGCTCTACTTACACTGCAGCAAAATGATTGCCGTGGCTCTGTTCCTCACATCTTCCCATCACTCCATCCATAGACAAGGAGGGTCTACTTTTGTGGCTCTGTCTGGTGGCCAGTCTCTAAGGTGATGTCCAGTGATCCCTGCTTCTTGGTATTTACACCCTTGTGTAATATCTTCCTCTTGAGTGTGGGACAGGCTTGGTGGCGTAATGACTGAGATGTCAGGTCCCAGATTAGGTGACAGTAGATGGTGACATGCTTTTGTTCTTCCATCCCTTCTCTGGCTGAGTGAGCAAGCTGCTCTGTGGAGGCCTCGGGTGACCAGAAACTGAGGACAGTCTCTACCCAATAACAAGCAAGGAACTGAGACCCTCAGACCAACAGCCCAGGAAGAACCAAGCCCTCCAGCAGCCCCATGAGTGGGCCTGGAAGCCGACCCTTTCCTGGTCAAGCCTTGGGATGGTTGCAGGTTTAGCTGATACCTTGATGGTAGCCTGGGGGTAACCTGGCTGCAGATGTCCAAGCTAAGCAACCTGGAATTGCTGACCCACAAAACCTGGGGGATAAAACATGTTTGTTGTTTTAATCCAAAAAGTCTTTGAGGGTTTGTTACACAGCAAGATATAATAAACACACTATAGAATAAGAAAGGTGTTTCTTTTTCCAAGTTCCAAGGAACTCATCCTTGATTCTCCTTGGCTCTGAATGTTGTATGTACGTCTGTAAACCAAGGGTTTCATTCAAAGATAATGACCTTGATACCTAGAGACAGGAGGGGCCTGGATTTGTGGTAGAAGCACCTGGTCTTCTGTCTTAATGTTCCCTTACTTCCTGGCTGTGTGCTGGGACGAGTCACTGAACCTCGTGAAAACTCCTCTTGCTTGTCTATGCAGTATCAGGTTAAATTATATCCCCCGAAGAGATATGGTCAAGTCCTGTTAATGTGACTTTATTTGGAAATAGGGTCTTTGCAGAAGTAATTGTGGTCATCTGGATTTAGAATAGGACCCTAAGCCCAACAACTGGTGTCCTTGTATGAGAAAAGAAAGCGAGATTGCACATACGCAGACATAGAAGAGACCCCAAAGAAGAAGGCCACGTGAGGATGGAGGCAGAACCGGGAGTGCGGCAGCTGCAAGCCAAGGATACCAAGGATTGCCGGCAGACACCCAAAGCCAGGAGAGTGGCATGGCTGGGATTCTCCCTCACAGTCCCCAAAGGAAGTAACCCTGCTGACACCTTGATTTCAGAGTTCTGCCTTCATACTATGAGAGAGCAGGTTTCTATTTTGCTAAACCACCCTGCTTTGGTACTTTGTTATATCAGCCTTAGGAAGCTATTAATAACACATATGGGTAACAATAATTGATGCTGCTGTGAGATCATGGATGCAGAAGTCAGAAGTCTATATATAATAATTGTAGTGACCTGATGGCCAGGGCACACCTGTTCTAGCCCTCTCCACAGTGGGATTCAGTGTGCCAATAAATGACCTCTTTGGCAGAGGCTGAAAGAGTTCAGATTTGATGAATAGAGGTGATTAGCAAGTTTGAAAGCAGTTCAAATAGAAAGCATTGGATTTGGGGTCCAATGACCTGGGCTCACTTTCTTCTGACATTAGGCAAAATTGCTTCATGGCAATCAGCCTCAGTTTTGTCAATGCATGGGAATAATAAACCAAACCTAAAACATTGTTTTTTTTGGGGGGGGGAGCAGGAAGAAGAGTGAGAGGGTAGGAGAGAGAAAGAAGGTGGGGGTGGGGGGAGGGGGAGAGAGAGAGAGAGAACAAGAGAACGAGAGAATGTGCAGTTTTCTACACTTTGTCCAATAAATGCTTCTGTTTTCACTGAGCTATACTTTTGGTCTTTATTGACTGTCATACGGTCTGGCTCCAGGCTGCCCCATCATTCCTGGGCACCATCGATGAACTATATTCACAGACTAGACATTAAAAAGTGTGCTTGATCGTGTTACTCTCCACTGACTGGGCTTGGAAGAGGAGTAGGGGAAGTAGGCAAAGCTGCAGGTTTAAGTCCACAGCTTCTTGGTGGCAGTGACCAATAAATGTGGCCATCACATGCTTGTGCTTAAGTTATTTTAAACCTTCCCCATTGTCACAAGGACAAAATTCAGGTTTCTGTGCGCTGGTTCACTTGCTACTGGCCTCATCCCCCTTATTCCTCTCTTGTATTTTAGTTTCTGCAACACAGCCTAACCTGTCCTGATTGAATCAGGTTCTGCATTTTCACAGTATTATGCCTTGGCTTCTATGATTGCCACCAACTGGAATGTCCTTTCTTATTGACCACCTTTGTACTCTGCACACCTGTCTTCCCTCTCTCTTTCACTCTCTCTCTCTTTTTCTATCCCTTCCTCCTTGCCAACAAACCCCTAAGAACTACTATTTTTTTTTTTTTTACTTTCTGGATAATTCAGCCTTTTCCAGAATATCTTATGATTAGAATCAGAACGCATATAGATTTTTAACCTCCTTTGACTTAATAATATGCATGTAAGTTTCCTCCATATCAATATTATTGCTGAATAATATTCCATGGCACAGATGTACCACAGTTTGTTCATTCCTTTACCTACTGAAGAACATCTTGATTGCCTCTAAGTTTTGGCAATTATCAATAAAATCTTCTATGAATGTTTGTGTGCAGCTTTCTATGTGGACATGAGTTTTCAACTGCCTGCCTTTTACAATTAAGCTCAAATGCCACTTCCTCCAGGAAGCATTGCCTGATTCCCTGGGATCTGCAACATTGATCTCCCTCTTGTTTCCAGTGCTCCATTGCACCTGTTCTGCCACAGCACTTAGGAGACTGTGCTACACTAACTGTTCCCTGCGTGTCACCCCAGTGAGACTGTGGGCTCCAGAACGACAGTCCATGCATCTTGATTTCCACAATACCTAGATTAAGTGGTCAAAACATATTTTTTTACCTGAACTTTGACTAGGTTTTCTTTCCTTGAGCCTGGTCCATCATTTTTCACCCAGTGCCTTTAAAGAGGCAATTCCTGGAGTTAGGTATCAAATAAGAAAGAAGGTCCAAGTGGTCCCTTGTGGGTCATGACTTCTGGATCACAATGTAAGTGTGATATTAATGTTTGGTGAAAAAAGGCAGGACTGTGAATCCTTAGTGGGTTCAGAACTGAGGGAAGCGGGGAGAATAGCAATAAACATCTTCTGGCAATACTCACTGGTGTTAGTTACCCAGAGAGCACATCAGCCCACTAGGATTCTGGGAATGAACCAGGAGCAACCAAGAAGATAAAGTTACAAAGAACAAATCAAACATAAAAACATAAAAAATATCAGAAAGGCTTTGTACAGATGTTAGGACTATAACACAAATTTGGCTCTGAGTTTCCTGGCAGCCCAAGCGCAGAAGGAAACATGATGAATTCCAGTGCATGATGCTCGCCAGATTAAAAGGGGAAAATGTCCTTAAGAAGCCTTTCTGTCCCCTCTATTGAGCCTGGAGATTTCTTTTTCCTCCCCGTGGGTATTCATTAAAAGAACACTACGGCATGACATGGAATCTTTATCCTAACAGCAACAGGCCGTAGAACACTATTCTTTTCTTCTATTACTTCGTAGTGTGGGAAGATGGGATGGTAAGCACAAAGTCTGTCTCTGGAAGCACCGGCGCTGTCTCTGAAGACAAACTGATCGTAACACAAGCCGACCCGGTGGAACGACCTCCATGCTAAACCCTCAGCTCCCTCTGCATTTGGACTGTCGCCTGATGGAAGGTGCAAGGAACCCTGTGACCACGTTGCAGTACAGAGGCAGCTTGGCCAGCCCACCCCTTGGGCCTAATTTTTCTCCCTGGCCAAAGGGGTCAAACTATTCCAGTGCTGTCTGCTCCCTGGGCTCCAGAGTAATCAAACACACATGTTTGGTGCTCCACTAATCAGGGAATGAAATAAAGCTAGATGTTTCCATATGTTGATTCAATTTACAAGCAAAAGTATGTCAGGTAGGGCGCACAACAGTAAGGGGTGGGCAGTGAAGAAAGGGTTCCATGATGACATTTTGTAAGGAGCAAAAAGATGAGGAAGAAAAGGGGAGACACATCATTGAAGGCCAGGCCCTGTGCCACTTTGTATTTGCCTGTATATCTGTATCTCCCTCTGCCTTATCTAATGAAATACCAACAACCACCTAAGGAGAGTTCTATCTTCTGTCATAGATAAAGAGACTGATCTCAGAGTGGCACAGATCTACAACCATGTGAAGAATTGGATTTATATTCATCAAACTCCAGAAAGTTCCTGAGATTCCTCTGCTTCATCATCTTTCCCGTGCCCTTGAACACATGTTATCAAATAGCAACAGGTAGTGCAATCACTAGACAAATGATTCTCAGCCTTTTCCTTTGCCATTAGCACACCTAGAAGGAGACGTGTGACACGTTTCCTAGTCACCACCCCATGAACCTTCCATATCACAGGTATACTGTGTATTCAGTTATGTATCATCTGTACACCTGTTTCTAAAACATAGAAACAGTAAGAGCCCCTCCTCCAAGAATCCATTTTAATTCTCTTGGGTGTGATGTCACCCCCCAAAAATGCATATGCTCTGGACTCAGTCACGAACACATTACGAATCCATGATCACTTAAGAACGGTACCAAAGTTCATACATTTGAGATTATAATTCTGTATTATTTAGTTCATTTTTGAGATAAGTAAGAACCGAGATTAAAGGGAGGTAGACCAAGCTGACAGAGCAAGGAAAGGCAGAGCCAGACATGCAGCTGAAGCATCTGGATTCCCACTCTAATGCTCCAGCTTAAGCAGGATGATAAGTAAATGGTTGTGTTTCAATGTGCTCTCAATACTTCCCACACTGCCTCCTTCATTAATAAAGGAATGGTATTTTGGGAGAAACCAGAATCTGCCCTGGGGCAATGGAAAGGCAGCAAGGCAACCTGCATCCAAGTCTTTGGGGGATTTTTTGGAAAGCAGAGTGTATTAGTCTGCTATTGCTGCTGTAACAAGTTACCATAAACTTAGTGGCCAAAACAACACACATTCATTGTCTTAAAGTTCTAGAGGTCAGAGCCCAAAATGGGTCTCATGGATCTAAAATCAAGACATCAGAAGGGCTGTGTTCCTTTGGGAGGCCCTGGGGGAGAATCTGTTCCATGCCTTCTCCAGCTCCTAGAGGTCACCTGCTTGCTTTGGCTGTGGGGCACTTCTAGCAACTGCATCACTCTAACCTCTGCTACCATAGCACATCTCCTTTTCTGACTCGCACCCCCTTCTTTCATTCACTTATAAGGACACTTGTAGTCCAGAATAATCTTCCCATTTTGAAATCCTTTACTTAATCACATCTGCAAAGTCCCTCTTGGCCTATAAGGTGACATACTTGAGGATTCCAGAAATTAGAATTTGGACACCTTTGGGTGGCTGTTATTATGCCTGCCACACAGACCAATGCATACACAATGTGACCAATCCATCTTGGTTTGTCTGAGACTGTATTGGCTTTAAAACGGAAAGTTCTGCATCCCAAGAATCCCCTCAGTTCCAGGCAATTCAGGACAATTCATCGTCACCCTATGTGCACCTCCTATGTGCTCCCTCAACTTAGAGAGTTGGTGTTTTCACTCCCCTTCAGAGGACTAACTCCTATTCACCTAAAGAGTACATCGAGGCTGGGTGCAGTGGCTTAGGCCTGTAATCTCAGTGCATTTGGGACACTAAGGCAGGAGGTTCACTTGAGCCCAGGAGTTTGAGACCATTCAGGGCAACATAGTGAGACCCTTCTCTACAAAATTATCAAAAAATTAGTTGGGCATAGTGGCACATGCCTGCAGTCCCAGCTACTTGGGAAGCTAAGGAGGAAGGATCCCCTGAGCCTGGATTCAAGGCTGCAGTGCGCTATGATAGTGCCACTGCACTGCAGCTGAGGCAACAAAATGAGGCCCTGTCTCTAAAAATAAATAAAAAAAAAAGACTGCACAGAATAGACTGATGGACTGAAGATTGTGCCCTTATCAGACATTTACTGAATAATAATTATAAGTTTGCCTCCTAGACTGGGTGACTTCTCAAATTCCAGGTCGAGGTCATATTTATTTCTGTTGCCATAGCGTATTGTTGGGTGCCTGGTGCTTATAGGTGATTCAGGAAATGCCTCTTGATGATGTGAATTGAAGAGAAGGATAGATAAATGCTTGGCTGGGAGGATGGCAGGAGATGGTGATGGGTAGGACGGGTAGATGGATGAAAATATTGAATGGATGGCTAAGAACGATCAGTAAGCTGGGAGAGCGTCTCAGACCCCAACACCATCTGGGCACAAAGCAATTTATATTTAATTTGCATCATTATATGTTATCCCAGATGGGGAGAAATACAAGGAAAAGAAAAGAGAGAAGAGAAGGCAGGAAGGAAAAGAGAAGGGATGGGAAGAAATGGAAGAGAAGAGAAAAGAAAACAGAAGAAAGACAAAAGACAACAAATGAGATGAGTAGAGAAAAATAAAGACTGGAAAAGGAAGAGAAAGGAGAGGAGAGGAAAGGAAGGAAAACACATGAGTGATCCTCAGCTTGGACCACATGCCCACAACCAGCTCTGGATCCCAGAGGTGGGACTATGCCGGAATTCCAGAGGAAGAGGCATGCATGCCAAGCACAGTTCATTCCATCAGTTCTTCTAAATTATTTCTCCAGTCCAGACCCGCATCAGGGAGAGAATGCCTGTCATGCATTTTAATCTCAGCGTTCTGGGCTGGGTTTTGTCAGCCCCAGAAGAAAAACCACTTCTCTTTTTTTGCCCTTCTCACATGCTGGGCAGGCGTGTTACATTTTTTTTGGCTGTGAAGGCACTAAGTGTTTCTTGGCAGCATGTACGTCTGGAGCTCAGCCTCTTCCCAAGTCAGAACGACCAGAGATTCAAGATCAATGGGTGTAGCTGTCAGGTGGGTTCCCTCTCCAGTGCCATCTTGGGGAAAGGCAGGAGGACTTTTGATCTTCCACTTGTCCGGCCAGGACTCGGCTCTCTCTCCTGAATGCGCGTACGTGAATACCTCACTCTATTTCTATGAGCTTTCTCTTTTCATTATAGCTTCACCACCACTGGAGAAAGATCAGTAGAATATAATGTTGAAGACTCAGAGTCCTTCGAACTCTTTGGCATTGACAAATCGTGTTACAACAACCTCCTTTGCGTCTTAAACAGCCTGGCATTCTCACATTCAGCTTGGCAGCCTCATCAATATTCTGGAGAGATCTGAGCTCAAGGCCATCAAATATGACACTTTGGTTGTTCAGTCAGGAGTGAATCTGCTGACTGTGGCCTTAGTGACACCAAGGCTGGCATGTCAGGTTTTCTCTCAATTCATGGGCTTTTCTGCTGCGTCCCTCAAATCCAGCCCTGGTGAAGGGAAGGAAAAGCACCCAGACCCAGCTCTGTTCTGCATAGTTTTGAGGGTGTCACTTCCCCTTTCTGAGCCTCAGTTTCTCCACTGGCATGGTAAGGTGCAGTTTGGACCAGGTAGTTTCTAAAGTCTGCTACATTCCAGCATGCCCAACTTTGTTTAGGATTGCTCTGAATGAATGAGTGTCCAGCCGTGGCCAGGCCAATAGATAGGGTCAGAAAATATAGCTTGCCACATATGAAGTCAAGCATTGACATAAATTGCCTGCTTGAATTCTGGCTTTCGTTGTTCGTGGATCAAACCATGCCCCCTGTGTGCACAGTAATGATTGGTTATGGCGGCCATATGTCCTGGGTTTCCTCGGACAGCCTTGATTTCAAAAATTCTGTCCCATCATCAAACCTTGTGTCAGATCATGCATCTCGATTTTTGATTCAGAAAATATGGTCACCATATGGCAAATGCATCTCCACCACTGTGACATAGACGGCTTGTCTTTATCCTCCTGCAAAGCTCTGTTTTCTTCTCCCAGGCAGACAAGGATGCGTCTCCTCTCTGTGCCCACTCCTGTCACCACAAAACCTTCAATCTATCACTTCCATGTCTGTGCCCTGTGCTGGACACCAGGCTCCCTAAGGGCAGGAACAACATTTGGTTCATCTTCATATTCTTAGCACCAGCTCTGAATAAACTAAAAGCAATGTTTCAGGAGTCTGTCACATTATACAGTAGAAATCTTCCTGAAAAGATGGGGGCGTACATTTTTAAATTATAATGTCTTCTAAATAGAACCAGGAAACTTAGTACTCCAGGAAGAAATCATACATTTTTTTTCCTCTCCTCTCCTCTCCTCTCCTCTCCTCTCCTCTCCTTTCCTTTCCTTTCCTTTCCTTTCCTTTCCTTTCCTTTCATTTCCTTTCCTTTCCTTTCCTTTGCTTTCCTTTCCTTTCCTTTCTTTTCTCCAAATAATTATTTCCGATCTTCTAAGAGATCTGGACTTGCATATGTCATTTGCTAGGGGCGAGTAAATCTTGGAAGTAGATTCTCCTGGCTGTATGGGATTCAGTCCACTCATGGCCAACAAACTGAGACATCAGAAAAGAGACTTCACCATTTTAAATCTGCAGTCAGCTGAGACTCAGTCCTGCAGTTATAAAATTTCTTGCAAATTTGTTTCATGAACTAAAGAAGGCAAAGGCTTTTCAGGTGTATGAGGGGGATAAAGTCCATCTTATGGCCCTTGGAGGAAAACTTTAGTCAACTTTCTTATATTTCCTTTTTTTGGCTGCTTTTAGTGCTAGCCCGCTTCTTTGAGTACCTTATCCTTCCTGAACTCTCTAGACATACGTGTCTCCAAGCTCCCCTCTAACCCAGATTTCATTCTGGCAGTCACGCTAAACTTTGATCCAATGTTGTCCATAACTTCTACTTATTTCCAGAGTAATAATAATACTTCATAGCATACCATTCAAGACCTCTTATGGTTTGACCGCCATCTATTATTTTATGCCTTAGATCCTCAAAAGACTCGTACACCAACACCTTTTACCCAGAAAAAATCAAGAAATCCAGTCATTTTTACTATTGCCAATCCCAGAAAATAGCCCAGCCTGCGCTCAAAGTTCTGAGTCTTTGCACAAACTCTTTCTTTTCTCTGGGAGGAGTTCCTGGCTTCAGGTACCTTGGCAAACCCTGGCAGTCTTTCCAAATCTTTTTTGATCATCTCTTTTATTGTGAAGGCTTCTCTCATTCAGTAAATACAGATGATGAGGAGGATGATGATGATAGTAATAACAACAATAATAGTGATGATAATGACAAAGCTCACATGTGTGCAGCAGGAATTATGTGCTGGGCTGGGAGCTAAGTGCTTTTCAGACTTTACCTGATCTTACATTTTATAGCAGAAAAGAAAATTCAAGCCCAGAAATATTTGCATAGCAAAACCAAGTCCAAGGACGCCTAGTTAAAATAGGGCAGAGCTGAGGTTGGGACCCATTTTCTGTCTGACCTCAAAGTCAGAGTTCATAACTACTACATCCTACTTAGGCTCAGTCAGGTTCTAGTTTGGACCACTTCACACCCACAGAAGGCGCCTCTTGCATGGTCATCCTCATGTTGACCAGCCAGCCTCAAGGATCTCGAGGACAGAAGCTCTTCCCTATAAATCTATTCTTCATTAGTCCTTCCTATGGTCCCTGACACACGATAAACATGTAAGTAGAGTTGCCTGAAGCAATGAACACAAAACCATTCCTTCATCTTGCTTTATTTTTGCCAAGAGGATCATCTCAAGGGAACATATAGACACCTTCCACCAGATCTGGGCATATAGTCAAGCTCACACTTCCAAAGGGCCACCATAGTCAGCAAGCAGCAAAAATAACCTAGGCTTCTTCTAGCTGGAGCCTAAGCAGAACCCACAGAGGCTCTTCACTGGCAACTCTGTGCTCCCTAGAGCCTAAAGCTGACGAAGAAGTCTGCAAATCTTACCTTTCAAAAGAGCCGATGCCAAGAGGATGACAATATTAAGTCTGAATTCAACAAAAACAAACAAAGAAACAACCCCAAAAGTAAACACAAAAGAAATAAAAACACCTTGGGAGGCCGAGGCAGGCAAATTGCCTGAGCTCAGGAATTCGCGACCAGCCTGGACAGCATAGTGGAACCTCGTCTCTACTAAAATACAAAAAAATTAGCTGGGCATGGCAGCACGTGCCTGTAGTCTCAGCTGCTTGGGAGATTGAGGCAGGAGAATTGCTTGAACCCTGGAGGCAGAGGTTGCAGTGAACCGAAATTGCGCCATTGCACTACAGCCTAGGCAACAGAGCGAGACTCCATCTCAAAAAAAAAAAAAAAGGAAAGAAGAAGGAAAGAAAGAAAGAAGGAAGGAAGGAAGGAAGGAAGGAAGGAAGGAAGGAAGGAAGGAAGGAAGGAAGGAAGGAAGGAAAGAGAAAGAGAAAGAGAAAGAGAAAGAGAAAGAGAAAGAGAAAGAGAAAGAGAAAGAGAAAGAAAGGAAGGAAGGAAGGAAGGAAGGAAGGAAGGAAGGAAGGAAGGAAGGAAGGAAGGAAGGAAGGAAGGAAAGAAGGAAGGAAAGACAAAAGCCCAAGTCATGAGTCATGACTGGTAGAAGCAGTTTCACTGCTTGACTTGATTTAAGGGACAGTTTCACTGGCACAGAATCTTGTCTGGTCCTTTGCTTGAGATTGGCACTCGAAGGTTTCCTAAGAAGCCAAACTGAGTGGACATGAAACCTCATGCAGTGAGTGGATTGACAAAACGCACACGTCAATCAACAACTGGCAATGTGGATCTGCCTTCAATCATTCCACATCGGCAAAGAAAATCCAATCATTTTGACCATCTAGACAGGGGAGATTGCAACTAACTTTCTGACTGGTTCAGTTCTGGCAGCACTGTCCCAGCTCTCTGTGCTGACCTACTAATATAGAAAGGTCCCACTAATAGACATATTCTGTTTCTAATACACTGAAACCTTTCTCTTGCTTCTCTCACATTTCTCCTGACTGAATAAGGTTCACCAAAAGTCCTGGAGGCTGTCTTGGATCTGATTCCGTTGTCCATCAAATTTCCATGCTCCCTTGAGGGAAACAGGCTGTTCAAGAACTCCACATTGTGACTGGAGGAAATACTTCACACCAGCCCTCTCTCTCTGTGGCTATGTGTGTCTCCATTCTGTTCTACTCTCAGAAGGTTTCAAAGTTGGCAAATCACAGTATTTCTGCTAACTGCCTACCGTGCACCTACTGTGTGCCTACTGTGCACCTACTGTGTGCCTGCTGTGAGGACGGTGCTGAGGAAAGTGAAAATTGTGAGCTTGTAGATCTTCAGCTAGAGGGAGACCCATAAATATAAGCCAAAATTAAGTTAAGAAACAACTACAGGATCAAAGTGGCACTTGCACATCAAGTAATGGGCTATATAGGTCCTCGTTAGAATGTCAGAGAGAAGAAAGGCCCCCAGCAGAAGGGCCTCAGTCAGTCATAAGTAAGCAGAGAAGCTGTTTCCCAGGTCAAAGTGGATATGGAAGTTCAAGGCATTGTCCAAACAGAGATATTAGAGACAATCCAGACAAGGAGGAAAAATACGTGTTTAGGGTGGAGAGGGAGGGAAAGGGGAGGGGAGGTTGCATATTCAGCACTCTTCTCTTAGTCTTTATTATACTCGCTGCATTTACTTTCCATGTGGCCTTCACCCCTCTGAATATGAAATCCTTTGAAATAAGAAAGAAAGGGTCCATTCAGCTCAATACCCCAGCACCCACCGTAGGTCCTGACTCATAGGAGTTCAGTAACCTTTAAAGGCAAGAATAAAGTAATGATAGGATAGATACGTGAAGCATCTGATCCTGGCTCATGTCATCCCCTGGAATCTTCTCCAGTCCTGTGAGAGAAAGGATGAGCATGGAGAGGTGTGCACAGTGTGTCCCCTGCCTTGTGTGTAAGCGGGGGCAGGTCATTCCTTCAAACCCCAGTCATTATCCAAATGGTTGTTGAGTTAGAGTAAATGCATTTACACTGGCACATAGTAGGTATTCCATAAGCAGGTATGACTTTGTTTTCTCCTTTTCAGGCACCCCAACTGGACTGGGATAGCCACCTATGGGAGAAGTCGCCAAAACCAGTCCTAGGTTAGAATCTGATGTGTTAGTATCAAATGGAAACCTTTATTGATTATAGTGAATGATAATAACTTTATCCTCCCTACAATTGCCCTTCAGTGAGTACCTAATGTACGCAAGTACAATGCAGAGTGCTTTTGTCCATGATGACATTGATTTCTCACAACAGCCTCACCAGGCACAGAGACTGGGAGCCAACACTGGTCCCACTGTACAGATGACAACATGGAGGAGTTGAGAGAGGAAAGGCTTTGTCCGAGGCCACCCAGCTAAGAAACAATTCCAAAACCCGTGCCTGTCTCTAACATTCTTTGATCTAATTACCATTCTTTAGGATGTATGAGGTTTTATTCTGATGTCCACATAGAAATAAGGGTCCTCTGCCTTTTATAGTTCTGCTTTAGCTGTAACATCTATTAACATTATAGCAGTTTCTCCCATTTTTTTCCTTGATTCATGGCTACAAAGCTCCTGGATGCAAGTCTGAGACATAACTTGTCTTTGGATTTGAGAATTGCTTTATCTGGCATGGTATGTTACGCAAAGGAGAAACTCACAGATAAAATGAACCGTTGTGTATCTCCACAAATATGGGCATATCTACAAATTGGTAAATTGAATGCTCAACCCAGCATTTTAAAAAATTTATCCCTGCACAATAAAATAAAAGTCAGATGCTGTTGTAGGATTCAGTTTGCTTCTTACCCCACTATTTCCCGCCTCTTATAGTCTCATATTCCAAAACTCACACCTATTCAACTAAAAAGGGGGAAAATATGCCTGTCTCCTTTTGGACTGATCAATTGAAATCTCACTAAACTTTTCATCCAGGTCTGGTCTGAATGCCTTTAATTTGGCTAAGAAACACCATGCTTACTTAAAGTTGGATAAGATTATCTCTTACCTGTGGATATCCACTCCTGGAGTAAATCAATACAGGTAGTAGTAAAGTTGCTAATCAAAAGCAGAATACAAAATAAAAGTAAATCATCCAGGCAGCCTAGCCACTGAGTTGTCAGGAGCAGTGTCTTGAAGAAACTCTCTGTCCTGCTTCAGTCTCTGAGCTGGCTTTAGTGGCTTTGTGACATTGGAATCCGTTGTCTCTCTGAGTGCTACATAGCTCTTTTGTAAGGGGGAATTCAGCTATCTCTTAGCTTAGGGTAGTTCATTTCCTTTCACAGAGTTGCCCAGTATTTTGGGCATGGTGGCAGATGATTTTATTCTTTTTGATGCAAACTACCAGTAGGCTGTAGAAATCCAGGGAATAAGCAAATATCAACAGCTGAAGTCCATAAAGTTATCTCAGGAATTCTGTTCTCTGCCACTCTATCAAATAAACTAAAAATTTATCTTGATTAGACAAAATCAAACCTAACCTAAAACAAAATTACCTTCCCTAGGAAGGGGAAATACTACTTACAATACAAATTAATTGGAGAAAACAGGATGCAAAATTGTTTATTCAATGTGATCTCAAATGTGTAAAATAATATGTGCTGGAAAAATGAAGTATAGCAAGATGTTAACAGTTTTTACTTCTGGGTGATGCAATCATGTACGATTTCTATTTTCTTATCTATTCTGTGTTTGCCAAATTGTCTAAACTATCTTTTATGACTTAAGAATTATATATATCCACTATTTAATTTTTAATTGATACATAATAATTATAGATATTTTCGTGGTACACCAGTGATATTCTGATATATATAATGTGTGGTGATCAGATCAGGATAATTAGCATATCCATCATCTCAAACATTCATCACTTCTTGGGAAGATTCAATATCCTTCTTCTAGCCATCTGAAGCTATAATAATATATTATTGTTAACTATAGCCACTCTTGACTTGAGTGCACACACAGAAACTGCCTAATATTCACAGTGGCAGACACTGTGAATGTTATCAGAAGTTCACTTGACAGTCCTGCCTTAGGAATCACTCCAGCATTGTAAAAACAAAGTAAAAGACACAAATAGAAAAGTAGAAAAGTGAACTACTGGTCAATCATCCGTTTATCATGTATTTAGTGTCAAATGCATTGCCAGGCCCTGAAGACCCCTGCCATGCTCAGCCTCCACTCCCCTCAGCTCCTGAGAGCTAGTTATGATTTGGACATCACAGGGGTTTCCTTCTCAACCCCCACTCCCGCCCTGCCCACCTTGACATCCCTTGACCAGAGCAGTGTCACTGGCTGGGGAAACACAGCTTTCCAATGGTGGCACCACAGTCAGCAGTAATCACTGTGTGGATGGAAGAGAGCCTAGACACTGTGCTTCCCAATGGGAGGGACCCTGAACCCCTTGGGATGTGGCAGCTCCAAGGTGGCATACATGTGGGATGTAGCATGGAGCAGAGTGGAGCCTGATGGTGTTGTAGGATTCAACACCATCAGATACCTGATGGTATCTCATGCCTCTTAGCAAAAGTTGGAGCCAGTGAGGGAACATCAGGGCCACAGCCTTGCTAAAATCTATCCTCTCTGTTCCTTTGCTCTTCTGAGGCTCTCTAAGTTACCACAGCAGATTGATGGCATCCAATTAACTTTCTGTGGGTGGTTCAGTTGGGTGACCACCCTGGAGGTCAGCATCCATGCCTGCTTCCTTCTGGTCCATGAGTCATGCCTGGAGGTCTGCAGCCCTTAGCATGCTGCATGGTAACACAGACCAGTGCAGGAAGCATTTGCCCAGAGTCTGCTCTGCCCCGTTCAGACCCACTCCCCCAGCACAGCAAGACCTGCAAGCAGGGGTCTGAAAAACAGATCGAAGACCTCCAATCCATGGCCAGATTCTGGCTGAGGCACACGAGGGTCTAGGGTTTCAACACCAGGTTAACTCCCAGGAACCAGAGCAGGGAGGGGGTTCTGACAGTCAGCCACTTGGACAAATACACCCAGAAAGCCTGAGCCCCACCCCCTTGCCAACCCCTCTGCCTGGAGCGCCCCAGGCTGAGCTGCGGCCATGCGTGACTTGCCCAGGCCTCACACAGCTGAGCGGAGCTGGAAGCCTCCCGACACATTCCTGGTCTCAACTTCACTTTCCCTGCCTGGTTCCTATTAATGCTGTGGGTTTCCAAGTCCTAATAGCAGAGCTCTGGCTTCAGAGGAGGGCTGCCTGGAGCTGCCGGCCGCCAACAAGGTCGCACACAAATGAGATCTTTTGGAGTCACCCTTTAGGGCCCAGACACTGGATTATTTATAAACTTCTTGAAAACACATAAACAAAAGCAAAACTGAAAACCTTGGAAGACACCAGGCTGGACATATGCTCCTTTATTCAGGGACAGAAGTCAGGCAGATTGGAAGACGCGTTTGTTGGTAAACGCCGGCCTCCCTAACTCCATGCTGTTGATGTTGCATTCGGTGAAGCCCTTTCCTTGGAAGTTTCATCATTGACATCACCACTAGGCTGCTGGAGATGCCCTGCAAGTAATGAGATGCACACCTGGAGACAGTGGGTCCGATATGTTGCTCCCTGTCTCGTGGAGCAGAACGGAAGGCAGGGGAATGTTCTGAAACTGCAGCCAAGGAGAAGTCAGCTCAGTACACTGAGGTCCTTGGCCAGGTAAGCTCTTGGACATCTCTGCTGGAAGAAAGGGCAGCCTGCCCTCCTTTTCTTGGGCCCTCCAGCCCCTTCCAGGGGTTAGCATTCTCATGACACACTCACTTCCTCTGAGGGATCCCTCCAGCATCTTCAGGGTGAGGCCACCAAGTGCAGTGGCAGAGGGTTCTCTGCCTAGGCGGAAATGAAGGATAAAGTCTGAGGATGAGGGACCAATGCAATGAGGCTGCTTTAGGAAGACTCCTGGAGTTTCCCCTCTCACCACTCATGGAGCCCGCAGCATTCTGTGATCTAACTCCTTGGCAGTAAGTTTAGATCACTTCGTGAGGGGCCTCCAGCAGGTAGAATAGTCTGACCCAGAGCCTTTTGAGTGGGTACACACCTGTCCATTTTCATGATCTAATTCAGTAATTTGTGTGTCCATTCGTTTACTTGAAAATCCCTATGCAGTATCTAACACATCCTGGGAACTATGTTTGATGTTGTATAGAGAGGAGTAACAAAAACATGGTTCTAAAGGAGATAGTTTTGCATACCCATGACACAGCCCAGCTCTCTTGACAACCCAATTTGAATGAGACAGACACTAATTAAATAGGCAAACAATCACATAAAGTGTCAGTTGTAAAGGTGCGGAAGTGTAGGATGCTAAAGACATAGGGAAATAAGTCCTAACCCCCTCTTGGGGATTCAGGGATGGTTTCCAGGAATGGAATCGGAGCCGGTTTTGAAGACCAAGTAGGTGTTTTCCAGGTGGAAAAATGGCAGCAGGATATCCCTGGTCAAAAGAATAGCATGTGCCAAAGTCGTGGAGGGTGGGCAGAACAAACACATGCAGAACTTGGCTGGGGCATGTAGTGTGAGGTACGCTCATGGAGAGGAAGCTGGGAAAGAAAGCAGGGGTTTGACCATGAAAGACCTTCAAAGTCATGCCAAAGAGATGGCCCATGGATCAGATGTTGAAGTTAGAATTCTATCTGGCAGCGATGGGGAACGAGAGATGGAATGGCAGGAGGCAGGGGGCAGTAAGATCACAGAGAAGCTGCTGTAGGAGCCCAAGTGCTCAGTGATGGAGTGGCCTGGATGAGGCTGGGCAAGGGGAGAGCACTCAAGAGACATGGAAGAGTCACCGTCAGTGGCACCTGGGGACTGATCTGGTGGAAGGTAAGAGAGACAGGTAGTTGAAGATGCCTCCTGCACTTGAATGCAGAGAGGGTGGCAGTGCCGTCCAGGGAGTGATGGGAAGATGAACATCCAGGTTATGTCATAAATGAAACATAGTCTTCCTTCATGTGAAGATGCTCCTCTCCCCCTCATCTGCTCTGCCCCAGGATTCGGCTGTCAGTCACACTGCCAGCGGGGCCCAAGAAGTCATTTGCACACTCCTCGGTAATCTGGATCACTTCCATTACTGCTTTCCCTTCACTTTGAGAATAAATGAAAAAATCGACTCCTCCGGATGCCAGATTTGTGTTCCTGTGTTAGGAGATTGTTTTTTCTTTTTTGCATCTGTGTGTACGTTAAACAGCAAGAAGAAAGTCGTGAAACTCAAGGAGTTTCCCCAAAAGTAAATCAATTTGCGGTTGAATGTGCTGTGGAATTTGTTTGCAAACCTACGAGAGCGAAGCGAGCTTAAAAAAGATGCAGTTGGATGAGACTGCAAAGTTTTGGAAAGTTCTTTGAACACATGTAAACATGATATGTGTAAGCAAATGTTTAACTTGCCTTTTTTACTTCTACAAATTATATTATGAAATCAGACGTCTGTGACTCCTTAAGAATGTCAAATCAGTGTATTCCTTCAAAACAGATAATTGCTTAGTGCTGCTCA
Source organism: Theropithecus gelada (assembly GCF_003255815.1). Taxonomy (NCBI): domain Eukaryota; kingdom Metazoa; phylum Chordata; class Mammalia; order Primates; family Cercopithecidae; genus Theropithecus; species Theropithecus gelada. The sequence continues at coordinate 99,446,350 of NC_037675.1, read as the reverse complement.
GCTTCCAGGCTCCAGGCCTTGGGAAGGCTGGGTTTCCAGCCTGACAATGAATGGGGGCTTGTCTGAGAAGTTGATTTGCATCATGCAGGTGGCAGGGCAGGGGCGTTCCTTGGGCTCTCCGCAAGGTAGGCCTGCTGGACACAGACCATCTGCCCTGTGGAGAAGGAGGCAAGTCCACATCATTATTTATTTCCTCTTCCTGGGGATGCCAGCATGATGTAATGATTTCATTCCCTGCTTTGCCTTGTGATGTGAGAGACCAGCACTTTAATCCATTCTAGGGAAGGATGGTGCAAAATGTATTAGATCTGATAGTCATATCAGCACTGCTTAATACTCTGCTCTCTGAGAACGAGGGTTGAAGCATCTAGAATTAAACTGCCCTTCTGGCGCCAAAGGAGATGGAATTGGCCAGATTAGTATTTATGAGCACCGCTAACATGAGGCGAGGTCATCTGATAATGGAGACGCTCCTATTGTTCCTAGCAGAGGGCATCCCTGTGGTTTGGAGGCAAAGATGGGGAAGATATACTGTATATGTCAATATTATATGCTCACACATATAATTAGGCTGTTATTACTAGACACATCTATTAACATTGCAGCCAGACCTGGAGAGATATCCTCTGGAACCATTACAGGGCTTTTCAAAGAACACACAGTCCCACTGAAATCAGCAGAATATTGCCTGGCCTCTCTACTGCACCCCAGGGGGGTGTTCACACTCCTCAAAGCCCAGGCCTGACTCCTGTTAATGCTAATAGCAACACATGTGCACTTCCAAGGCAGAGAGGACCACATAGTGCTTAGTATGCTAGTAGGCATTAATTTGATTCCTTGGGTGCAAAACAATGTCAATGGGGCCATTTTGATGCATATGCTACTGCTCACAAGCCCAATTAAACCAAAGGGTTATTGTGATGTTGCATTATCCATAGGAGATGTATGCATGATAGATTATTGGGGATGCAATTTGCAGTGTATTGTTTATTCCCAATTTATTGGGTGTTTGTTGTTGCTGCTTTGGAAAGGTTGTTTACATTGAAAGTAAACTCATCTTAAAAAATATACTTATGTCTAGTCTCAATCTGGAAATTGTAAAACTACAGCTGTCACTTTCCAAAAGTCTAAGAGTGATTTTACAGGATTGTTGGAACCAGAATAAATATAACAGTCACCTACTAATTGTCTGGGTGACAATTTTTGTTCCAAGTACTTGACTCGCTCATTCATCAAATAGGGACAGTAGTAGTGCTGATAAATCCTGAAGATTTGAGCCTATTAAAAGCTTTGTTCTCAAGGAGCTTACAATCATTATCTGAATCATTTCTCTGTCTCTCTCTCTCTCTCCTGCCTCTCTCTCTCTCTCTCTGTATCTGTCTCTCTCTCTGTATCTGTCTCTGTCTCTCTCTCTCTCTGTCTCTTTTTCTCTCTCTCTCTCTCTCTCTCTCTCTCTCTCACACACACACACACACACAGAGACACACATACACACAGAGACACAATGAGTGAATGAAGAATTTATGAATACCTTTGGCTTACAGATGAGGCTTTTCTGATACTCTGAGGAGTGACTCAACCAAGGCCATCTGGCGTGTAAGTAGAAGAGATGGGAGGAGAAGCCAGGATTCTGTAACTTCATATTTGTGACCTCTGTATGTGACCTCTCTGAGGAGTAAAACATAAATCACTTAATGATATGGCTAGCTGTTCTTCGTACTTCCCTGAAAGCAACTGACCTTGTGTTCAAAGAATGCAGGTTATGACTCAACGTCTCTTGCATACAACTTAGCACTTTTTAATTGATGAGAGGAGAAAAAAAAAATGGCATTCAGATGGCATAGCATTGGGGGGTGTTAGCCACCTCCCTCTCTTGAGGAGGTGTGTGACAGTTTCAGGATTCAAGGGGATCTTCCCCTGTCTATAATGAATATTTTTTCCAGTTTAAAAGCTAAAACCACTAAGGATCTCATGGGGCTGAACTGAGTAGGCTTTGCAGACAGGCTGACTTGAGCTGATATCTTTCACTGGCATGAGGAGGAGAGGTTATTCACCACTCTAAGACTCAGTTTTTCTTTCTGTGAGATAGAAATGACACCACCCACATTGGAAGATGTGACAGGATGAAATGAGCTCCATCCTCTGCATGAGGCTGAAAAGCTCATGGTGCAGTGCATTCCCCTGTCATGTTAGTTGGTGGTGAAGACAAAGTTGCTCTTGCTGGAGAAAATGACCCCAATTGTTTTCTCATTTGATCCTCATCAAAGCCCTGCTATAAAGTGCTCATTCTGGTATGTTTTAGACACATTCACAGAGGAGCCAAAGTAACTTATCTAAGCTGGGAAAGATCATATCTGGAAAATCCAACCCACATCTCCTGTTCCCAAGTTCTGTGCTTGCTCCCTCCACTTTCACAGTCTATAGCATGGCTGTGCTAGTCCTGGCTACGACTGGCTAGTCCTGGCTTGAGAGGACCAACTGCAGGCACCTCTTCCTAATGCCAGATTCAGAGATGTCATGCTGGCAGTTTGGCATTGGCCATGGCAGAAGGAATTTACACCACAGGCAGAGGCTAATGCCACAGCTCACAGCAGTGTTTCACCAGGAGCCAGTTGGTAAACATTACTGGCACATCACTGCCCCTCTGCTTTTAGTTTTCATGTGTTCTCAAATAAAATATGATTTCTGAATGTCCTTGTTATAGTTTAGATCTTTAAAGGGAAGTATTCTTGACCCTTTTGTTAAGTTTGAGCAGGCGTTGCCAAGTAAGTAGGTTCAGTTTTTTAAAATGATTTACCTCCCAAGGCACTTCAAAAGGATGGGTCTCTTTAGTCAGCCCTGACTCAGGACTGTGGGCAGCAACACCTTGCCGGTCGTCAGCATAGGCTATTCTTGACATTCTGAGAACTAAAGACCCCTTGGATAGGGCTAGCAAGTGTCACTGCCAAGAGAAATCATTAGTAGGAGTGTTCATGAATGTGTCCCTTGCTGGAAACAGGCCACATCCTCCATAGCAGGGAAAGAAAGAGACTATTTCCAGATGACCTTTTGCAGGCACATCAGCCGATAGCAGAAGACCCTTCTGCCTTGGAATCGAAGGATGAGAAGCTGGAGACAGAGGAAATAATGGAATTGTTGCTGAAAGCAGTTTTATGGAATACATTTGTTTAATCATTGAAATCATTAGCAGCTACTCCAGAGATATAAGGATGGGGTCATCGTTTGTTGTCCATATCAGATCTGTAGTCTCTAAGTCAAGAAAAAAGCATCAGACATGAACCTGAAACAAAAATTCACAGAAAAAGTATATATTCACATATGGTATACTCATAATATGTTAAGAAGAAATAACAATAAAAAGTAAATAAATCTCAGCCATTTGGGTTTGAGTGTTTGGGGATAGACCAGAAATTTGGGGTGGCTTCTGTGTCTTCTAAAAAGAACCACAATGGATATGATAACTACTTTGACTGTAGTGATGGTTTCGAGGGTATATGCGTTTGTTCGAACTCATTAAATTGTGTACCTTAAATATGTGCAGTTTTTTGTGTATTAGTTATATCTCAATAAAGTAGTCTAAAAATAGGCAGTTGTAACCATAGCCTATGAACAGAAAAAATAAAAATAGATAAATCATTAAAAAGAATTACAAGCAGGAACCAGAAGATAAATTATAATGTGTTTGTCTCCTCTGGTAGAGAACTCCTTCTATGTCTGCAAGTGCACACACACACACACACACACACATTTTCTCTAAATGAAAACATCACTACCTTCTCTGGGTCAAAAGAAAAATTCTAGCTATGTGGTCTGAAGAAAACAATTCTTAGAATATTTCCATGTCAAGAGGCAGTGTAAGGGGTACAGTTTTTATCCTGTGGTTAGCAGAATTGTAGAACCTTTTTTTGCTTTATTAAGACAGATAGAAGTTCTGACATCAAACTGTTCTGAAAACAAGGAAGCAGATAAAACAGTTGGGACAGATGTACACAGTTCTAGAACTCATTGCTATGGTCTAAGCGTTTATGTCCCTCCTAAATTCACACATTGAAATTCTGATCCCCGAAGTGACCATATTAGGAGGTGGAGGTGATTAGGTCATGAGGACTTCACCTTCATGAATGAGGTTAGTGCCCTTACAAAAGAGACCCAAAAGCTGCCTTGTCCCTTCAACCATGCAAGGACATGTGGAGATGGTGTCATCTGTGAACCAGAGGGCAGGCCCTCATCACTTGCCAAGTCTGCTGGTGCCTTGATCTTGGACTTCCCAGCCTCCAGAACTGTAAGAAACAAATTTCTGTTGTTTACAAGCCACCTAGTTCATGGTAATTTATTATGGCTGCCTAAGGGGACTGAAACACTCATAGAAGTACTAAATGAATGGAATCAAGTCAAATCTTCTTCCTCTCTTTCCCTTCTTCTTCTTCTTGCTACTGCTCTTTCTTGTCCTCCTTCTCAATGTATCCTTTTTCTTCCTCTTTTTTCTCCTCTTCTTCTTTTTCTAATGGTAATCTTAATTTTACCTTAAGAATCATAGAGAGAGATATTTCTTCACACAGACCACAGTGGAAGAGGTTCTTTCCCTCATTTCACTGGCCGCAACTCCTGGATATCCTGGATTGGATTTCCCTTTCTGAAGAACTAGTAAAAAGAAACCACTTCTGCTCATACCACCAAAGGCCAAACTGGAAAGAGAGCACATTTCCAAAACATTGCCAGAATCTTTAAAGCGAGGAAGGAGACCTTTTCTTCAACTCCAAGAAAAATGTGTCTCATTTATCCCCTTCACATCTTTCTCCTGAGCCATTTCATCCAATCTTCCAAATATATATTTACATACATGTCTTCAAACACGATCCACTTGCCCAATGTACTTTAATGGCGACAATAAAGAATTAACACTGTGGATAGAGCTAAGGCATTTTCAGTGTAGTTAAAAAAAGAACACTGTGGTTTGGTTCTGCTGAGGCGATATTGCTCAACAGTTAATGTAATCATATTACAAGCACTGTATTAAAATCATATGCAACACAAAAACCGGTCTGAACGGCAGCAACTAACGAAAGACAAAGAAAGATCTATGAGTTGTCATAATCCATTAAAGAAATGTTAGCAGGAGAAAGTACTGACATATACACTCACACACACACAGATAGCCAGAAGAACCAGTAAGAACCCACAGGGGATTTGCAAAAACACAAATGGATTTCTGGGAAAGCTTATCTTCATACGCATCCCTTCTGAAGGACATCGAGCTTCTTGGCCATGATAAGCTGTGTGCTTAGAAGTGATGGTCACTCCAGACCTTATATAGACCCAGTGCAAAGCCAAGTCCAGCTTGATACATTGGGATATTGTGCAATTTTTCATTAGCTGGGGTTTTTGCCAGACAGGACCTGGCAGGTAGCTCCTTGAAAGCTGATGACTTTCCTAGTGTGGTCCTGGTTTTTGCTGGCAGTTGAACTCTGCCATTTTATACATTCCTGTGGTAGGGATTAAGTCTATCAAAACTATAAAGTTTCTTATAATGTTAGACATTGGGACACGAAGTCAGCCTCTGGCAATGGTCTCCTTCCCCTTCTTCCATACAAAGAAAAGTCCGACTTAAAAATAAAAATTATTTATTTTTGAATGTGTAGTACCTGGAGTCTACTTCAAACACTTTTTCATGGAACAAGAAGCATCAAATGTAAGGTTTTCACAGCAGGGCTTTACATAAACTTGAAACCCTGCCTGGATTTTCTATTTCCCCTCAAGGAAAGAGTTTGTAAAGGAGCCAATAGAGGATCAATAGCCAATCGTAGTTGGAGGGCAAGTTAAGCAAAGGAGGTACTCAATGGTAAGAGTCTTAAGACTTCAAGGTGACAAGGCCTAACCTGCAAGGCAACATCAGTAAGTGGTAGAAAACTTATATGTAGATGACGTTTTATTTCTCAGTTCGTGGAACAGGTTTCTTTGTACTGCTCATCCTATCCATCTTGATTTCAACTTGCTTCCTCCAGCTTGACTTTAAAGGGGAAGATCCACGTCAGACCAAACTACCCTAGTATGCTTTTGTTCCTGTAGCAAATAGCCAACCTTTGAAGGAGGAGAATAGTCCTCATGTCATAAGCCTGAAAATGTTTTTCAACATAGCAGATTTTGGAGAGAATCCTTCCTCCATTACAAATGCCTTCCTTTGTTTCTTGACTTTTTAAAAATAAATGAATGGATCAAGAAAATATGGTACATAAGCACAATGGAATACTATTCAGCCATGAAAAAGAATGAGATTCTGCCATTTGCAGCAACATGGATGGAACTAGAGGGCATTATGTTATGTGAAATAAGCCAGGCACAGAAAGACAAATAACTGCGTGATCTTACATATGTCTGGAATCTACAGAAGTTGATTACATAGAGTTAGAAAGGAGAATAATGGTTAACAGAAGCTGAGGTGGGGTTGAGGGAGAGAGGATAAGGTGATATTGGTCAATGAATACAAAGAAAGGTCTTCCTTTTTTGACACTGAAGAGAATGAAAATGTTTCTCTGAACAGACCACAATATACTGGTTCAACCACTTGAGAGGTTTCCTTTCTTTTCTTTTTCTTTTTTTCTATTTATTAGTCTAAAAAAGTTTTTTTCCCAGTAGTTAGAAGAGTATTCCTACCTATGTTTTGTTTTCCACTTGATATAAATTACTATTATCTTATTTTTAGAATTCACATAACAGGCCAATTAACATGGTTAATCTTACAAACTTTACCACTCTGGTCAATGTAGATTTAGAAATGGTTGTAATTAATGACTTCAATTGCCATAGATCCAGTGAAAGCAGACTCTTTTTTGGTGCACATATGTGTGTGTGAGGGTGAATATTACATTTGTGGCCATTCCTTTCTGAATGTTGTTGTTATTATTATTATTACTATTATTATTATTTGCCTGTTATACACTTCTTAGTATTATATCTGGCTTGTCTTTTTAAAAGTATGGTGATTTCCTCTTAAATGATGTAATTTTATGAAAGACTAAAGCTTTGCAAACTTGAGTTTGGCAGTGAGAATTCCAGTATTTTTATGAATGTTAACATGAATATGAAAAGGGCTTAGATTAGTCAGACAACTGCAGCTCACGTTTTTGTTTTATGTTTTGTTTTTTTCTCTTCTTGCTTTTCCTCTTTCTTCTCTCTTTCTTTCTGTCTATAAATATGTTGAAGTACTTTCTAAGTGCCAAAGTCTGTGTTGGGAGTGGTAAAAGCAGAGGTTGATCAGATAGTCCTTGACCTTCTAACACGGGGTGATAGATGGTGATCAAAGAGGTGACTATGAAAGGGCATGTTCAGTTCAAAAGAGGCACACACTGGGTCCCTGCAGGGTCCAGTGAGAGCCTGTATTTTATCTTGGATAGGGCTTGTGGGGGGTAGAAGGGCTGCAGTGGGTTTCCTAGAGGAGCTGACTTTCTTTCTGTGTGGAACAATCAATTGCTGATGCCCAGGCATTTTGGAAGGTGAGGGTTAGCAGGGTGCCCTGAGGGCCCCAGCATAAGCAAAGTTTGTGAAAAGAGAGAGTGTGCTGGATTCCTGGATTTGCAAGCAAGGTGCCAGGTTTGCAGGATGTAGGAAAGGGAGACAGAATGAGCAGGGGCCAGAGACGAAATGCTTTGTGCGCTTGCTAGGCAGCTTGAACTTGACTCTTGAAGTGACGACGTGCCCTCACGGACTTTTAAGGAAGAAAGAGAGAAGATGGTGCCTAGTCCAGTGGGGAAACACGCACTTTCCAGGCTGGTTTTCTGGGTTCAAATTCCAGTTCTATCATCGTTGAATGGCAAGATTTTAATCAAGTCATAACGTCTCCGTGTGAACGAAGTTTTCCTCAGCTGCTCAGCTGTCATATGGTGACGTTAAGTAGGGTTCCTAGCTCCAAGTACCGATGTAGCCAAGCAGACAATGCGTCTTCAGGAAATCTGCTGTAATAACAAGGGCAGAGCATAGAATAGTGAGAAGGTGTGGGAGGGAAGCAGCCAGACATTTCTCTGCCATTTGCTTTGGCCACTGGACAGTCATGGAATCCAAGCAGGTAACCTCACCTTGCAAACCTTGGCCTCCTCATCTGTTTAATAGGGTTGAAGAGATTCCCCACAGGTGGTTGAAAGGACCAGAAAATAAAAAATACAAGCACATTGCCTAGTGTGCATGCTGGCCCATATTAGGACCTCAATGCCCCATCTCCTCCTCTTTGCAGTAGATCGATGCCAAGGAAATACGACTGGTGTTTCAGACTCTTGAGAAGGTTTGATGCCATGCCTGGTGATTATGATACACGTACCCTAACTAAACTGTTGAGAATAGAGTCTTTTCTTGGGGGAAAAAAAAGGCAAAAATAAAATCACTAGATTGTATGTCTAAGAATGAAGTCTCAAAGTCTCTCGGGAACCTCAAAAATTGGAGATCTTTAAAAAATAACCTCAGCGATTATCTTTTGTGGCCAAGCATTCAGAGAGATGTTTATTTGTTTTTTCCTAAAATATCAGTCTGCATTGTGTGCGACCACTCCTTACCACATGGAGGATATCCCAAGATACGAACATTCATTATATCATGTTCACTAGACAAACGGTCATTCTAAAATGTAGCTGTGATTGTATGATTCCCCAACTCTAAAACCTCTCGTGGCTGCCTGCAACCTCTAAATAAGGTTAGCCTCTCAGCATGGCAAACCATCCCCATGTCCTGGCCCCATCATGGCTCCAGGTCTCCCCCTGTCCCCCTGATTCACATCATGCCTTCCTACTTCTAGTTATTCAACCAGCTTCTTCTGCTGTTTTATTTTTTTCCCAAGTTGGCCATCCCTCTTAGATGTTCTTCCTCTATCTATCCATCTGGAAAACTTCTATTCACTCTTCAAAACCTAATAGAAACTGTATTCTCCTGGAAGCCACCCTTGACCCCTATAAACAATGTTAATTACCTTTTATTTTAATGGTAATTCACTACTCACAATTTTATTAGTGAACTCGTTATATGATTGTGCACTTTATTTGCTTGCATATGTCTTCCCTGCTAGAACATAAGCTCTTTGGAAGCAGAGAAAGCACCATCAGGTGAGAGATGACTACAAAGCTATGGAAGATGTAAAATGAGTTGACAAATGGTAATTGAAGTAGCTTTGATGAAAAGCTTCAGTCTAATAATCTACAGGCATCTCTAGTAAGAAGCAAGAGGATTGGTGCCAAAGAACCTGGAGAAGGCTCAAAAATTGGAGGTAGCTGGTATTTCTGAGAACCAAGGTGCAAGATGGAATGGAAAATAGGAGGCCTGGCTTAAACTCTGTTTAAGGGATATTCAAACCTCCAGAGATTCCCCCCTTATGCAGGGTTACTATCAAAGTGTCTCTCACTTAGAGAAACCAGGCCCAGCTGAAACCAGAGGTCATGCTGTAGAAAGCAATTACGGTGGTTAGCTGCCTTTCTGCGGCACTGGACATTGACCTCCAGCCCTGCTCTGCTGCTGGACTCCCAGCACACTGGCATCACACATAGCATCTAGGCATCCTCTTGGGAGAAACTGACTAGATCAGAAGAGAAGACTACAGGCACTGATACTTGAGGGTCTTCCATTTAAGCAACCATGAGGCTCAGTAGTGGATAAGCCCCACCCATGAACAAAATTCTATTTAGATATTTACTTCTTCACTCCCAAATAGGAATGGACAACCAAGTATCATCAGACATTTAATAAAGCTCTGAGCATAAAATAGTCACTAAAACAAACCAACAAACAAAATTAAGGGAGATAGAGACTGTGCTGGCCAGAATAAAACTGCAAATAATTGTAATTATTTCCCTATCCTTAGGGAAATAAGAAAGAATATTACATTCAAGAAATGTTAGAGTGCAATAAAAGAATATTCTGAGTTCAATAAATAACTCTTGATTTCTAACAAGCAAAATAGAAAAAAAAATTATAATAGGAGAATTAAGAGATGAAGTTAGGAAAATCTCCTTGGAAAACAAACAAAAAAGTCAAGAATATAGAAAATGGGATAATAAAAATCAATGGATAAATCTAAGAAACCAAAAGTTTGGCCAATATCAGTTCCAGAAAAAGAGAACAGAAGGGGAAAGAAAGGAGAAAATTTTTCAAGACATAATGCAAGAAAATTTCTTAGAAATGAAACACACAGGTTTTCATTTTAAATATATTTCATCTTCTTAAAGTGACCAGTAGAGTTAATATGAAACCATCCACATCAAGGCACATCAGCATGGGGCTTCAGAATAAACACAGCAGCCTATACACTTACAGAACAAAAGTAAATATTCAAATAAGAAAACTGTAGGCCACTGGATTTCTAATGACTGACACTGGAAATTAGAAAGCAAACAGTGCTTTTCTTATTGTGAGAGAGAATGACTTTCAACCTTAAATTATACCCCATCCAAACTCTAATCAAGGTAAAGATAAAATAAAGATATTTTAAAAATCATAAGCAATCAAATTATGTATTGCCTTCTTAGGAAGCTTCTAGAATATATTCTCTGATATAATAAGGTATTAGGCCAGTAATAAAGAAGACACAGAATTAATGAGAGGGGAAGTAGACAAAGAAAAGGGGAAAAAAAGAAATCCCAAGATGAGAGTGAAAAGAAGTCCAAGCTTAAATTTAAGCAGCCACCCTAGGAAACAATCAGTCCAATTGGAGCAGGGCAGAGGAATCAAGGATGGGTATTTTAGGAAAAAACAAACAAACAAACAAACAAAAACCAGTAGTAGTAAATTACTAGTGTTTGTCTATATTGTGAGTTGTCTTACAGTAGTTTTAAAGGAAAAAACTGGGTAAGTAAGCCTGGTGTGGTGGCTCACACCTGTAATCCCAGCACTTTGGGAGGCCGAGGTAGGTGGTGAGGATCACGAGGTCAGGAGATCAAGACCATCCTGGCTAACATGGTAAAACCCTGTCTCTACTAAAAATACAAAAAATTAGCTGGGCGTGGTGGTGGGTGCCTGTAGTCCCAGCTACTCGGGAGACTGAGGCAGGAGAATGATGTGAACCCTGGAGGCAGAGTTTGAAGTGAGCTGAGATTGTGCCACTGCATTCCGGACTGGAAGAGAGAGCAGGACTCCATCTCAAATTAAAATAAAATAAAAAACTGGATAAGTATTAACTATCTAGAAAATTAAAAAACAAATAAGAATAATAAATAGCAATTTACTCCAGGGAAAATAGCTTCACCATCACGAATGTGTAATTGTAGTATACTATGAGGCTCAGCATACTATGTGATTCAATATTTGACTTATCCAAACACTTCTGACTTATCAAAAAATTAAATTAAAACTACATGGGAGGGGTGTGTGTGTGTGTGTGTGTGTGTGTGTGTGTGTATTTGAAGAGAGTTAGATCAGCATCTCTCACAGCATGAAGTAAATAATATTTAAAAAAGAAAGCCAATAAATGTCAGTCTCATAAGGATATTGTTTAGAAAATTGAAAGTAAATATTATAAAAACCAGTAATACTCTTGCCTCTGCAAAGCAGGAATCTGGAAGATGGGTTGGGTTGAAGAGGAAACTCTCATTTCCTGTCCTAATCTTTGTATTATCATTTGGTTTTAAAATTATATTCATCTGTTATTTTAATAAATATTTTAAAAATTCAAAAAAGGAAATACTGTGGTTTGAAAGCCTTGCTAATTGTCACTCGAAACTTATAAGAGGTACTTAAATGGCTTGTTTTCCATACTTGGTAAAAAATGAAGCCATGATCTAAAGGGAAATGGGAAAATAATAAAAATAGTATAATTTATTGAGCATCTACTAGATTCTAGTGGCAACGGTTAGGTCATAGATAGATAGATTACTTATCTTGTGAAATTCTCAAACCAACCAGATGTTATATACTGTTATTCCCCAATTAAGCTGAGCAAGATTGTGGGAGACCTTGCAGATAGTGAGTGGATAAAGCAGAACTTTACCCCAGGCTTGTCTGACTATAAGTTCCATGAGTGTTCCCTAATCCCATACTGCCTTTTGCAATCCAGTGCTGGCAGGATAAACCTGTGACATAATAGGGATAGGTGTTCCCTAGACCCAACCACAAAGGGTCAGCTCACGTCTCTTCCTGTGGATGGCCTCTTTTCACTGCTCCCTTCTGGAAAGTTCCTGTCTAGGTCAAGGGCATTGTGGGTCACATCCTATATAGCACTAGGTAACCATGGCTAAGGTAGACCTTGTACTGTTTTATGTGTGTGTTGGTTTATGTGTGTGTTGGTTTGTTTGCAGGGTAAGCTTCAGAAGAAATGTTTGTATGTGTCTTCTCTCATTGTTGTAATAAATTATCACCAACTGGGTGGCTTAAAGCAATACAAATTTATTTTCTTTCAGCTATGCAGGACAGACATCAGACATGGGTCTCATTGGGCTCACATCAAGATTCCAGAAGGCTGCATTCCTTTCTGGAAGCTCTAGGTGGAAAAACGTGTCCTTCCCTTTTTAAGGTCACAGATGCCTCCCACATCCCTTGGCTCACGGGCCCCTTCCTCTTTCTTCAAAGTCAGAAACATTGCTTCTTTCTGACCCTTCTTCATGGTCCTCTCTCCCTCTGACTCAGAACTCAGCCAGGAATGGTTCATGGATTTTAAGGACCCTTGTGACTATATTTAGTGTCCTCCCAGCTGTACTAGGATCATCTTCCCATTTCAAGGTCTTTAACTTTATTACATCTGCATAGTCCCTTTATCCACATAAGGAGACATATTCATGGGTCCTGGGGACCAACGTGGGGCATCTTTAGGGTGCCTTGATTCTGCCTATTGCAATATCTTATCACAGAGACTCAGTGGCTCCCCATACAACTGCTGCCACCCAGCCCAGTACCTCTCTTTCTCCTCTTCACTGCACAGCTGAACAGAATACACAGTGAACAACATCTTGCTCCTTGTGTGAAGAACTGCTTCATGATGACTCAAATGCAGGATAAAAACCACACACTCCCAGCAAACACTCTGCCTGCCCCTTGGTTCAAGGATGACACTATTGTTCTCATCACATTCAAACATGTGCGTTTGGAAGATGGCTCCATTTCTAGATCCCTTATTGTCAGGGAATATGAATTCTCAAGTGCAAGAGAAATTCAGTTCTGCCAGGTCTATTAGCCCTTATGTGCATTTAAGGTGCCTGATGTGTCAGGGTTGACACAATGAACTCCAAGGACACTGCTCAAAATGGCCCCTCCAACTGGGCACAGCTCTGTACCAGGAACAGTGCCAATGAGCATGTTTGTTTGTGTGTTTTCATACGCAAGTGCTATAAAAGAAGGCAGTCTGCTTAAAGACTTATAGTTCCAAAGAAGGCAAATGTAAGGGCAAGATTCGTGATGCTCTGTCACCTTGAGCTTCAGCTTCCTGCCTTGTCAATGAGGAAAATGATCCCTACTAAGCTGGGTGTTGTAATGAGTAGGCAATATGGTAAAACCCCTAGCAAGATGCATTACATACAAGGCAATGAAGAAAAAGTGGCTAATTTATCTTCACTTTTGTTTGTTCTCTGATCTGTGCAATTATTTGTACCAAATATACTTGAAATATGAAGTTGGTGGCTATTGTCACAAAGGTAACAAAACCTGCTCTTAAGAGACTTGGAGTTTATCAAAGGTTCCACGTAGACAGAGTGAAGCCCAGTAGACTTTTCCCCAGGAAGGCAGACTTTGTCCTGGGCCTTGGAAGTTTGCAAAAAGAGGAAGAAAGGAAAAGTTTCTCATTACAGTGGGAAGAGTTCATGCAAAGGCGGAGAGGAAGAGCAGAGCCTGAGATGTTTAAGACAGGGCTGGTGCATAGCAAGCAAGTGATGTGTATACACACAGCCACTTTTCCTGCTGGTTTTCCAGGTAATATCAAAAGGCCCTCATGCCAACTCTCACCACCTTCAAATATCCCAGCTGAAGGTGGAATGCTCTGGCCTTGAATCAGGAGAGCTATTCCACAGCACCTGTTGTACAATTTAAAGATAAGCACACTCCTCACACTTTGGCAAGAAAAAGTCTTCCTGCCCTTTTAAATAGTTTCTGTGATGGTTAATATTAAGTGTCAACTTGATTGGATTGAAGTATGCAAAGTATTGTTTCTGGGCATATCTGGGTGTTTCTCGGTGTTGCCAAAAGAGATGAACATTTGAGTCAGACCCACCCTTGGGAAGACCCACCCACAATGTGGGTGGCACCATCCAGTCAGCTGCCAGCATGGCTAGAGAAAGCAGGTATGGTTGGGCGCGGTGGCTCATGCCCGTAATCCCAGGACTTTGGGAGATCAGGAGTTCAAGACCAGCCTGGCTAACACGGTGAAACCTCATCTCTACAAAAATATAAAAGTTAGCTGGGCATAATGGTGGATGCCTGTAATCCCAGCTACTCAGGAGGCTGAGGTGGGAGAATTGCTTGAACCCTGGAGATGGAGCTTGCAGTGAGCCGAGATTGTGCCATTGCACTACAGCTTGGGTGACAGAGCAAGACTCTGTCTCAAAAAAATAAATAAATAAAATTAAGTAAAAACAGGCAGAAGAAATGGGAGATGACTTAGATGTCTTGCTGAGTCTTCCAGCGTTCATGTTTCTCCTGTGATGGATACTTCCTGTCCCCAAACATCAGATTGCAAGTTCTTCAGCTTTTGGACTCTTGGACCTAGACCAGTGGTTTGCCAGGGGCTCTTGGGCCTTTGGCTTTGGCCACAGACTGCAGGCTGCACTGTCGGCTTCCCTACTTTTGAGGTTTGGGGACTCGAATTGAGCTACTACTGGCTTCCTTCCTCCTCAACTTGCAGGCGACCTATGGTGGGACTTCACCTTGTGATCCCTGTGAGTCGATTCTCTTTAATAAACTCCCTTTCATACGTACATATATCCTATGAGTTCTGTCCCTCTAGAGAACCCTGTCTAATACAGTTCTCATATGTCCCCAGCATGGACTGCATGTGTCATATGTGCCATCTCCTGTCACCTGCATCACACGTGCAGATCATTGTATGGTGCACATCATTGGCCCAATGTTACAGGACAAAGCTCAAGTTCAGAGAAGCTAAGTAAGCCCACTTAGAGGTGTATTTTTCACTAAGGTCAGTTAATCCTCATCTTTGTATATTTTTCAGCCTTCTGCTCTACACATTTCTCTCCATGGACCTCTGTCCTCAGCTTTACATCCAGGCCACTGCACCCACCTGGTTCCACAAGCACATACTTCCCTGTGCTTCCAAAGCATTCTTTTTTCCCCCATTTTTAAAACCAAATTTAAACCATTGGAGACTCATGTTCTAACATTTTTTCAGACAAAGGATTTGGAATGTTTGCAAGAGTGGTGGGGATCATAGACCGTCGGGTTGTGTTTCCCCAGCAGGCATTCAGGCACTTCCTCAGCCAGCTTGGTACTTCCTCTTGAGTGGTGTCTCCTCTGCTTTTTCCATGCCTTCTTCCATTCTGGTCTCTTTCTCATAACATCTACCCCTTTCCTCAGTTCCATATTCCAAATTCCACCTGTTCTTTGAGGCCTACCTTACATGGCACCTCCTCCAAGAAGCCTTTTCCTGATTTATTTAAATGCAGGAATAGTTCTTCTAAGTCAGGCATTGGCAAACGATGGCCTATGGGCCAAGTCCAACCCATCATCGAATGTGTTTTTAAGTAAAGGTTTCTGGAACATAGCCAGGCTCATGTATTATCTAGAGCTGCTTTGCTGCCACAGTGGCAAAAGTATGTAGTCAAGACAGAGACCAAGTGGCCAGCAAAGCAGAAACTGAGAAACTACTTACCAGCTTCTATCTCTTTACAGAAAAGAAAAGTTGCTATTCTTTGCTATAAGCTATAAACATAAAATGATTCTGTGACTTGTGAGCAATTTTTATGGCATGATTTGGGTGCTGCTGTTGATGAAGGCCGTGTGTGTGTGTGTGTGTGTGTGCGCACACGCGCGCATGTGTCTACCATGGGTAGGAAGCTTCCAGCAGTGGAGGGAGCTCAGTATCATCTGTCTGCAGTGGAAAGACTATAGGTTCTTGAATCAGAAAGGCATATTACCTGTGCAACCTGGGCACATTTCTGAAACTCTCTTTTCCTCAGCTTCCTCATCTGTCCCGGTGAGGACAACATTACCAGTTTCAGAGCTGCTGTGAAGGTGAAATGAAATAATATGTTCTCTGTTATAGCACAATGCCAGGTGCACACAGTAGGTGCTCAAACAACATGTGTTCCCTTGTAACGGTAAAGAAACTCATTCCCATTTTTCCTGCCTTTCAGCCACACCAACCCTGTAATGGCTGGCTCAACCCTGAGACCCAGGGCCTCCTCGACATAATGTGGAAATCCTTGACATTGAACCTGAAAGGGAATGGGATGGGGGAGGTGGAGCCGGAGCCACCTTGGCCTCAGCCCGCCAGCTCATTTCACAGTGAGTCTCCTGATCCGCTAGCTGGAGACTTCCCGTCATTAAGAGCCTGGGCTGGGTTCCAGCTGGTGCCCTGGAGAGGAGAGGTTTCTTATCCCATTACCAGCCTCCTAAGCCAGCCCGTCCCCCCCAGGATTACGATCTTATAAACATCAGCCAGTCCTCAGGGGTGATCCACCGAGGGCCCCCCCATTGATTCCAGATGGAGAAGAGACTTGTTTTGAGGAACAAATGTTAACTTTCTCCTTTCAGCAAGGAAAAAAACAACATAACCACAAAGAACAACGCAACCTGAACGTCTCACACAAACCAAGTGTTTTTCTCCTTCCTAAGACTCAAAGAACCAGAAGTTATTTTTAGGGGGCCGTGGACTGGAAGCACCGTGACGGTGTGCTTTTTGTTCTTTGGAGTCTCCACCAGGGCCAGCGCAGAGATAAGGGGCGGGGCGGGCTCTGGTGGTTTCGGGTGAAAACCTGCCATCGCGGAGAGGTGCCAACAAGCAACCAAGTGGCAATCTTTATATGGAAGCTCTGCTCTCCAAGAAAGGTTTTAGTTTGCTTAATTTTTCTCCTATGGATTGTGCGGCAACTCTTGTCTCTATCTGGGCTTTGTAAAACCCCAGCAGACCCTGATAGGATGCTGTTCTTTTCAGGGAGAGGCAAACAGCCCATCTGCTGAAGCCTCCAGCATCTTCTTCTCTTTCTGTTGGAGGCTCTTCCAGTGTATAAGCTCAGGCCACTATTAACATCGGGAATGGCGGTAACAGCTCTCACCTTCCAGAGCAACTTGGATTACCACCTGCACAGAGCCCCATCTCTGAGCCAAGTTATGGTTGATTTCAATTACATGTCACATCGACAGGGACTTGTTTTCTCCACGTATATAAATACCCCAACTCACATTTTGTAAGTCACCTGGAATTTCTAATTTTAGAAGCACTTTGAAATATTTGAAACAACATGGGCTGTAAATTTAGACAACATAAATGTAGGCACCTGCCGGTCACTTTCTAGCTTTGTGACTTCCAGTAGGGCACACAGCCTCTCTGAGCCACACTTCCACCAATAGCAAGTGGGACTATCAATGCCAACCTCATGTGGTTGTTGTGAGCATGTACAGAAGAGTTTACAAGATCCGAAAGGCTGTCCAGAGGGGCCCTATCATTGTTGCTTTTGCTAATGAAATGAGCCATCCTGTTTCCCTGGTCCCGCATAAAAGGACAGATGAGAGATGGTTTTTTTCTAATCCATGCAGAGTTCAGGAAAAGTCTCACTGAATAAGGAGAAAAAAATTTCAGACATATGAACCTCTATTTCTGTACGAGACCAAAAGTCATTATATATATTTATATAACATATAATAATTATATATAAAATAAAAGTCATTATATATTATATGTTATATATAATAATAGTCATTATGTATTATATATAATAATAGTGATTTTACATATATATTGTATATAATAATAGTGTTTATATATATATATATATTTATATATATATATATAAAAGTCAAGCAGGTGTAGACCACAGTGGCTGAGACAGTGTTCTGTGTATCAGGGCTTATCAGAAACTTACATGTTCTGAAGTGCATTGTGATCTCCAGCAGCCCATTCTTCAGAGTGGTTAGACCACTGGACTGGCTGGCTAGATGGCCTCGGGAGCTAGTTGATGGTTCACACAAATCCCAGAGATAGGGGTAGAGTTTGTGATAGGAAATCGTAACAATAAGGACAATAACAATGTCAATACCAGGTTTTAGAGGTTACTATTTGCCAGGTCCTGATTCAAAAAGTTTTCACGAATTAACTCACATAACTTCACAGGCATGGGTGTCAGGGGCACCCAGGATACCGTGGACTACAAGGTTCAGGTCTTTAGCTGGAACTGCAGATGGGCACACCTCCCAAAACTACTAAAGTGTGGCAATTGTGAGGACAGAAACCTGTTCCTGTTCCCTTCTCCATCTTCTTTTCTGGCTCTGGGCTGGGCCTAGGGCCGTATGCAGAAAGTGTTGTCGTTGTTCTGGAAGTAGGAGTGAGAGGGCTGAGCTCCTCTCTGTAATTTTCTGGGGTGGAGCCTCCATGGAGGGCTGCCTCACTGGAGGGACACCAATTCCAATTCCTCCACTGAACATTCTGTTCTGATCTGTTTTCTGAACAATAACTTTTGTGGCACCGCACTGCTAATTCCAGCCAGCAAAGTACCTTTCTTAGGTTTTTAAAATGTCTGCAGTATGGTCCTACTCACTGTCTGTCCCCATTTTCATTGAACCATCTTTTTTTTATTATTTTTTATTTTGAGACAGAGTCTCATTCTGTCACCCAGGCTGGAGTGCAGTGGTGCAATCTTGGCTCACTGCAACCTCTGCCTCCTGGGTTCAAGTGATTCTCCTGCCTCAGCCTCCCGAGTAGCTGGGATTACAGGCGCTTGCCAACCCCCCTGCTAATTTTTGTAGTTTTAGCAGAGACGGGGTTTCACCATGTTGGCCAGGCTGGTCTCGAACTACTGACCTCTGGTGATCTGCCTGCCTTGGCCTCCCAAAGTGCTGGGATTGCAGGCGTGAGCCACTGCGCCCAGTCTGTCATTGAACATTCTTTATTCCTCATCTTCATCACCCTGGGAAAAAATATTTATCTTCAGACTTTGCTCTAGTATCCCTTCCCCACTGTCCATTTTGTCCATCCCCATAACTTTGGTCAAACCCACCTCCCATTCTTCTGTTAGTGATGCAAACAGGTAATGCAGCAAACAGAGGTGCCCTTGCAGATCCATGTTTTAACAGCCACGATCATTCTACATGAGTGAATGCAGCTGGCCAGATGTGAGTGGATTTTGATTCTGTGAATTCTGTATATTCGGATAATTGGGCCTTGAATGGGAATTTTACAGAACTGAAGTGGAGTCAGTAACAGCCCCACCTCTGGGGAAAATGGGGAGGTGGAAATCAATGCAATTGGAACGTTTGAATCTCTCTGGCTCTGTGTCTTGGATCTGCTGGAGGTTTTCTTCACATTGTGTTCTTGACCAATGATGTTTGATCTATCTCTTAAAAACTAGCATTCATGTATTCCATGTTGTAGATGGAAACATTAGGTTCAAAGAAAAATAATTTCTAGGAGGCAGGATGAGAAACCAATACAGACATGAGGTTAAAATTTCTACTATTCATTTATATTCTGTAAGTACAGAACATTAATACATCCCTCTCCCTTTCAACCACTTCCCCCAACATGTGTACACACATGTGCACATAAATACACACACATCCCTTTGTCAAGCAGGCTGAACACAGTAAATATGAGTTCTGCTCCTTCTCCAAGACTCAACTGCTGATCATGAAGGGTAGCCTAATTAATACAATCATTCCGGGGATCCCCCTGAGCTTGTTTTGATTAGAGAATCTCCCTGTGGAGTGTTTGCCACACCTCTAACCTTATGCCTCTCTCCCTGAGAGCTGGCCTCCTTCAGTGGTCTCCACCCTTACCTCTAGCTCTGGGGCTGTCTTTGCAATCATTGTAACCAAAAGCAAACAAATGTGTGCACCTCTCTTGACCCATCCCTGACTCCTCCAGCCTAGGCCTAGAGTATCTCCAACTGCAGATTGCTAGAGCTCCCTCAAGTCACCACAAACATAGCAACACAAAACAACACCCATTTATTAGCTCAGTATTCTGTAGGCCAGAAATTTCACACAGCATGACTGAGTCCTCTGCTCAGGGCTCACAGGGCTAGATGTTGACCTGCTGAGGCCTGGAGTCCCAGTAATGATCATGATTCAAACAAACTAACTAACAAATCATCCACAATGAACATTCATTATGCGTGGAACATTCCTGAACTATCTCCGATTTTTCTAAAATCCTATGAGGTTACATTATTTTTGTTTTTTATTTTCCAGACAAGGAAGCTGAGCCTTCACAAGGTTGAACAACACATTTGGTGCCATGCAGCTGAGAAGTGCTTCAAACTGGATTTGAACAACTGTAGTCAGACTCTGCAGCCTGTGTGTGTACCCACTGTGCTATGTTGCTGCATTGAATAAAATGTAGCGCCCTCAATACGGAGTCAGTGTGAGCACATACGAAGAATGATATTGGGAAGGACAAGTCCTCAGTAGGCAAAACACTTTCCAGCAGTGTTAACTTAGATGTGGATAGAAAGGAGACTTGGGAATTTCTCTGACTTAATTTATCTCTGGGTGCATTTGAAGCAGAGCAGAGGAGAGGGGGAAGAGGTGCTAGGAGTGGTGGGCTCTGAGGTTCAAGTCCCACCAATGGCCAGGCCTAATAAAGATCTAGATATCCTTGCAGACTGAGGCTTTCTCCAAAACCCTTCAGCTGTGGTTTTGTGGAACAGGCCTCACTACATCTAGCTAATTTTGTTCATTCATTCATTCATTCTTTCATTCATTCACTCCTTTATTCAACCAGACTTCATAAACGCCTTTCCATGTCAGGCCCTGGGCTTTGTGTCAGGATTGCAGGGATGAATCAGGGATTTTCCATTATCTCCAGGAATTCATGAGCACGTGGAGAAGACAGGTTGGAGAAAATCACAGTAATAGGGGGAGATAAGGGCTGAGAAAAAAAGTCCATGTGCTGCAGCGGACAGGACAGCAGATCAGCACCTGTGGGTTAAAAGTGGGCTATGGGCCTGGTGCAATGGCTCACGTCTGTAATCACAGCACTTTGGGAGACTGAGGTGGGTGGATCACGAGGTCAAGAGATCGAGAACATCCTGGCCAACATGGTGAAACCCCGTCTCTACTAAAAATACAAAAATTAGCTGGCTGTGTTGGCATGCGCCTGTACTCCCAGGTACTCAGGAGACTGAGGCAGGAGAATGGCTTGAACCTGTGAGGCGGAGGTTGCAGTGAGCCGAGATCACGCCACTCCACTCCAGCCTAGTGACGGAGTCTCAAAAGAAAAAAAAAAAAAAAAGGTGGGCTGTGGTGAAGGATGTGACGTTGTCAGAGGAATCCTTGTGTTGGTTGGTCTTGAAAATGAGAAGATGACATTCTAGGCAGAATGAACAGATGAGTAACGGCACGGAAGTCTATAACCAGCATGACTCAATTAGGGAATTGTAAGGAAAACCATACTTCTTCGAGAAAAGATGGTGAGGAGCAGTGAAGAGATGAGGCCAAAAGATAAATAGGGCTAGACCGCAGTGGTTTTTATCACTACTTATGTGAATTTCAGGGAGACGACTCTGTGCAGAGCTATCACCTTATAAACATTTCATCGTGGAAGAGCCTAGCTTCTGGCAGCAATGCCTTGGCCCAGTGTACATTCCTGACTGTGTTCTTGAAAAATCTATCTTGGCTAATAAAGGTATAACAAAAGACGGGGGCGTGAAGCCAGGTCACACCAGTGCCCTAAAAACTCTGTGTTTGATCATCTTTCTACAGTGAGTAACACGAGGAGATCTGCATGAAACCAGACCCTGGGTTCTGCAATAATAAGATAATGGGGGAAGTTTTGGGTAACTAGAGGATGACATACTAAAATAGCAGCATCATGAAGGGTGCAATGAAGTAAGATCAAGCTAACATGTCGCACTATCCTTTCAACACCTCTGTGTTTTCCATTTCTATATGTTGACAATGGTAAACGGATGTTCCAGTCCAGATACTCTCTGAAACGGCCTGCAGTTTTACAGGAGTAATTCTTGATTCATGCACTCCTCTTTCCCCCAGCCCCCAAAGGTGGCCATTCCAAAGTAGTGTTGCCCAGTGAGAGTAGCATGTGCTGCAGGCCCTGAGTGGAGACCCAGCTTTGCCTCCTTTGCTGAGCAAGGTTGGCATGGTACTAACTTCTGCATCTGTGATGCAGCCACACTAACAATTTCTACCTTGCTTACCTGGAGATGTTGAGAATATCGAAAATTGTGTGTGTGTGTGTGTGCGCGCGCGTGCGCACGTGCATGTGCGCATGTTACATGGTCAAAGATAGGAAAGAACACTGACTTGCAGCTCACTTCCCACTATGGCATTACATTGGAGAAGATGTCATAGGTTTGTGTAGTGATGATGAGGGTACCTGGTGGTGGTGGGAACCTGGGTGAGGCCTCCAAGTACTGGTCAAACTCTTGCCCCTCTCAGAGCTCAGGGTCCTCATCTTTGAAACAGGCTTTTGTTCTCCTTCTTGACTATGACCATCTATGCTTCTCATAGTAAAATTTTCTAAGTAATTTCTTATTTTTGTTCTCTTTTGTCTCCTTTAAAAGATGAAAGACAATGTAAGGTAACAGAGTCAATCAGGCAGCTCCACTCCTGGCTCACATTTCCCTGGACCACCTTGTACAATCTCCTCCCACCCTGAGACTCAGGGTCATCATCTAGGGGATGAACACTGTCACATCCACGTATGAGGGCTGTTTTGAGGCCCAGAGGATAAAGTTCACATAATGTCCTTAGCATACAGCCAGTGCTAGGTAGAAATCCCACACAATGGTGGCAGGTACTGTTCAGTGGAATTGTGTCCTCTGAGCACTTGAGGATTGAGTGGGTCAACTTGGTGGACACCTGGAAAGTTCTCAGTCATTTTACAGACTGAGAAATGTCCCCACTCTACAGACTTCCCCTTCTTGTGCCAGTGGAGCTCTCAGCACTAAATTCATTTTAAGTAGGTTGGTATTCATTTTGCTCAGCCATAGGGCATCCAGGACAAAGTGGATGGAAACAGGAGGACAGGAGCAAGCAAGGAACCATGCAAGAAAAGGCAAGAAGGAAGTAAGGAGAAGAAAGGAGAAGACGAGAATAAAAACGAAGGCAAAGAAAAGAAAAGGAGAAACATAGAAAGACATGACACTGCAGAAATAGACATGGAGGAAAGGGTGAGGAGGGAGAGGGAGAGGTGATTGTGCCGCTCATCATCTAGTCTGAGGCCTGAGTGTGGTAGGTCAGCGTGCAAGGTCGGAATCAGCTCTCCCTCTTCCCAGCATTGCTCCAAGCTGTGCAGCCTGGAAAGGTTACCCCAGTGTCTGTGGGCCTCACTTCCCTCACTTGCAAATGGGAATAATAATATTGCCTTCTCACAAAGATGGGGTCAGGAATCAAAAGAACTCATATTAACACGTAAAATACTCAGCACGGTGATAAATGAGCAATAAGCTACAACTTCTATTATAAGAATGCCTATTATTACTACAGAGGTGAAAATGAAGGGCTAGAGAAGGGAAGCCCTGCCCATAAACAGGGATGCCCTGTGACAGAGAGAAAAAGAGCTCCAGTTGTAGACTGTGGAACACTGTCCTCATTTTTAGCCAGAGGAGAAATGTGGAAATAAGGGTGGATCTTCTCAACCAGCAGCAGGTCCCTTTCTTGGCTGCTCCATTCTCAGAGCAAATACATTGGCCATTGGGGTCACAGGCTCAGCATTGTCACTTCAGGTAAAATAAGGAGGTGGGACGGAGAGATGTGGATGGAATCAGTGCAGGACCCATCTAGGGTGAAAGTAGGAATTCCTCTGTAGAGCCCATTCATGAAAACTCTGTGCTGAAAAACTGCCCCTAACTGAGAGGAAGGATGGGTAGGTGGCAGTCTGTGCCCATAGGCACGCTTGTGTGGACACACATGTATGTGTCTGCAGGTGCATGTTTGTGCTTGCATGCACACATGTGACTGTGAGCATGCATGTAGTTGAGTATGTACTTGGGAAGTGTGTACATATGCGTATGTATTTATCTGTAGGTGAGGGCCTGCTGTGTGCATGTGTGTGAGCCTGTGCCTGGACATGCATGTGGGTATGTATGTGGGTATGTTCGTGTGAGCATGCATGTATCTGTCTGTACATGTGTCTGTGCTTCCGTGTATGCATGGAGCTTGTATAGGATGAAGATGAACCAAACCCGCAGCTCCTTACTTACTTGTCCTACCTTCCTTCATTCCTGGAGTCCACCACAGTCTTGCTTCTCAAAGTGAGATTCCTAGACCAGTAGTTGCTATGTTACCTGAGAGCTTGCTACATGTGTAGAATGTGTGGATCTAACCAAGACCTGCTAAATCAGAATCTGAGTTTAAACAAACCCCCACCTTCCCCGTCAATGTGGTTTCTATGCACATTAAAGCTCTAGATGTCTCTAGATGTCTAGAGAGTGAGGTCTGCTCTGGGTTTAAATCACATGGCCTTGGGGGAAAAAATGCCATCTCAGGAAATGGGTATGGCATTAATTAAGCACTCCACAAGCCTTATCCAATTTGGCTCTTAAAAGAAGACTTACCATTATTCCCATTTCAGAGATGAGAAAACGAAGGTGCAGTAGAGTAAATTATTGTGCCTGAGGCCATAGAGGTTGAAAGGTCTCAGTAGGGGATGTGAAGGTAAGTCTGGTTAACATCACTTTCTTTTCAAGGCATCTTGTTGCCCTCTACAGTGGAGGAATGGCCTAAGATGAGAAGGATTTCAGAAAGCTAACTAAATATCTTTCTCTTTCATGTGTGTTGAACTTGAGCCCACCTTGAGGATATATCCTGGCTGACTCAGAGCTTTGCTTATGAGTTTTCTATGTTAACAAGAGGCTTTTTTTATATGGGATTCTAGAGGCATCTCTGAGAGCCAAAAATGTTCACATCAACTCCGAATGTGATTCCACATGTGCCCGAGGCACGTGCTTACCTCTGACTTGCTTCTCCATCTGCACGGTGGGGAATGAATGACGAAATCCTGGTCTTAAAAGTTCCAATGAGAAAGTGAGTTTAATTTCAGAGACTGATTCCCACAGACTTTATGTTGGAAGCTAATCTATTAAAAGTACAAAGTTTAGGTCCATTTATAAATATATACAAATTGCCAGGATGCTTTCAATGCCTGAATTAAGTAGGAGGTTTTAAGCACTTCATCATATTTAGTCCTCACGATCACCTAAGAGATCAGCTTTATCAAATCCATTTTAATTTCTCATCAAATCCAGATGAGAAACTGAGGCTCAGGGAGGGT
Organism: Theropithecus gelada; assembly: GCF_003255815.1. NCBI lineage: Eukaryota > Metazoa > Chordata > Mammalia > Primates > Cercopithecidae > Theropithecus > Theropithecus gelada. The sequence continues at coordinate 99,420,999 of NC_037675.1, read as the reverse complement.
AAGTGACTTTTCACAAGCGACTCCCCAGACTCCTTATCTGGTTTGCCCCAGAGTCTTTGGTTGCTCTACCCCATTCTCTTAGCACAGCCTCGATATTTTAATTTCTGACTCAGCCTGAGATAAGGAAATCTGGCTAAAAGGATAGATGCAGAGCTGTGTGTGAGACGAGCTTTAGCAAGTCTGCATGTCATTTTGGGTGTCCGACACTTTCTCTTGACTGACGTCCTGGCAGTTCAAGCTCCCAGAATCCAGTGTGAGAGAAAAATAAAAATATCTGCTACAATTTTTGACTCAACATTTCCTGTACTCAGAATAGTAGAAGCCAGAGCTGAGCAGCGCGGCCTCTGGTGGGCTGATGGGCGGAATCTCCTCTCCTGACCTCCCTACTCTCCTTCCATGTAGGGATGAATTCATGTAAAACCAAAAGGCTCCCTCTACGAAAATTCTGTGGCTGAATTTTTTTTCTCCTTTGAGACAGAGTTTCGCTCTTGTTACCCATGCTGGAGTGTGATGGCACAACCTTGGCTTACTGCAACCTCCGTTTCCCGGGTTCAAGCAATTCTTCTGCCTCAGCCTCTGGAGTAGCTGGGATTACTGGTGCATGCCAACATGCCCGGCTAACTTTTTTATTTTTAGTAGAGACGGGGTTTCACCATGTTGGCCAGGTTGGTCTCAAACTCCTGACCTCAGGTGATCCAGCCACTTCGGCCTCCCGAAGTGCTGGATTATAAGCGTGAGTCACAGCACCCAGTCCTGAATTCTAATGATGTGGACTTCCAGGTGCAATAGCCTTCCAGAGATCCTTACCCCAAACCCATTGCTGCAATATGGCTGAAACACATCCCTTCACACCGCCTTCTAAATGTATCTTCTCTCTCCTGTTAGTCCTACTTATAGAGATGGCCACACTGATTTTGGACTTTAATGCAAATGTGTGTGTGTGTGTGTGTGTGTGTGTGTGTGTTTATTTAATGTCTAGCACCCTGCCCTCCCTAGCTAGACCCTAATTTCTGTGCGATTGTCTCACTCAGTTACTGTTACCCAGTGCTGAACAGTGCATGGGTGATGGAGACAGTGGCTGCAGGCTTGTTAGTGGCCGACTTAGCCAATGAGCTGTGGCAACTCCTAGGCCATATCAGAGCCTGATGATGACTTGTCTGTGATGACTTGTCTGTCTCCGTGAAGACAACAGCATATGACTTTGGACCTCCTGGAAGGAGAAAAGTGGCTGAAATGTGGCACTGTTGCCCAGGTGGTTTGTGCTTCTACCCACATGGCAATAACAAGCCAGTGTTGTGTCTGGTGCTAGGACGGAGGGTGCACGAGACAGTCCTCTCTCTGCCAGCTCACAGGCTTTTATAAAATAGAAATGCCAGAAATAGCAAGTGACAGGGCGGAGGCCAGCTGGATGGTGGCTGCATGTGGAGTCCGAGGAGTCCAAGGCCATGGGAGTTTGGCTCCAGCTCAGGGAAGATGGCACAAGCCAGGCCCTTGGAGCTGGAGCTTGAAGAGGCAGCCAGGGCACAGCCCTAGTCACACTGCGCGGAACATCCTGAAGACACGCGTGGCTGCTGGTGACTGCAGTCCCACCGGCTGAAATGAAGCTTCCCCTTTGAGGTCCCAGCACTCCTTCCATGTGGCACTGCTCCTTCCAATCAGTGTGGAGTTTGCTCACCACTGCATTTTTGTCCCCTCCCCTGTGGATTCTAGCAGAGGTTAAAGCCTTCTCTAGACCTTGCAGGCTGGACTCTTAGAAGGAAGGAAGGAGCTCCAGAGGGCACAGCAACTAACTATGGTCTTTTAGTCCTCGCAGTTCTGGGCTCCAAATTTACTGAGGGTGTAAATTTGGAGGAAGGAGAGGCGGGGATAGAAAATGACTTGTATTGGCCAGGCATGGTGGTTCATGCCTGTAATCCCAGCACTTTGTAGGGGCCGAGACGTGTGAATCACAAGGTCCAGAGACAGAAACCATACTGACCAACATGGTGAAACTCCGTCTCTACTAAAAATACGAAAATTAGCTGGGTGTGGTGGTACATGCCTGTAGTCCCAGCTACTCAGGAGACTGAGAGAGGAGAATCACTTGAACCGGGGAGGCAGAGGTTGTAGTGAGCCAAGATCGCACCACTGCATTCAGACCTGGCGACAGACCAAGACTCAGTCTCAAAAAAAAAAAAAAAAAAAGATGACTTGTATTTAGCGATTCTACATTTCAGATTCTGAGTCAGACACTTTAGATATATTATTCAATTGAACCCTCATAAAAATTCAAGAATTCCTCAAAGTGATTTGTATTATAAATAGGGAAACTTGGACAAGTTTAAGGGACTTTTCAGGAGACTCAGAAGGAGGAAGCAGGAAAGTAAAACTTTGAGGACAGTTCTGTCTACTGGCAGTTCTGTCCAGTGCATCTGTCCATCCACCCTGGAGCCTCAGCCATGAAAGTCTAGCTTAGAAAAGAGTCTGATTTTATGCTCTATCTTTGGCATACATCCTGTTTTCTTATAGTACAGAAAAACCTTTGCAATTTTTAACAATATAAGGTAATACTGAGCACAATCTTTATAATCTTATTTATTTGCATATAGACAATTCACTCCCTCTGCCCTTTAAGGAATACTATGAATCGCCTGGCATTTGCCAGGAGATGGATATAGTAGCTAAATCATTTTTTGGATAATACACTCAGATACAAGGATTGTTTTTAATAAGCTCATTGGTTGGGCACGGTGGCTCATGCTTGTAATCTCAACACTTTGGGAGGCCGAGGCGGGCGGATCACAGAGTCAGGAGTTGGAGACTGGCCAACATGGTGAAACACCATCTCTACTTAAAAAATACAAAAACTAGCCGGGCATGGTGATGTGTGCCTGTAATACCAGCTACTCAGGAGGCTGAGGCAGGATAATCGCTTGAACCCAAGAGGTAGAGGTTGCAGTGAGCCAAGATCGTGTCACTGCACTCTAGCCTGGACAACAGAGCAAGAACTCCAGCCTGGATGACAAAGCAAGACTCCATCAAAAAAAAAAAAAAAAAAAAAGCAAGCCTATTGATCAAACAATTGTCTAGACTAAGGACACCAACTTCAAGTGTTGGCTCTTAGTTTGCTTCTGTGTTGGCATTATACCCCAAAACTCAGGATAAATGTGTCTTCTGGGATGCATTTGGGTCTCACCTTAAAATGGAGTTGCTCATGCTTGCATTTAGATATGTGTAAAATGTCTTCCCTCCCATTTCCTTGTCCTCCCTAGTCCCTTTCTTCAGCCTTTGCTGTGCCTTCCAGGGTTTTGGAAGAGATTTTCCCAGGTCCCCATCTGAAGCAGCTCCCAGGAGCAACTCCTGCTGGGGGACTCATGGCCTCAGACATCAAGAGACCCCACCATGGTGTGAAGCTTGGTGAGGAACTGGAGTCCAGATGAGATGCCAAATGGGCACAGAGAAGGGGACTGGCATTGTGCAGCCTTGAGCTGGGACGTCTAGCTATAAGCTGGGGACGTCCTGCACTGAGCCCAGCTGACCAGAGAACAACCCAGGATGACCTAGACTTGGACAGTCTGGGGAGAAAAGAGCTCCAGAGGGCACAGCAACTAACTATGGTCTTTTAGTCCTCGCAGTTCTGGGCTCCAAATTTACTGAAGGTGTGCTTGGGTAGCTTTTTTCCTCCTCAGAACTGCAGTTCCCTCATTGATAAATGGCCAACAGCCCTCACATCCTCTTCTTGGATTTGCTGAGGATTAAGTAAGATGTCAGGTAAAGTGCTTGACCAGGGCTTGACTCATTGGAAGAACCCAACACAGAGAAATTACTATGACTCTTATTGGCAGGGAAGAGATGACGATGAAGAACAATGGGAAAACAGAAATGCATGAGCCATAATGTGGACGTTGCTATTTCAACGTTGAAACCACAGGCTTTGTTCACATATGGTTGTATGGATTTGGTCCCACAAAAGTAGCACTGAAAATGGATGGCAATGTCTTTAAAATTTAAGAGCATGTGTCAAGCTTGCTTTAGATTTTGAGAAACCACCAATAGTTTCCATAGGTCATGTGCAAATTCAAGAATCAGATTATGCCTAATTTGCTGTTGAGTTATCTGAGCCTCAGAGATGGGGGACACCTTGCCTGAGGTCACACGACGTTAAGAGGAGCTGGGGCTAGAACCTATGCCTCCCAGCTTCCACTGGGCTTCTTTCTAGAAGATAAAAGAGCTACATAACAGGAAGTCAGTTGTTCATCTGAGGGTAGATTTTCTTGGCAGCTGCTCTTGTTTTTCCTTTAGTAGGAGAGGCTGGGCATGGCTCACTGTAGGCCTTGCCCTATCCTGGGGCACTTGGCGCTCTGTGCTCATCCCAGCTCTGAGATTAATCACTGCTCTTCAGAAACACAGGTAGAGAGGTGAGCGGGGCTGCCAGCAAAGAAGAAGAGTGAGTTCATGTAGTTCTTGCTAAATTATGCAAAAGCCCTGCCTCACCCACTACACAGCAATGGGGGACAAGGCCCTATCTTCTCTCCTCCAGGATGCAAGGAAGCACCCACCACCCTCCACCCCAACCTGGTAGAAGCGCTGTGCAGGAAAGGAAGGCATAGGTTGAAGAGGCAGTTGGAGAGCATAAGATGAATGAGGCAGTTTTCCTAGAGACAGGAGTGAGGCCCGTGAGAAAGCTAAAAGGTAAGGTTCTGGGACCTCTGTTGAGGCTCTGAGCATTGGCACAGGTAGGTTTTCACAGGCCAAGCCCATGTTCCTCTCTCCTGCCTGCAGAACATTGTATTGAACGGCACAGTCTGGGAAGAGCTAGTCTTGCACCTCTTGAAAGCATTGGTGTTCCAATCCGTACTACATGACCAAGAACAAGTAGCTTTGTTCATCCATCTGCCTCTTTCTAGCCTCTCCCTGCAAGCCTGCATAAGAAAAGGAAAAAGTAACAAGAGAAAAAAGGATGTTGATTGAGCATCTACTGTTTGCTACGTGCATCAGTACATTGCTTTTGTTCTCAAAAATGTCTGTGGGGAGAGGATTCTTCTCCAACTGCAAAGAAGGAATTTGAGTCCACACGAAGTGAATTTGACTAAGTTCTTCCTTCACATAAAAATGAAAAGACACTGGTTTTATCTTCCAATTCTTTCAACACCTCTGTGTTGTCCATTTCTATATGTTGACAATGGTAAACAGATGCTCCAGCCCAGGCGCTCTCTGGAATGACATGCAGCTTTACAGAAGTAATTCTTGATTTCTGCACTCATCTTTCCCCCAGCCCCCAAAGGTGGCCATTCCAAGGCAATGCTGCCCAGTGAGACTAGCATGTGCTACATGCCCTGAGTGGAGACCCAGCTTTGCCTCTTTTGTGGAGCAAGGTTGGCATGGTGCTAACTTCTGCATCTGTCATGCAGCCACACTAACAATTTCCACCTTGCCTACCTGGAGATGTTGATGAGAATATCAAAATGAGATGATGTCTGGGAAGAGATGTGTCAGCATGACACCTGTGCAAACCACAATGCTGTGGGCTATTATTCATCCATTTCTAATTGGCTGGGCCTCCATCACCCAAGCACTGTGGATAGATGGGAAAGAGACCAGCAACAAGCACTGGAATGAGTTCAGGATATTTCCAAATGTCTGGCTCCTTTTCTCCATGGGTTTTGGATCTCAAAGATCTCTATTCCCTTATGTCACCCAGAAAGGGCTTGAGTGGTTGGTATGGGTCCGATGTTGAGTTATTGCTTCACGAGGTGCTTTAAGGAGCTGACTGCATCCGCTGAACTATGAATTTCCTGACCGCACTTGCATCTGTGAATTTTCTGACTGCACCATCCTAAGAGCTGCTGCAAGGAAACAGGCCGACAACCTTAAGCTCACCACTTGGAAACCAGTGATCCCAGATATTTTGCTGATCCTTCTAGTGAAAGAAGGGGGACATTTCAGCCCAGAGCACTAGAATGTGGCATGCCTAAAGTCTTGGGTGAGTTGGGGGCGGCCTGGCATTGACAGAAGTCTCTTCAGCTCCTTGATGAGAACCCCCGCCCAACTAACTTGTGCTTGGAAAACACTCTTTCGGCTTGCCAAAGCCTGACCTTGATGTGGTTTCAAAAATTCTCTAACTTTTCTTTCAGGATTACGCTCTTTCCCTGAAATGTTCTGTCTCTGAAAATTTCCACGCCCTCACTTTTAAGGCTGGGACTTTTGTCTAGGTGTGTTTAATTCAGTGGGGTACCCACGCTTGGATGTGCCTACACCACACGGAACTTGGGAGTCCCCAGTTCTCCCATCCAATGACCCCTAGCACAGCATGGGGAGGTGCTTGAATTTCCCAAAGGAAGGGGCTAAGATCTTGTCCATTTTCTTCCTTCTGCCCTGGTGAACCTGCCAATGAGCCAATAAATTCGTGCATGGCAGAAGCACACTTGCAAATGGAGAACTGGTGTCCCTATAATCCCAGTGACTTTGGAAGGAAGGCCTGGGATCAGCAGGATGGAGAACAAACAGCCCTGGAATTACAGATTTCCATAACTCCAGAATGTTAGCAGTGGAGCCATCTGGAGACTTCCTAGAGCAGGGCTGTCCACCGAGCTCTCTGCCAGAATGGAAAAGCCCAATGCAATGTTCTATGCAATGCGAGTACATTAGCTAGACAATACCCCGTAGACTGCAGGGTATATTAGCCACCAGCCACATGTGGTACCCAGCACCTGAGAAGCAGAGGCTACTGTGGTTGAGAAAGTTAATGTTTACGTTTATTTACTTTTAATTCATTTAAATTTAAATGGCGTTACGTAGCTAGTGGCTACCTTAGTAAACAGTGCAGCTCTAGAGCATTTCTCCTTTTTTTTTTTTTTTTTTTAACATACTTTATTTGATTCTTACCATGTCGAAGCTCAGAGCCATGGACTAAAGATCTTGCCCAAGGTCACACTGCTCATTCTTGAGTTCAGTCCAATATCTTGCCAGACCCTAGTCCTGAGTGAAAATACAGACTTAGGCAAGACAATGTACTTGCCTCCAAGAAGCTCACTTTCATGTGCTGTGGGGTATCTAGAGGAGGGCACAGGCTGGGGAAGACTTAGCAGGACTGGGGGCTATAAGGGAAAGCTGGATCTGGGTCCGAGCAGGGGCTTCCATGCACAGAAGGACAGCCCTGGGCTCTAGCAGAGCACTCTAGAAGCAGGCTGTGGTGCAACTTATGACAACCCCACATATTATCAGTAAGGGAGGATAGAAGAGGACCACTGAGGCAGAGGGAGGTGTGATCATGGAAAGCCTTGCACGTTATGCTGAGGAACTCGAGCTTTTTTATAAAAGGGATAGGGACCAACTAGGGCAGTGGAAACTCTTCAGGACAAGGGAACTCTGAACTGTCTCTCCACACTTTCGCCTATAATTTCCAAACAGGGTCATGGACCCCAGGAAGTCCACTCTTGGAGTATTAGAACCTGGAGGGTGAGGTGATCACACTCACTCCTTAAGCCAACATAGTTCCTCCTTGAGCCAGTATAAGATGGCTAAAGGGGAAAAGGCTGATGCCCAAGACATTGCAATTTTAAACACCGAAGGTGCTACAAAGGTTGAGGGTTGAGCTTGACCAAAGGACAAAGAGTCAGAGGGGAGAGCTCATGATGTTTTCTGCAGCATAAAGGAACCTACTCCTGTCCCTCCTGCAGCCACTGTCTGTAAGCCGGCTCCGTCTCTGTCCCTAGGGCATGTCTTTGTGTCTTCCCTTGCTATATCCCATCTTCCATAGCACAGGCATAAATCCAGAGGTCCCTACCAGGTGTGAAAAATGGCAGCCCTGCCCGATTGGACTGGGAAGAGATTCATTCTTTATTGATTTTGGCTTTGGGAGGCTCTATCTTCCTTACTCATTTCTTACCTCTCCTGCATTCAAAGGAAGTGAAATTAAAGTATTAATCAAAATCATACAAATGAGGCAAAAGTGTCAGCCTGCCCTTGAGCCACACTGATTATTTTCAGCAGACCTGGCCCCTTCCCTGTGTGGAGTGGGGGCAGTGAGGGGTGTACCCCTCTGCTCCATCCCGAATCACCAGCCTCACCAGTGAGACCAGTTTTAATTAATCTTCTGTTACTGTTGAGATTACACTGTCCCAAGGGAAGGCCCAGCTAAGCAGGAATACTATTTTAAACATATACTGTAAACAACACTGGTCCTCTGGAGAGTCCGGGGGTGCTGTGGCTTTGACACTTTCACTGCCAGAATCAGAAGCCACTTACTTTTTATCTCCTAAACTATGCACTTTATGTTTCTCTACCCACTTCTGTTCAGTTGATTTTCTAATACTAAAGAGATAAGGTCAGAAGAAAAGAACCACCAGCAATGATAAATATGTTAACTCCCCTGCGAAGTGATTGCTCATAACTTGCTTAAAACATCATCAGTTAAACAACGATAAAAGCTAACAATGGTATAGTACTTGGCACTGTTCTAAGCCATAGATAGATAGATACTAGCTTGACAGCGTTGGATGGATAGATTGATAGGTAGATAGATGGCAGATAATAGATAGGTGGCAGGTAGATATATACATGAATACCCATACCCTTTATACACATATACTATTCATTTAAACCTTGACAACCAACCATATGATATAGATATTATTAATCTGATTTTATCATTTGTAGACAGGAGGCACAGAAGGCTTAAGTAACCTGCTCAAGGTCATACAGTTAATAAATGACAGACCCAGGCATTGGACGCAGGCAGTATGGCTTTGGGGCGCATATTCTTAGCTACTACATTATACCAGACTGACATTTTACTCTTTCCAAGCTTCTGATTTTATTCAGTGATTTGCGAGAATAAATTCCAAGTGGGGTTCAGCTCCTGCATCCTGGAGGCTCCCTTTTGAAAGTTAAATGCATGCAACTTCTTTTTTGGCATTGTCCACTTTTTTTTTTTTTTTCATTTCCATCCACAATTACTTAATTGCATGCATAATGACTTGCATGGGAAATTGGCTCCCTAGTATCAGACAAACACGAGGAACCAACAAATTGCCCAGGAGGCCTCTCTGAAGGTGGGGTGGATCATTCAGAATGAGCTGCTTTCACTGGAATTCTTTAAAAAATGACCTGCTTTCCTTTGGAAGGGCCAGAGAGGGGATTTGGAGAGTGCTTTTCCCCCTGAGGCTCCCCTGGGATGGTTGTGAACTTGGCAAACTTGCTCAGAATTACCCCAAAAGAGCAATTTGTTCCCTAGCAAAACAGGATAATTGTCTGGGGCAGACCTGGGGCTTCTGGTGTATGGGTCAAAAGAATGGGAGGGAGCATGCTCTCCAGCGAGAGAGTCTGTTTGGGAAACAATTATCTCACCTCCCTTGAATCAAAGATAGTCCTGCATACTGTGTACGTGCATTGAGATCAAATACAGTATAAGGTCTCCACAGATTCTCAGGAAATTATTCATTGATAAAGCTGCCGGCCCAGACAGCCAGCTTCCTTACAGTAACTGCTCTTTGCTTTCTGAAAATAAGCCAGCTAGGCAGGAACTGTTCTTGCCCTTAATGAAGCCTTTTCCCTTTGGAGAATGGTCTCTCCTCTGCCCAACTTACACCACCTCAAGACATGGAAAAGCAGCTTCTTTCTCAAAAATAGGGGAGTGCTCAGTGTTCCTTCTCATATGACTGGTGTCACTTTCGACTGGCTTCAAATATGGAGCAGCAAGGGCTTTGATTGTTGCAAGCTATTCATTCAGTCTACACCCACTAAGCACCAGCTTAAACTAAGTATGGTTCTTAGAGCTGAGGTTTCCAAGAAGTAGCAAAAAGAATCCCTGTTCTCCAGTATCTCATGGTCTATGCAAGGCAAAAAGACTACATCCCACCTGTGATTGATGCCAACAAGCTGAACTACAATGTGGAAAGAGACTTGGAGGCATTTCTAGGCTTGACGGAAAAGAATGCAGCTATCAGTTAGAGTTATACCTCATTGGCCCAGGAAATAACAAAGAGTCTTTAGTATGCATTGATTGGTTCTAGAATACTCCTAGAGATGATCTAGCACAGTCTTTTCATTTACATGGATGGAATCTAAGATGCATAGTCAGAGATGCTTTGTCTAAGGCCACAGAGTGGATGAGACAGACTGGGCTGGCAAAGGTCAGCCAGGGTGGGAAGGATGTTGAGTCTGCTGCCAGAGCAGGCATGCAGTAGAGCAGTCCAGGAGGAATTGTGCACGCATGAGATGTGGACAGTTTTGGGGAAGCAGGGCCAGTCCCAGAAAATACCCTGCAGGTGAGGAAAAGAGACCAGGAGTCACAAAGATTAGGACCAGAGCAACCACATTTGCAGCAAGTCCTAATTCAGTTAGAAAGTCTGCTTTATCTCCATGTAATTTTATCTTTTCTTTGTGTTGGTGGCTCCATTGGCCATTGAAGTTATAAAATATTCAGAAAACTCACCATGATTTTCAACCCTGATGGAATGGGGGTAAAGGGAAGGGGCATGCAAATGTCTCTCTGAACTTCTGAATACTCAAAGGTCTCTTGAACCCTTTGTGATAAAATGTATTAGCAAGAGAGTGAAGAAAGGCTACTCATCAACTGAATCTCAAGGATTTTCTATCTCCACCCCCAAACGCTCTACTAATGTGATCATCTCATTAGTTTTTTTTTTTTTCTGAAAATCTTGCATAGTGTTTTTATCCCTTTTGCTCATAAAGAAATTGAGAGCCAAAGAGAATAAGCATCTCACAGCTGAGAAGGGAAAAGAGAAGCTTTTACTTAAGACAGTGTCTCTTAGACTCCACACCTGTTCTGCCACTGTTAGAATTGCAATTCGGAAAGGTCTTTCCTGCCTGCATTCTCATTTGAGCATCACAAATTCCCATTTAACAGGTGACCAAACTGAGTCTTTGAAAAGTTAAATAATGTCTCCAAAATTATATAGCTAGTGAAGACAAAGCCATAAATAGAAATTTCGGATAGCATTGCTTCTGTTCTTAGCCTCTACTTCCTATAGGAACTTCAAAAGGAAGAGACCAAAAGTAGGACTGTATTTGGTAAAACAACATGTGCATTCAACAGCCTAATCCCATTTAAAGACAGATTTCTTAGAATTTCTCTGACCATTGGGCAACTCACTAAATTCTGGGAGACAAACTATCGTGATAGCATTTTTGCCCCATTGCCATGGGAATCTCTAGTGCACAGATAGTATCAGTCAATTCAGCATCACCACTATAAATTCTGTTTTTCCTCCTATACCTCATACATATATATAGTTATATATATTATATATAGTAATATATAGTAATGTATAATAATATATATTATATATAAAATATATATTTTGTGATTATATATTATATATATTATATATATTTTGTGATAATGAAATATCAGAGGAGCTAATTCTAGCTAGAATGCATTTCTGTCTTCTGAGAAAAACACACAAACCACACACATACACACACTCAAAGTAAAGAAGACAGGTGTGGTTATTAGTTGTGTTCAGCACAACAAAGAAATAGCCACAACTCCAAAACACTAGCTATGAAACTTTCAACAAATATTACAAAATTTGAACCCAAATATTGAAGAATGGAGAAAGCTGACACAGACTTCCTTAGACTTTGAGCAGAAGTCAGTTTTCTGTGAAAGTCCTCTAAAAGTTGCTCTTACATTCCTAAAAGTGCCATCCGGTGATCCTTACGTCCAGAGTTGTGGGTGATACACAAGGGGGAAAATAAAAAGAAATTTTAAAAGATCAGTGTTTTTCTAGAACTGGTTTTGTGTTACACAATGGCAAGTTTGGTGGAATCGAAACAGGAAAACCATATAGACTTGCCATCTAAATTTTCTGGGATCTCGTCTCCAGCTAAGAAAGACTAAGAGAGATTGAATTAGGTGTTGAAGGGAGCAGAATCCACATATTATAGCACAAGGAGTCACACATTGTGGAGTCTCACTGAATGTTTAAGAACCACCTGAAAGAACAGATATCATGTCCTTTGCAGGGACATGAAGGAAGCTCGAAGCCATTTTCCACAGCAAACTAATGTAGGGACAGAAAACCAAACCACCACATGTTGTCACTTATAAGTGGGAGTTGAACAATAAGAACACATGGACACAGGAAAGGGAAAAACACACACTGAGCCCTGTCAGGGTGGTGGGGTGGAGGAAGAGAGAGCATCAGGATAAATAGCAAATGCATGTGAGCCTTAATACCTAGGTGATGGGTTGATAGATGCAGCAAATCACCATGGCATGTGTTTACCGATGTGACAAAACTGCACTTCCTGCATGTGTATCCTGGAGTGTAAAATTAAATTAAATTAGGTTAAAAAAACACCTGAATGCCAGAAAAAAATAGAGATACTCCAACATAAATAAACACATATAGCTTCAACCTAATTATAGAGAGTCTATAAGAAATAGTCTCTCTGTACTACAATTCAACAAAATACTAACCCAGAAAATACTATTTGAAGACGAGTAAATGCCAGGAAGGAAATATCAGGGTTTTCAAAAGTTGGTGAGAAAAGAAAGAAAAAGAGAGGAAGAGGAGGACAAGTCAGATAAACAATATTTATTTAAGGAGGGATGAGTTTTAGACACAAATGAAGAGTTTGGGGAGATTAAAGATAATTGATGTCTTTGGAAAACTGTTCAAGAAAGAGATACAGCAGAGATATTAGATAATATTTGGCAAGATAATAGAAGTAAATAAAAATGTCAGACCTTCGCAAAATGGATACAAGGGGAACATAAAGTATTACAGAGATAAAAGGAACATTAGAAACAGTTATAAAATAAAGAAATAAAATTAAATCAAATACAGGGACATAGACAATGTCCTTAGGAAAACTATCATCCCTTAAGAGGAAAAAAATTAAAATGACTACAGAGAAGTTGCCACAGGTAGGGAAAAAGTTTCTGTGTATAGATAATGAGCATAGTTGATCGAGATAACATAATAAGTATCCACAAGAAAAAACATAATGATATAATACAAGAAAACTTCATTTGTATATGAAGATTTGAATTTCATATAAAGACTTGAATTTCACTGGGACACCAGGTTCCAGGGACAGAGGTGAAAAACACCAAGATTTATCAAAGATGCGAATTGAAATCTGTAAGTTTCAAAGCAGAGAAAAAAAATAATAAGCTAGTTGCCTTCAGAGAAGAAAAATTCAAAGTAGCTATAGGTTTCTGTACAACAAAAGTCAATGTCAGAGACTAGGGAACAGTATTCTGGGGAAAAGTGGCACCTGTCTCAAGCACCCCAGTTCACCTAACTCCCTGGTTGTGTACAGTCCTGCTTTCAGAAGCCAATGTGGGAAACTACCCAGTCACAGACCTACTACTGTGTGCCAAACAAACTTCTAAAGGCCTTGTTGTCTCTCAGTACTGGGATGTCCTTTGCTTTAACAATGGCCCCAGTCAGAGAGTATGTTAATAGTTCCTAGTTCACAGACTGGATTTGGTCTAATTCCATTCCTTCAAAACCTCAACCATTGTCCTTCCCAAAACTCCCTATCTTATCCTCCAGGATAGAGCTAGCTTGAGTAATCATACCTTATATCAAATTGTTCTTCTTCCTTGCGTATTCATCACATGAACGAAGGAAACTTCTCGCTCCAACCTAGATCACAATTATTCCATTTCCTTGTAACCTTGTTCCTTTTAAATTCCATTTTCCTTGTACCTTGTTTCTATGTAAATACATTTAAATGAGGACAGGGTATCCAACTAGGCAGCAGAAATGGCATCCACAAAATGTAGCCTTCACCAAGTCTTGCTCCCCACTTAGCTCAGTTCCAGCTGTGGTTTAGGGTGCACGTGTCATTCTGATCATCAGAATATAAGGCTTTGCAGGCATTTTCTCTGCTTCTTTTAGTGTTTTTCCTAAATTTATCGACTCAACACATTTCTGATTCCTTAATCTAATATATTTTCCTCCTTCAATAAAAAAAAGAATTTCCTTCTTACAGTATTCCCTAATATTTTTCATGTATAAGTCATACACAAAAATTCTGAAAGACCCAAGAATTTGAGAAATGAGACCTTCCTGGGGAAATAAAACAAGAGATAAAAATAAAACACTTAGAAATAGAAAAAAGAAAAACAAATTAGAAGGGCTGGCAGTGATAATTAAACCCATTAGGATACTGAAGTAGGAATAAAGAAATTTGAAATTTATAGTTAAAATATGATATATATTCTATGTATATGTATATGTTATAAACCTTGGTAATACACAAACAACATTATAATTTAAAAATCCCAATGGGTGGGGATGGAGAATGGAAGGAAATGTATTTGTGATAGTGCCTCTATCTTTCATGGCAAAGAATCAATAAATACTGTCTAAAGGTTGTATTTATGACATTTTAAAAAAGAATTAAATAATAAAACACCCATGATTCCCAACTTCTAATTGTTTTTTATGCTATTTTTTTTTTTTTTTGTAACTGAACTTGGCTATTAATGACTAACCTGACTTGTACAAAGATATTTAACTTCAGTTTAATAATTACTGGAATTTTATATTTGCTTCTTTTATGTTCAAATAAAATTATTTTTGAAACTCTAAAAAGTGGCATGGATGATAGATGGTACATTTTTCCAGAACTACTTTCGTCTATTCCTCTTTCTTTTATTTATGCATATGTATTAGAGAAAGGTTTGAAATAATATGAAACAACTGTCAAAAGTCACTTTTCAGATGACAACATTTTAGTAACTTCATTTTGGGGGGTACTTTTTGTGTTGTTCACATTTTTGTATTTTGAGAATATGTGTCTTTTATAAAACAATGTTTTAATTTAAAAAATCTAAGAAGGGAGGATGCTATCAATTAAGTAATCAGTTATTGGGTATTAAGGTCTATGTCAGTCAGACACTCTGGTTGGCCCTGAGGGGCAGAGCCTGTCCCCCAGGTAATTAAGGAGAAAGAAAACATGAGAAAGATGAAGATGATGTCACAAAATATAGTAAATTGTAGCCCTTGAGTTTGAGGAGGGGACAACATTTCCTTGGAAGCAATAAGCCTTGAAGGACAGGGCGTTATACTGAAGAACAAGAAGATTCCAAGGAGGTGTTCAGTGGATGTTTTAAGGATGGGTTATAGAGGGGCAGACGTGGGAAGCAAAGCACAGCTTGATGCAATATAGAATAGAATTGAGAGAAAATTGTCCAACAGATCCTTTCTGTCTAAGGAAAGTTGTCACAGAATAAAGGCAGCCATAGGTGAGTAGAGAATGGGTGCCAGGTGAACTTGTGTTCAGAATGCCTGGCAGACTGGGTTCCACCTGCTGGCTTTGTGGGCACAATCTCAGCAGTACATGTTTCTCTCTGTAAAAATTTCTTTCTTAAAAAAAAAATAAATAAATTCAAAAATCAGCATTTGCTGGTTGTTTTATGCAGAGTTTAGAACAAATATTGTTTGCAAGACAAACACAAGAAAATAAATCTTCTCACAAAGCCAGTTTGGGAAATTAAACATTGATTGGATCATACCCAGAAAGGCTTGGGGGAAACCAAATTGTCAGTGTCTCAAACTCATTACAGCGGAGGGAAGGATTAAAGGTTTTTAGGCTTGACAGACCTAAGCCGATCCCTTCCCCAGATATTTTTTTTTCTTTGCCCTGAAATGATGTATCCAGAGAAGGAGGGGAGGGAAGAAAAAATTTTAAAATTCACACACACAAAATAAAAGGTAAAATACACACAGTTTTGTGAACTTGTGTGTTGTCATTCAAAATCTTCTTTGTGCTGAAGTCACATGAAGAAAGAACGGCAGCTTGATCAAGTCGCCCAGGATTGAGGAACTAATGTATAAAACGCCTTATTACAAACAGAACCACATTCTCTGGATTTAGCAGAAAGTTTCAACTGTAATTAATTTGTAAAAAGGAAAAACCAAGGGAAAGATTCCAAAAACTAACTGTCCCGAAAAAGGTACCTTGTATCACTGTTTAAAAAAAAGCATTAAGCAAATGGAGGAGAGACAGGGAGGATGGGCAGAGAGACACTAAATAGAAGCTGGAGCCTCTGCCAGTTTCTGGGGCCGCACTCAATTGTCCCAAACTTCATGGGTGTAACATAAGTAAAATAGCCTTCTGCCAAATGTCATTAGCCTTCCACCAAATATCACCTTATTCCAATTTGCACTGAGATTTATGGCTACTCTTTGGCTTTGAAAGTCTTAAAGAGCAAGTCACACTTTTATAACATGTTTTATTAGCCAGAGTCTCTCACTGGAGAAGACCAGGCTACCAAAGCAGCCATGTGGGTTGCAATAAGAGAGAGAAGTTCCTGTGTGTATTTGGGGGATGAAGGCTACTCAGTAGTATTACAAGGCAAACCTTCGAAGAAGCAACCCCATGGGGCTCCAGGCCATTCCAGGTGTTAGATGGTGCTTGTCTGGGGTTCCCCTATTTTACTGCTTTCTGTTACATTTTGGTCCCATTCCATTCTAGGTATGGTATTTGCACTGCCCTAATTCATCCTCACAACCACTCCATTTGATTGTCATGAGGATTACATGAGATCCCCAAAGGCACATCGAAGGCGCTTAATAAATATGTTTCATAAATAGTCACTAAATGAATTACGGATTGGGCCTGACCCAGAATAGGTATGTAGAGACAAAAGCTATTGTTGTTGTCAGATATCAAGGCGTGTCTGTCCAGTAGCAAATTTGGCCACCCGCAGGAGAGGTGCTACAACTAACCTCTACCACGGTGCAATTGGAAATTCAAAAAAACTCACCTGACCTGTGCTACGTGTGGGTTTGCACAGCTAAGCTCAGCATGACTTTTATAAAACCATGCACATCTATACCCAGCAACCAAACACACATAGCGCAGGAGCTGTGATACATTCTGATGATAAAGGAAATGCATATATATATATACACACACACACACACACACACACATACACACATATATATGCATATATACACACACACACACAAGTATATATGTATATATAAGACTCCATCTTAGAATATCTCCCTTTCTGCATACCCCAACAATTCAGTTTTTGGTGATTAATCACCACGTTTGAATTTCCTTGGTGACCATGTTATATAATGTGCATCGCTAGGTCTTTGGTGTGCATCTTTTCTTCACTGTTTGAGCAGCATGGGAAGGAGTGCCAGCTACTCAGTCATGCAGAAGTGAGTGTGGCATTCTCCCTCTGTGTACCGGAGGGCCACAAACTTGGGAACAGATACTTTGCGATGCAAACATCTTACCTTAAAAAAGTAGAAATAATAATATCTACCACAACAAGATATTTTGAGAACTATTATATTAGAAAATATGTAACTTGGGCTAGGTACGATTATAGTTCACTCCTATAATCCCAGCATTTGCGGAGGCCAATGTGGGAGGATTACTTGAGCCCAGGAGTTCAAGACCAGCCTGGACAACATGATGAATTCTCATCTCTATAAAAAAAGAATAGAAGAAATAACATATATAACTTTACATACATAAATGTACACATGCATGCACGTGCACATGCACATGTACACACACACACACATCCAACTTACATCATTTAATACACTGTATGGTACAAAGAATGAGCTATACATGCCTTAAAAATTGTACTCGCCTAATTCATCTGCTTTGTTTTTCAAAGCACCTAAAACAACGGTTTCATACACATGTAGTTTTTTTTGTTGTTGTTTTGTTTTTTTTGAGACGGAGTCTTGCTCTGTTGCCCAGGCTGGAGTGCAGTGGTGCGATCTCGGCTCACTGAAAGCTCCACCTCTCGAGTTCATGCCATTCTCCTGCCTCAGCCTCCCGAGTAGCTGGGACTACAGGCGCCTGCCATTGGGCCCTGCTAACTTTTTGTATTTTTAGTAGAGACAGGGTTTCACTGTGTTAGCTAGGATGGTCTCAATTTCCTGACCTCATGATACACCCGTCTCGGCCTCCCAAACTGCTGGGATTACAGGCGTGAGCCACTGCGCCTGGCCACACAGGTAGTTTTTAATGTTTGTTGAATGAGTAAAAGCATCACCTAATCAATGAGGGAAAAAAATATCTCCTTTGTAGAGTATTTTTTTAACTCACCTGAGGAAGAAATAAAGACAGCCATTTCAGTACCCCATTTGAACTCCTATGCCCTGCCTCACTCAACTGGAATAGAGTTGGCAAATGTGCCCAAGGGTTGGTAACATTTAGGTGCCAACTTAGTATGAGGCAACACATTGGATATTGATTGACTCATCATTTGTTTCAGACTATGAGGTCATCACATGTTTTCCTAAACAATATGTTACTTGATCGCGGAGAACAGTGGAAGTGAGAAAGCTCTAGACTGGGTTTTTGGAAACGTGACTGCATCCAAGTCTTGCCTCCACCATTTAAAACCATGAACCTGGGCAAGTCATCACTGCCACGCATTACAAACGGAGATTTTAATGTCTGCTTCATGGTATTTCCTTGAAGATGAAGTTGGATAATGTTTGCTAGATGAGGTACATAGGAAATACTGACTAATTCCCCTGGCTCGCGCTGGGACCCAGTTTCCTACGTTTTTAAGGGAGACATTTGGAGCAGCTCAAAAATCTGATGAATTGTTTTAGGGCTAAATGAGACTCATGTTGTAAAAACACACAAATCATTTAAAAAGTATCATTGTTTCCCCTGTAAGCTAGTAATGAATGGGAAACAGTTGCAAATAAGCACACTGTAAAGTCTGTGATTGACAGCTTCAGTGTTGTTTGCATTTTTACAAAAAGCCCAGACAAATTCGTAAAATCTAAACATAACTGAACTAATGTCCTCCTAGATGTTGTTTTAATCTCCAAAGTAACATGCTACCCCAGAACACCCCCTCCAGGCTCTTTCCACATCTGTAGATCGGTGACAATTTTTTTTTCCCACTGTTTATTCATCTGGAGATGGCCTCTCCCTGGACCTGAGCAACATGCAAAAGTAAAGATAATTCTGAGAGTCATTTCGCTACTAAAGAGGCCTTTATCCTTAAAGTCATTCTCTTCCCATTGTCTCTGTGATTAACCTTTTATTCCATGCTTCCTATTGGGAACTTTTGAGGGATTGATAAACATTGGCTCAGAAAGTAGAGATAACAATGTTTCTGAACTGGATGACCTTGGCCAATTTATTAAAAGTCACCTTGAACTTCAATTTTCTCATCTGCAAACTGGGGCCACCAATTAGATCGCTTCTGTGATTTTCTTTCCTCAAATTTATAACCTTAGGTTTAATCAGGAGAAAATATAAGACCAATCCAAATGGAGGGACTTTTTATAAAATGCCCTTCAAACGTGTCCAAGTCATGAAAAGCAAGGAAATTGAAAGAAACTATTACAGATCAGAGGCGACTAAATGTAATATGATATCCAAGATGGGATTCTGGAACAGGCAGAGGATACTAGTGGGAAAACTGATGAAATCTGGACAAAGTTTGTTGTTGAGCTGATAGCGTTGTTTAAATGTTCATCTCTTAGTTTAAAAAAACAAATACAACATGTTTATGTAAGATGTTAACGTTAGAGGAAGCTAAAGTACATAAAAACTGCCTGTACTATATTTTCAACTCTTCCATAAATCTAAAATTATTTTGTAAAAATTTTATTTTATTTCATTTACTTTTTTTCTGAGACAGAGTCTCACTCTGTCTCACAGGCTAGAGTACAGTGGTGCTATCTCGGCTCACCGGAACCTCTGCCTCCCGGTTCTCCTGCCTCCAGCCACCACGCCCAGCTAATTTCTGTATTTTTAGTAGAGACTGGGTTTCACCATGTAGGCCAGGCTGGTCTCGAACTCCCAACCTCAGAAGATACACCCGCCTTGGCCTCCCAAAGTGCTGGGATTACAGGCGTAAGCCACTGCACCCGGCCTATTTTGTAAAAATTTTAAATAAAAATACTGGAGCCAATGACAATATCTAACTCATAAGGCTGAAGTGAAGATTAAACAAGCTGATATGGACAAAATGCGTAGTATATTACATGTACTGAACAAATTTCTCCTCTTCTCTACAGATGTATGATGTCTCAGTCTGTTGTTGCTTGGCCACCTTCACATAGAGTGGAGATATATATATATATTTTTTTTCAATCTGGAAAACACACACACGCGCACAAATAATTGCCAAGTCTGTAATTTAGACAAATGGATTACATTATGGCAGGGGCAAGGAGCAGAAAGGGTATTATTTCAACTGTCTAAATCTTTTGAGAAATCCAAAGGGGAAAAAAAAGAAGAAAGCCACTTAACATTACTTTCTTCCTTTCTCGCCAGCTGCTGAGGGTATTTGGCAGATGTGGTGCTGGAAGTCTGGTTGTGGAGATAGAAAAGTCTCAACTTCTTTCTGGCTAACTGCACACTGCCTCACACACAAAAACACTTTTTTTTTTTTTTTTTTTTTTTTTTTGCCTAAGTAGAACTTTACCTTCGTGGAGCAAAAGAGGACTTCAGAGGCCAGTTTGGCAACACACCGTGTGAAATTTTCCGGAGTGAGGGCTTTCGACCTTCTTTGCCTCAGCCTAGGCTTACCATGCACAAGGAACAAGACATCAGTTCTACCAACCACACGGGACGATAGGCACATTGTTCTGAAAAGCCTGCGTCCTGCACTCACAACCGCAAATGTCTTCACAGCCCTTTGACAGATACTTGCCTAAGGCATTCATCAGAGCAAAGGAGCAAACAGCAAGTGCTGGGTGTTTAGAGATTTGAGATATTCTATAGTGACTTTCCTCGAATTTTCCCGGTTTTCAATCTCTGCACATAGAGAGCCCAACGGACTTGGTCTTAAATCTCTGCCCTTTCTGTTGAATTTTCTACCTCACTGCAGTATTATAATTCTAAATTAGAGCTTTCTATCAGTTCATGTTATTTCTTCCATCAATTCAGCACTGGCACCTGCTGTGTACAGCAGTGATTCCCAAAGCGTGGTCCCAGGACCCACAGCATGGGCATCACCCGGGGGCTTGTTAGAAATGCAAACTCTTGGATCCCATCTCAGACCTACTGAATTAGAAGCTCCAGAATGTGGGGTCCAGCAACTGTGTTTTTACAAGCTCCCAAGGTGATTCTGGCGGCTGTTAAAGTTTGAGATCACTGGCTTACAGTCGTAAGCCCCAACTTCTCAATCTAAAATAGAAAACTCATATTCCAGCCTCAGACAACTTTCTGGGATTGCCTTATAGGGCATGCAACTGACATAAATGATTTCACTTGAGATACAAATATGGTCCTATTTCATGTATATATGAGAGAAAAATCTTTTGAGACATCCAAAGGGGAAAAAAGAAGACAGTCACTCAACATTGCTTATTGCCTTTCATGCCAGCTGCTGAGGGTATTTGGCAGATGCAGTACTGGAAGTCTGGTTGTGGAGGTAGAAAAGTCTCAGCTTCCACCCAGCCAACCACACACTGCCTCACATACAAAATACATTTTTCTTCCTTAAGTAGAATATGCATATAGAGTCTAATTTACCATGGAGTCTTCTACCTACCCAACTTAGCGTGCCTGCCAATATCCCCCTCTTAAAGTCACAAAACTTCCCTAAACCAAGCAAAGACCAAAGACGCAATCCCAAGTGGTTAGTTCGCATAGCTAAGGCTGAGCGTGGAGGGACTTTGGGAATCACTGGCTCGGGGCACCAGAACTGGATATGGATCCTCTACTTGCCAATGAATGCTTTTTCTCTTCTGAAGTGATTTACTTAGAGGCCCAGACACTTAAACCCATTGCGACCATATGGCTTGATGCCCAGGTCTGGAGATGCCTCTGGGTTCAGATATACACTTCAGAAAGCAGCTATTTCCACAAGGCAGGGCCCTGAGGATGAAACCATGTCCCAGGCCAACTTCTCCAACAATAAGTTTCCATGTAATGTTCTTTCCCACTAGCTGACCTTAGAAAGGACCTTAGAAAGGACTAGCAAACCCATTGAAAGCATTAAAATAATACTGAACCTATACATGAGAAGAATGGGGGTTTTAATTACTTTCGTTCCCAGGATGTTTCTAAGCTCCCGCACAAAATGACAAGCACCATGGCTGCATAACCTATCAAGAAGTTAGGAAAACCAAAGTTTGACTGTGGCAAGCCAAGAGCCTACAGGTTGCTCCTAGAAAGTTGGTCAAGACCCCCCTCCTTCATTTGCCCTCCTGGTATTAATCTTACGCCAGCTTCTTTCCAGCTCCTAACTTCACCTTTGGCACTTATTTTCAGGATAACTCCTGACTTCCAGGCTTGCCAACTTGTCTTGTTTTAACCAACTCAGCTCTTAAGAGAGCTCTAGATTTTATTTAATTCTTCTGACCCTTCGGGGATTATTCCCAGCTGCAATTCAAGCCCTTGAGCTGACAAACCCTTGCACTAAACTTCTTGAAGTTGTCTTAATCAAGACATACAACTGCTGCTGTTGCCTCTGCCAGGCGCAGTAACCAGGGAAGAGTCTGAAAATTCCCTTGGTTAGATATCAGCAATATGCATCTATTTTTACAAAAAAACAAAAACAAAAACAAAAACAGAAGTCAAAACAATCTATCAACAACCTCCCAAAATAAAAAATTTCTATATTGGATATCTATGAGTACAAACATATTCCAAAAGCTTAGTTTAAATAACAATAGTAGTTTATTAGTTCTCACAAAGTTTGTAGGTTAAAAACTGGGGAGTAGTTGGCTGGCCAGTTCTGGCTTATGGCGTCTCATTAGGCCAAAGTTATCTATAGGCTTGATTGGGGCTGGAGGATCTGCTTCCAGGATGACTCACTCATACGGTTGGCAAGTTGATGGTGGCTGTTGGTTGGGGGGGCCCCAGTTCTCCTCCATGTTTCAAATAGTACTTGGGACATATTTATACTAAAAAAATTGTTTATCAAAAATTCCAGTTTAGTCCATACCAAATTTGTATTTGATCCTATATTTGTATTTGATGTATCTGACCAACCTAGCCATTATGGCATGGCAGTTGGCTTCCCCCAGAATTAGCTAAATAAGAGACCAAGAGTGCTATAGAAACTTTTAGTCTTAGTCTTGAAAGTCATCTGCCATATTCTGCTGATCATACAGTCCAACCCTGATTTGATGTAGGAAGGGTCTATACAAGACTGTGAATACCAGGAGAAGCTATTCACAGGAACCACATTGAAGGTGGTACACTGGGACCACATTAGAGGCTGCCTATCACCACTTCCAACTGAGTTAGCCTAGCAAAGGCCTTAGATATGGGAACAAGGACATTTGAGAACATGATTGGGGGTATACTTTTTATTTAAATGCTTGACCTTAAACAAAATTTAAAAACTAAGACAGCAGAAAAATAAAAAGGTCAATTCATTGCTATTTTGCTATAAAAGACTATTCAATCTAAAACTTTAATTTTATTTTTAGGGTTAAAAAAATTTAACTTATGCCTTAAAGAATTAATTAATTCACCAAATCTTGAGTCACAGTTCAATACCACTTAAAGTCCATTTAAAAGAAAATTCGTCTTACAAAAAATGAAAGAAGAGTACCCAGATATAGAGGCAAAACTCATTTTTTTCTCAAATAAGAAGGCTGTGTTATTAACTCATCAGCTCCATACCTACTTTTCAGCAGAAGAAGGAAGAGGCTGGCAGCCTTTAAATGAAAAGGGACATGGGAACAAACCAGGGTTTCTTATCTGCCTGCCTACCAGGGTTTCCCATCTGCCTACCTAGTAGATACCAGAAATTCTATCAGCTTATTTTGGGGTTTTGTGAAAAACAGGATTGATATATTTTCAAACTTTATAATAGACTGGAATTTGTGCTATGATCTTCCTTATCAAAGATGCTACAAAGTCACTCTTTAGACATCCAGAAAAAGAAAGGGGGGAAGAAAAGATGCACAGAAAATGTCAGGTTTTCAACTTGATAAAACAGTCTATCTAAATGTAGATTCCTAGCAAAACGGCCAAGGGAATTTATACCCATCATGCAAATGTGGGCAGTTGGGAGGATACCCAGCAGGGACTATTGCAAGAAGGGTGTGTGTTGTGCTTTGATTCTGGTGCCCAAAACAGTGACAAGGAGCCCAGGGTTCCCTAAGCCAGGTTTGGATATCAGAGAAACCCTGCTTGTGTGCTGTTCTGAAGGCATACCCTCCACTTGGCCTTGGTCAACCACAGACTCATTTCCTAGCCCCTGAGGAAACTGTGGCCTCCAACTTTCTAGCTGAAAAATAAATTAGACTGTCAATGGGGAAGATATTTACCAGGCAGGAAGAAATGCATTTCATTTCTCAAGTATAAACATTAAGCAACTATTAAGCAGGACTCAGACCACCTTACTCCAGGGCCCAGACTGTTTTGTTCCTGTGGAACCATGAAGTGAAATAAGACATTTAAAATGATCATCATATAAATAACTGTTGGGATATGAATGGGGACTAGGGGAGCGCCAGAATGCGAGCTCCGCAGATTGGAGGAACCATTGGAATGGAGAGCGGGGATACGTTTGGATGTTTACTCTCTGCATTGGGCATTGTGCATTGGAATTTTTACTAATGAGTGAAGTTTGCATTGTAAAATGGTTAGTGCAAGAACACATCCTCCCAACTGCTTAACTTTTTAATATGTCCTGGATTTTCTTCACGAGATGAAGCTTCAGCTTGAAGGTGAGGTGTGACTGACAGGAGATTATGCCTGGGGCCACCTGTTAGGAAGCGTGGAGATGTGGCAAGGCTTGGACAGCTACAACAGGGCAGGTGGTGTGAGTGTGAGGGTGAGAGTGTGAGTGTGTCAGTCTGTGCGTGAATGTGAATTTGTTTAAGAATCTGTGTGTGTGTCTGTGAGTCTATGTGTCTGTGTGTGTGTTAATGTGAGTATGAGCATGAGTCTGAGTGTGAGTCTGTGTGTGTGTGTGCACTTGTGGGAGTGAGACCTCCCATAAGTGTGACTCCATGTGTGTGAGTGCATATGAGCCTGTGTGTATGTGTGTGAGTGTGCGCCTGTGTGTATGGATCTGTATGTCTGTGTGTGTGTCTGTGTGCATGAGTATGGGTCTGAGTGTGTGTCCCTGTGAGTCTGTGACTGTGTGTGAGGCTGTATGTTTGTGGGTGAGACTGTGTGAGTATCAGTCTGTGTGTGCCTGTGTTTGCATGAGTGCATGTAAGTCTGTGTCTGTGTGTGTGAGTCTATAGGTGTGAGTGTGTGAGTTGTATGTGTGTGAGTCTGTGTGTGTCTGTATGTGATTGTGTGAGCCCATATGTGTTGTGTCTGTGTGTATGAGTCTGTATGTGTGAGTCCATGTGTGAGTCTGTATTGTGTGTGAGTCTGTGTTTGAATCTGTATGTGCGAGTATGTAAGTGTGTCAGTGTGTGAGTCTGTGTTTGAATCTGTATGTGCGAGTATGTAAGTGTGTCGGTGTGTGAGTCTGTGTGTGTGAATCTGGTGTGAGTCTTTTTGTGTCTGTGTGTGTGAGTCTGTATGTGTGACTGTGTCTGTGTGTGAATCTGTGTGTGTGTGTCTGTGTATGTCTGTGAGTGTAAGTCTGAGTGTGTGAGTGTAAGTCTGAGTGTGTGAGTGTGAGTCTGTGTGTGTATGTGTGTATAAGTCTGTACCTGTGTGTGAGTGTGAGCCTGTGTGTCTGTGTAAGTGTGAGTCTTTGTGTGTCTATGTGAGTCTTTATGTATGAGTCTGTATGTGTGTGTGAGTGTGAGTCTGTTTGTGAGTTCACATGATATCTTGAATTGGAATAGCTGAGGGTGCAGCCCAGGCAGTATTTTCTAAGCTCCAAAGGCAAGTCCATGTGCCACAGAGAAAGAGAAACACTGGCCCTCTAGAGCATTCCTAGTGCTAAAGGAGCATGAGCCTCTCCTGGAAAGCTGCTGTCCAGCAAACCCTGTTGCCAGTCACAAGTCCTGGGGTGGGGCCCACAAATGCTCTTTACAATAGGCACTGGAAAACTGTGAAGATGGCGCTTGCTCACCGTAGATAACAACTCCATAGACCATTTTAAGTTACAAAGGTGAATAACACAAAGATATGGGCAATGGTAGGGTAATGAAAGCGGCATGTGCAAAGCTAGAAGTGGAGAGAGAAGGACAGGTTGAGAACTTCATATTAAGGCACTTCATGCTTGTAGATGCCTACAGAATTCATAGTGACTTGGCCACAACTACTTGGCTGGTGGCGGAACCGTGACGCTCTCCCAGACTCAATTAAATGGAAACAGAAATTCCCAATATAAGTCAGCATTCACTCACATCATAATTATTCTGTCAATCAGATCTGTTAGAATGGCATTCACGGAACATGCAATAAGCTTGTATTGGCGTCTAATTGGTTGTTTTCCCCAATGTGAAAAGTAAAAGAGTTTTAAAGAATGGGCATGGTAAATTTGTGCTTACCTCTCCAAGTAAAATTTTGCTCACCTTTCCGGTCTATGCAGTGTCCTAAAGATTGCTCCCAAGCAACTGTTAATTTTGAAGACACAGATGTCAGTGTCCATCTATAGTCATAATTTCTTTCTCTCTCTCTCTCTCTCCATCTGTGGATCTCTTTATCTATGTAAGTATTCCATCTCTTTTCTTAACTCAAAATGAGAGAACACCACTGACTGAGAGCTCTTAGTCGGTTCAACATGAAAGGTTTTACACACCAATCTCACTCCAGCTTCTCCTGAAACTTGGCCTTTCTCATGCTGAATACTTCCCAAGGAGGAGGAGCTGAAGTAAAGAAAGTTCTGGCCGGCTAAAGCTTTTAGAGAAATTCAGGTGCAGAGACTAATTCCCCACGCTGAAATGCAGCCAGGCCAGATGGGTTAACACCTAGCCTTTTACAAGAAGTAACTTGGGACGGCGGGTGATGAGCCCTGAGATTTGGTCCGAGTTGCCTCTTATCTCTGATGGTGCCCTCTGGCATTATTCAGCTTAGCCCTGACTCATGAGACAAGTCCCACAGCAGAACCACCCTGCCCACTTCCCACGGACTTGGAGACATACTTGAAGGTGTTCTGTCCAATAACTGACTAAGAAGACCAGTCTTTCTGTATCAGATATGAGCAGTGCTTAGGGCGAAAATGCTGCATGCACAGAAGAAAGTGTCCACACATCGAAACTGGTAGACTGTCGCAGACCTTCAAAATAATTCCTCTGGAATTTCCTCCACTGCTACAGATGAAAAATGATTCCATCATAGAAATTTAGTGCAAAAAGACATCACCACTTCCCGCCCTTTGGGTTAGAGAAAGGGCAATTGAAGATCATGCAGCTAGTTTGTAGAAGGGTGGTTGCTAGAACTGGAGTCTCCTGGCTCCAGGTCCTGTATCTAAGAGTGTATACCAGGAATGAATTTCTGCATGAGATCATTGGCTCATTTTGAAGTAGGAATTCTAGAATATTCCACAGCTAAGCTGTCTACTGTGGTAGCTACTAATAGGGCGATTAAGCACTTGAAATACAGACATGCAAGTTGAGATGTGGTGTGAGTATAAAATACACACCAGATTTCAAAGCCTTGGTGTGAAAAGAAAAGAATGTAAAATACCTCATTAATATAATATGCTGATTATGTATTAAAATAATAACATTCTGGATATATTGAGTTAATAAAATGTATTATTACAATTAAATCCTCTTTATTTTTACTCTTTTCAATGTGGCTACCAGAACATTTAAAATTATTTGTGGCTTGCATTGTTGTTTCTATCGGAAAGCATGGTTTTAAATACATAAATTTGGGAATGTCACCCAGGCTGGGAAAATGTTACCTCCTCTCGAAACATATGGCACCACTGTTATAATAGTCCAAGATATTTTCTAATCTCTCCTGGATGTAATCACCCCTAACCACATCCTCTCTTGAACTCTCCCATCTGTTCCTTATACCCCAACTGGGAACTTCTTCTAAGGATGCAAGCCTGATTATGCCATTCTTTGGTTTAAAACTCTAACCCTCCCTCTCCAGTGCCTTCCTTAGAGGGCCCCATGTTCCCTTCTGCCTCTCTTCTGTTCCCTCTGATAGGATTGCTCTTTCTCTCCCTCTATGTCTTGAAAACGAGGCTATTTTGAGAACTGGACATAAGGCTTCCTGTTGAAGACACCTTTCCTATCCCTCCCACTGCTCTGCTCTGCAAAGGTCACACCTGCACACAGCCAGATCACAGGTCACTGAGAGTGGGGGCCATGGGTCTGACTCACTGAGATGAAGTATTATGTTCTTATCCTTGGTGTAATCCCAGAGGAGCCCATTAAATACCTACTGAATACAAGACTTTAAATCCAGTTATGCAGAAGGTTCATTTCAGTCCTAAGGACGTGGGTGAGAAAAATAAAAGAAGTCCTTAAAACACTGCCTGGAGTTTACTTAGCTCCCCAAAGAATCAAAAATAGAAGACATCAAATGAGTGGGTGAAGTCTAAGTTGAGACAAGGAGCTTTGCTGAGCCCAAGAAGTAATTTTTATGACTTGCTTCTACCTGGCTGCTATGTTTTTTGAAAACCTCATAATTTGAAAATTTCAAGCATTTCTCCATGTGCCACAAATCCAGGCCATTAGCAAATGCTTATAAACCAGGGGTGTTCAATCTTTTGGCTTCCCTAGGCCACACTGGAAGAAGAATTGTCTAGGGCCGCACATGAAATATGCTAACACTAAGCGTAGCTGATAGCTGATGAGCTTAAAGAAAAATCGCAAAAACATAAACAAACAAACAAACAAAAATTTCATAATGTTTTGAGAATATTTACAAATTTGTGTTGGGCCATATTCAAAGCCGTCCTGGGCTGCATGCAGCCCATGGGCTGCGGGTTGGACAAACTTGCTTTAAAATGCCTCCTAAGCGCATTCGGTGCTATCTGATACGTTCTGTCTTTTCTACGGTCGCCCCCTCTCTTCCTGGGCAACTCAGATTGCCTCTCACCTGGTTTATCTGCTTAGACCTAGGCTTCCCCTCAATTCTTCCATACTTAGTAGTTGGAGTGATTTTATTGAAATGCAAAGAATGTTACACCAATGTCTCACTCCTGTGAATTCCCACTACGCAAAAAACATAATCCAAGCTCCCTACCC
Source organism: Theropithecus gelada (assembly GCF_003255815.1). NCBI lineage: Eukaryota > Metazoa > Chordata > Mammalia > Primates > Cercopithecidae > Theropithecus > Theropithecus gelada. Next base: position 99,391,993 of record NC_037675.1, on the reverse strand, counting down.
GAGCTCAGAGAGCCTGGTCTGGCTACTTTCTACTCATTTCAGCCCTGACTACCGACTCCTGCCCTCCTGCCCTTCCCTCTGCCTAGGCACTGGACTTGTCTCTCTGCTATGATCATGACCATCTAATTTCTTCTATGGGCCTTTGAACTGGCTGTTTCCTCAGCCTAAAATACTCTCCATTCTATGCCTAGCTGTCATCTGTCATGTAGATTCAGCTCAATGGTCATCTCTTCAGAGAGGTCTTACTTGAATAGGTAACCTGAAGCCACCACTTGGTCACTCTCTGTCATATCCCCCATTATAATTTTTTGCCTAGTGGTTAAATTGTGTTTTATTTTATTTAGCTAAGCTTATTGTCTTTCTTCTCTGATTAAATTTTTAGCTCCATGAGAGGACATTGTCTGCTCTGCTATTCACTTCAACCTTATTATCTAAAAGAATGCCCATCCCATAGCGCCCGATCAATAAATATTTGTTGACATAATGACTACATGAGGTTTGAATATGTGATAAAATTATAACAATATTGATACTTTATCTTAACACTGCTTATTCAGGAGCTAAAAATTAGATTGTCTTATAAAGTAGGGAACCAAGATCCTTTAGATATTGACTGTATTAAATTACTTAATGATGTTTTTAACATAATTTTTGAGCAGTCAATTCACTCTAAGAAACTCTGTTTCCTTATTAACAACAGCAACAGAAACTAAAAAACAGGCGGGACTCCATGGCTTATGCCTGTAATTCCAGCACTTTGGGAGACCCAGGCGGGCGGATGACTTGAGGTCAGGAGTCCAAGACCAGCTTGGCCAACATGGCGAAACCTCATCTCTACTAAAAATACAAAAAATTAGCTGGGCATGGTGGCAGGCACCTGTAATCCCAGCTACTTGGGAGGCTGAGGCAGGAGAATTGCTCAAACCTGGGAGGCGGAGGTTGTAGTGGGCCAAGATCACACGCGCCTGGTCCACAGAGCAAGACTCTGTCAAAAAAAAAATAAAACAAAAAACAAAAAACAAAACAAAACAAAGGCAGTTTCCCTTTGCATTGCTCTGCAGTACACATGTGTAATTTTCTTGTTAAGAAGCTTCTTGAGAGTGTTAAAATGTGCCATGCTTTAGTGGATCTCTCACAGTGATGAGAAGCCTGCTTCTCATCTCACTACAGAAGTTTGCACAGTCCACACAAGATACAAGACTGATTTCATTGAAGGAATTTGGTAGCCCCACCTGCTGCCTAGGGAAAGGACGTTTTACATTATGAATCAAGAGAGATCACGTAATTCACAGGGCACTTTGTGTAGCAAAAATCGTATTTTCAGATCAAATTCAATCTGGAAACTGCCCTCTCCCAGCTAAATCTCAAGTGGGATATGAAGTGGCTCCCACCTCTGCATTTCAACTGAAGTTAGATTAAAGATTGCAGAGAACAGAGAAGGAAGAATGCATGCAAGGAGCATTTGACAGAGTGCTTGGAAATGTAAGCAATCTTGGTTATGCGCTACGTAAGATGGTAAGTGTTATAGCTGTAATTGTTACCCTAGACATTCAACGAACAAAGAATTCCCTGCAACACACTCTAAAAGACTTTATAACAGCAGCTCGGCTTCTGGATAGCTTCAAAGTGGCTGATACAGTGTAAAACAGGAAATCAAGGAGCACCCAAGGAAAGGGGATCAGGATATACCCAATACATAGGAAGGGTCCACAAATATTCAATGATTGAATGAAAAACTAAATGAACAAATTGCAGAAAAAAAGGTAGAAATGTCCCCAAAATAGAGAATTATTTTGATGACACTTTGCCAAGGGGTAAAGGGCTTACTGTGCATGCCTCAGTTTCTGGTTATTTATACTGTGTTTAAATTTTCATACTGTGCATAATATTTTTATTCTGTATGTGTGAGTGTGTATGTGTGTATAAAAATGATTATACTGTATATAAATATATAATTATTATACTGTGTTTAAATTAAATTTGCTTTACTGTGTATAGCACAAAGGATATTGTTTTCACATCAGAGAATATGTCCAGGCCAGGCACAATGTCTCACGCCTGTAATCCCAGCACTTTGGGAGTCAAGGTGGGCAGATCCACTTAAGCCCAGGAGTTTGAGACGAGCCTGGGCAACATGGAGAACCTCCATCTCTACAAAAACATACAAAAGTTAGCCTGGCATGGTGGCACATGCCTGTGGTCCCAGCTACTTGGGAGGCTGAGGTGGGAGAATCACCTGTGCCCCAGAGGTCGAGGCTGCAGTGAGCCATGATCATGTCAGTGCCCTCCAGCCTGGGTGACAAAGCAAGACCTTGTCTTACAAAAGAGAATGTGTCCAGTCATTGCAAAAGGCCATTTTGTGAAGGAATCATTTTGCTACGGTATAAACATAAATGAAAGAAGTAGAACGAATTGAACAGGAGGTCAGGGTCAGAGTTCTGGAGACTTAAGTGGGCAGGTTAAGAAAAAACAAACAAATAAACAAAAAATGCATGTCTTAGTGATATGGTTTGGCTGTGTCCCCACCCAAATATCATCTTGAATTGTAGTTTCCATAATCCCCATATGTCATGGGAAGGGCCCCGTGGGAGGTAATTGTATCATGGGGGCAGGTTTTTCCCATGCTGTTCTCATGATAGTGAATAAGTATCATGAGATCTGATGGTTTTATAGAGGGCAGTTCCCCTGCACTTCTGCTTGCTGCTGCCATGTGAAGAAGTACATGTTAGCTTCCCCTTCCGCCGTGATTGTAAGTTTCCTGAGACCTCCCCAGCCGTGTAGAACTGTGAGTCAATTAAACCTCTTTCCTTTATAAATTACCCAGTCTTGGCCAGTCCTTTATAGCAGTGTGAGAACAGAGTAATACACTTAGCAAGACTTATTTCTCTTTGGATTTTCCATATATGTGTGCTGGTCTTCATTTGCGGTTACTAAATTAATGAAAATAGCTTCCAGTCTAACTCAGGATTTAAGAGGACACAGATCCGTGGGTTCTATGACCACATATGGTAATCCAGTTAACTTCTGAGGATCCTGCAGGTCCCAACCAATAATATGCATTTGTTGAATTGAATAAAAATGCATTGAACTGAATTGGGAGATATGATGCCTTGCCTGAGGACTTGCATGAGTCCTTTAATTTATGTGGGCTTCCAATTCTTGTGCACTATGAAGGGTAGCACCAGGCTACGTGAACACTAAGGAGACTTCCAGCTGGAAACACTCCTAGCTTTCACATATCTACCTTCTGTCATTTGGCTACAAAATAAATAGACAGATAACATCTTTTTCTTGGAATGCTCTCATGCACCCCAACATGTGGCCTCCCAGGTGGCCATGGCTCAACCTGTAGGCTGTGGGCCACCCCAAGCAGACGGAGGGACAAGCTGAATGTCTGGGTGGCTTCGGTGTCCTGCCAGAGCCAGTGCCTGGAGCACAGAGATCACAGATGTCCCTCCCAAACAACAAATCACAGCACATGCTCTCTTCCTGGGTGAAGGTTGCTGGGCTTGAGTTCGGAATAGGCTGGGAAGCATTCCGACCTGACCGAACACCGTGTTCTACACATGCCAGGGTGTAATTACAGTTTTGCTCTAGGTGGAGAACTGTTCAGAGGATGGTTCCACCCTTTGCCACCTCCACCATCCCAGGCCTGCTTGTCCGTTCTTGCTTCCCAGTCTTACTGGATTCCATGATGAAGATCAGCAGGGACCTCTTCTCTTGTTTTCCCTTTTGCATTCCTGCTTGGGGCAGGTCAATCACAGGGAACCAAATAAAATCATCTCCCTCCATTTGGCTATGTTTCTTGGTGGCCTTGGGCACCACATGTGGTTCTTTTTATGGCATCTGACCTTGCACAGAGTGCTGTTGTGGCTCGTCATTGATTTTATGTAATGTATACTCATTTGATGGGACATAGATTTCACTCAGATTGTTCAGGGTCCATTCTCTATGGGGACATTTCACCAGGATAATATTCGAGCCACTAGAGTCTTGACAAAAAGCTGATTTCACCTGAAAGGAATTCAAAGCCAACCCGAGTCAGCTCCCTCATGATAGGCTTCTTCTCTGCCTCCTTGTACTTATTCCCTAAAGCCAGACCTGGGGTGAGGTAAGGGAGGCATCTAGGGTACAGTATTTAAGGCAGCTCTTCCTCTCAAGGTCACTTGCATGCCAGGTTGGCAGCTGAATGTGAATGCCACCTTAAATTTTGCACCCTATGTGTTTCCCATGCCTCACGCTAGTCTCTGCCCTGCTGTTTCTATAAAATGGGCACAATAGCATATGTCAGTATTATCAAACTGTAAAGAGACTACGTATATAAAATAGCAAGGACTCTTCCTGACAACTCCTTACATCTTGTTAGTAAAAACTATCAGAATCCTAAATTTAGGATTTATAACAGCAAGAAAAAGACTTGGCTGACAAAGTCTAAATCCTCACAGTAGAACACACTAGGTTCAACTTACAAGGCAGTTAATTTAAGCAGTCTACCCAAGCAAAACACAAGAAATAATGGGCTGATGTTAACGCAAATCCCTTCTCACTATGGACTGAAGAAAGTTCCCCACTGAGTCCTGGAACAGGTTGGGAAGTGTCCTGGGCATGTGCTTCTCTCTTTGATCCAGTGTTGAGTTATTTGTTCATTTTCCTTCCTATCTTACTTTGGCCCATACCCAGTGCTTTACCCCACTGGGGTTTCTCCCTCTATGAATCAGGCCCCTAGAGCAACCATAGTCGTTCTGTGCTATCTTTGACAGTATTGCATAGTTAAGACTTCAAAGCACAGTCCCACACTCTGAATTCTTGCCTCCAATCCTTCTGGTACAGGACTCTTTGGATGCCACTGAAGCTTAGAAAAGTTCACTTTTCCGAGGACATTCTGCAAAGCACCTGCCTCTTTCCCTGTTTCATGGTGTATTATGGAAGTGAGATATGTCATATAATCGGTCTTAAGAGAAAGTGAAATAAAAGTCTCACATTAGGTGTAACAGGAAAATTCCCTTTCACGCAAATAATCCATTGACTCTACAGTATTCCTGCATTTCCTTGGCTGCAAAATCCTGGATTTTTGCCATGGAACTGTTTCATGCTTATCATCTATAAGTTATAGATATGCATGATTTACATTCTGAGTTCTAGATAATTGTCAGTTGCTAGGGAATCTGTTTTCTTTTGTGTGTCTATCTCTACATTTTTGTGGAGTCCCTCAGTCTTATCTTCTCCTATGCATTCTGTCAAATTTCCACTGGAGTAAAATTTTAATAAGAGCCTTTTTAAGTAACCACTGCATTTCTGAGACTGTGCTGGGCTGGGCCTATTGCAGTATTTTCTCTCAGCCACGTATCACCATGAGAGGCAGATTGCTGTTTCCCCTTTACAAATGAAATGATTGAGGCACAAAGAAGTTCATGATTCTTTCAAAGTAGGCTAAGAACTGAAATGTAAACCCAAGATAATTTAATGTTCAATTGAGACATCAGCCTTTCCCTGTGGCCAAACAAATGTGTTGGCATTCAGGCATTTCTTGCTCCAAGTACTGGTTCATTTTGGTCTCTCTGGCAAATGTTCCTCCTTTTTTTCTGAAACTTTCCTAACCAGTGCAGCCTGAAATACCATGACATCTATGACAAGGATCGTGTAGATATCCTTTTACTTGGCAATCTATCTATGTGCACTGCTCCTTCTGCTGACGGGTCTCTGAGAATGAATGTCATGTCCTTTGGACTTAGCGCATTACCCCCAAATAATTTGAAACCTGTGAACACATTCCAAAGGACATATGTCCAAAAGATGTCAAGTCATGGAAGGCATTGGAGTCAGGGGACCTGGGCCTGTTTTCAGATGTTTAATGATGTATTTGGCTTTCAGGCCTCATTTACATTGTAGTAAAAATCTCAATGAAGTATTTATCTGAAGTTTTAGAAATTGTTGGTTATTTAGTTTTGCATGCAGAAAAAAAAAATTGTTTTGATGTGTGCACCTTCTAAAATGTACATTCAAATTTGTATCCATATCAGAAATTTAAAATCCACCAGGCCGATGTAAATGTTCACACTTGAAATTTAGGGTAAGTGCTTACAATTAAAATAAACCCGCAAACAAGCTTATTTTTCAGAGTAATCTCATTAAATTTGATTCCACATATAAAGCTTATCCATGATATGAGTTGCAGTCCCTTGATGCCAACGAAGCCAGAAGATCATAATTGATGGGCCCTAACCAGGCAATAGCAGGTAGGATGTGGAGACACAGAGGGAAGATGCTCCTTGGAACAAGCAGAGGCAGAAAAGCTGGAAGGCAAATGTGTATCGGGTCTGCAGGGTTGGGGGAGGCCACATGTAAGGGTGTGGACAAAGGGAAAATGGCACAGATGTCTATGAGCAGGTCAGGATGTTAGTGATGTGTTACAGAAGACCACAGGTTTTAGGCCCAGTCCTTAGAACCTTTCACAGAACAGTGTTAACTGGAAGCTAACACTGAGAATGCAGAGGCAGCTATGGATAGCTTAAAAGACCTGTTATGGGGAATTGTGTCCCCCCAAATACTTTTGTTGAATTCTTATGTTGAATGTAAACTGGAGTTAATCTGATGCTCAATTGAAACATCAGCCTTTCCCTGTGGCCAAAGACATGTGTCTGCATTCAGGCATTTCTTGCTACAAGTATTGGTTCATTTTGGTCTCCCTGGCAAATATCCCTCCTTTTTTGTCTGAAACTTTCTTAACCACTGCAGCCGGAAATGCCATGACATCTAAGACAAGAATTGTACAAGAATTGACAAGAATTTACCTGGTAAAAGGATACTTCAGTACTTCAGAATGTGACTTTGTTTGGAGATAGGCCCTTGAAAGAGAGAATATGTTACAAGGGGATCACTAGTGTGGGCCCCAATCCAATACAACTGGGGTCCTTATCAGAAGAGAAAATCTGGACACACAGAGAGACACCAGGGTCATATGTGCACAGAGGGCTGACGATGACCCATATCAAGAAGCAAAAAAGAGGTGGTCATCAACTGTGCTGGCACCTTGATCTTGTACTTTCAGCCTCCAAATTGTTAGAAAATACATTATCTGTTGTTCGAGCCAGCCAGCTCGGCCTGTGGTCCTTTGTTATTCCAACTCTAGCGAAGCAACCAGGGGCCATGTTGGAAAACACTCCCATGAGTGTTTCATTGTTGTTGCAAACTCAAAACTCTGAGCAGTTTATGTGCTGAATTTTCATAGACTCATCAGAATTTTACATAACTACTTATTTCATGTTTTGTTTTGTTCTGAATGTTAAACTCTCCTTCAATATTAAAAAAACTTTTTGTCATTGAACTACATTAAATTTAATTCTTATACTTTCCTAATTTGTTAAATAAATAAATTCACAAATGAGAAAGAAAAGACCTCTTCCTGGGTTAATAATCCTGTCTGAGGTTCTAAAGAAGTATGTGTATGTGTCCATAATGAATTTCATAAATTTACAATGTTTGCCACGTGGAGGCAGCTAAATTAGAGCAAAACTAGAGTGAGCAAAAACCTTTTTTAATTAATAGAACTAACAAGATCATCCCGCGTAAACAGACCCAGGAAGCTGCCGGGTTTTGGTAGCAGGGGGATATGTGCATTAGCAGAAAGTTAGGGTGGAAAAGTGTTATTTCTAAACTGGCCAAAACACATGATTGAGTTTACTTACTCCAGAACATTTGTTACCTAAAAGGATACTCTTTTCTCTTTAATGTGCAGAGGTTACAGATCTCTGGTCCCCAGTAACCTAAGAAATACACATTTGAGGTGCTCTTTTAGGTTCCCTCCTCACCCCTCTTTTAAACTGAAAGTAGATTCTTTTCTACAACTGCCACCAAAGTCAAACAATTGGAAAGGAACAATAGAATGACAGATTGCTTGTTCCAAATAATTGGATCAACAGTGCAGCAAGCAGTGGGTTATGACAAAAATATTCCTCAAAGGGTGTCAAATTTCAGTAACTCATTGGACAAAAAGACACTGAGCTATGCCTTCCCGAAATAGCAGGCTGTTTTAAAATCAAGATGAAATTCCCCACCCCTTTCTCTATAAACAACCTAAACACAGACAAAGGATGAAAACTACCCCACATGTAGGCACATGATTTAGAAGGTGGATCTAGAAGGTTCGTTTCCCACTGGATGGGGAGGTGGCTGGAAGGGAGATAAGCTCCAGCTGAGATAAAGGTCTGCATGACTCTGTCTCCACCAGACCATCGTGGGGTAAATGTGATGAACAGCAGAGAAGGAGCAGTGCCTCTATCCCATGGCTACTGGGGGACTCAGCTTGGATCTCTTAGAGATATTGAACATTCCATGGACCATCCTAAGACTCAAAGCCAATGCCCAAGACTTTGGCCAGAGTCCAGGGTCAAGTAGGGATGGGGGAGTTGCTTTCATGTCCTTTTGATCAGAGAGGGCTATGAATGGAGGCTACGCGGAAGAAGTCATTTGCAGGCTCCAGCAATGGCTGCGTCTCACCCCACAGGGCGTGACTAACGGGAGGCAGAGCTCAGCCCAGCCTCCCTTGATTTGGATGGAAGGGAATTTGAGATGTTCACCCCCACCACACACACAAACCAGCCAATGCTTCTCTGATATTGGCAGGGGGTGAGCTTTATGACCCACAAGGCCTTTTTGTTATGTACAATGTCTGCATTAAAAGGCATAGCTTTCAGATTGGTTTAAGCTGACAGTCGGTCTGTGGGACTCTCATGTGCAATGCTGAGTTTGGTTTATTGTTTTCAAGAGTACGTTTATTTTGTTAAGTTAAAACCAAAGCAATATCAGAAAAAAAAATTGTTTCCACCGTTATTTGGCTGTTAAATTTCTGAGGCATGGAGAAAACTCCAAAGTCACAAACAGCCCCAGGGACAACAAACTGTTTGGGCACTTAGTGGTAGCTGAGGGGCTTAGGGATTCTAGCCATTCTCAGAACATTCCCGAAAAGCACAACAGAAGACAGAAGATCTAGTAGATGTACCTGAATGTGACCAGAACAGCAACATAAAAAATCAGCAACAACAGGGTTTTAACTTATGGTCACCATCTGGAGGCTAGAGACTAAGAGTCTTTTCCCTTCTCTGTAGACTGTTGAGCTCTGATGGATGATCACGTTCATGTGACCAGTGGAGAGAAGCCCAGTTGCTATAGGGGGGCTTAGTTAGAGCAGAAGCTTGAGAAGTAACTACAGGCAGAATATCAGGAATACGTACTTCCTTGACCCCAGGGACATCTATCCTAGATTCCGTTAAAAACAACTAGTTTAGTGCTAAAGGCATACAGCTCATGTATTTCCTAAATGAGTCCACAATCTCTGAAACCAGATCCCTCACAAGCTTCCACCATGCACAAGGTCACCTTCAAGTCTATCAGGAAAGAACAAAAGTCTCAGCTTGGAATCAGATGGATTGGGAGCCCAGCTCTGCTAAGGGGCTGCCAGAAGGTGATTTTCAGCAAGGCCAAGACACCATCATCAGTCTTGGGGCCCTCTATCTAGGTCAGGCTGACCTTGAACCCAAGCATTGTGTCACTCAACTGAAATCATCTGTGTTGTCCAAAGTCAAAGAGGAGGTTAGTTAAAATGGCAATACTCAGTTACTGGGCCCCTGAATACTGTGGGAAGGAGTATGGGCTTTGCCCTGGAGGTGACAGAAGCCGCCAAATAGAGTTTATATCTTTGAGCAATTTTTCCACCAAGTCAAATTAATAAATTCACAAATTAATTAATGAGAATGGAACTGAATTCCCATTATGTGTGGACTTGCCTGCATGTGGAGGTTCTGCATTTGCAGAATTAATAGAGTGATAACATGTTTGCTCCTCTTCTCCCAAGACATTTGAAATGGAACCACTCAATTTTTATAGACCAATTTAACAAAAAAGTAGAGGTAGGGGTAAACTTGGGGACCAGTCAAATACCCGTATAGGCAATGACTAGTATCTCAAAGGGTCTGGTGCAGAAGATGAGCTAGTACCTCTCTTTTTGTAAGATTGCTTATGTGAGTTTCTTTTCAGTTATCCATGCAATCCATAATCTCCATCTGTATGCCCTGATGACCATCAGCTATCAGGTAAGCAAGATTTTTTTTCCTTTAAGTTTTTTATTTTTATTTATTTTTTAGAAGGAATCTGGCTTTTTCACCCAGGCTGGAGTACATTTGGCACCATCTTGGCTCACTGCAACCTCTGCCTCCTGGGTTCAAGCAAATCTCCTGCCTCAGCCTCCTGAGTAGCTGGGATTACAGGCGCACACCACCACGCCCGGCTAATTTTTGTATTTTTAGTAGAGGTGGGGTTTCACCATGTTTGCCAGGCTGGTCTTGAACTCCTGACCTCAGGAGATCCACCCACCTCGGCCTCCCAAAGTGCCGGTATTACAGATGTGAGCCGCCACGCCTGGCCAAGTTGTATTTTATTTTTAATTAACACATAATACTTGTATATACTTATGAGATATAATGTGATGTTTCAATACATGTATACAATGTGTAATGACCAAATCAGGGGAATTAGCTAATTCATCACCTCAAACATTCATCTTTTTTTGGGGGGGTGGGTGTTGAGAACATTCGAACTCCTCTGAGTTATTTTGAACTATACAATATGGTATTGTCAACTGAAGTCATCCTACTATGCAATAGAACTTCTTTGTCCTATCTATTTGTAATTTTGTACCCATTAATACATCTGTCCTCATCCCCTGCTCACCATCCCCAGCCTCTAGTAACCGCTATTCTACTCTGTACTTCAATGAGATCAGTTTTTAAGAATTCCAAAAATGAGTGAGATCACGTGATATCTGTCTTTCTAGGCCTGGTTTATTTCACTTAATATAAGCTCCTCCAGGTTCATCCATGTTGCCACAAATGGCAGGATTTCATTTTTATGACTGAATAATACCCTATTCTATATATGTACCACATTTTCTTTATCCATTCATCTATTGATGGACACTTCAGTTGATTCCATGTCTTGGCTACTATCAATATTACTGCAATAAACATGGGAGTACAAATATTTATTTAACATACTCACTTCCTTTTGGTACTATCCTTTTGGATAAGCACCCAGCAGTGGGATTATTGGATGATATTGTAGTTCTATTTTTAATATTTTGAGGAACCTCCATACTGTTCTCCATAGTGGCTATACTAATTTACATTCCCTCTGATAGTGTATAAGGGTTCCCATTTTTTCCACATCCACATCAGCACGTGTGCTTTTGTTGTGTTTTTGCTAATAGCTATTCTAATTCAGGTAAGGTGATATTTCACTGTGGTTTTGATTTGCATTTCCCTGATGATCAGTGATGCTGAGTATTTTTCATACACCTGTGAGATATTTGTATGTAGGGGAGTGAGTCTGTAAGAGACACCGTGATCTGGATGAAAGAGGAAGAAGCTGGTGACAGGTAGATTTCCCATTAGTCAATCCTTGTTTGTGGCTAGTAGATTCTGTGACTTTCCTAAGTCTCAGTTTTCTTATGTGTCATAATAAGAATAACATCTTTCCATCTTCTCTAGAGAGATTGTGCAGGAATCAAATACAGGTTGTAAATCAGATTGAAAAAGCAAATAGTACTAAAAAAGTCATTACAAAATCTTCAGTCCATAAAGAGAGTGGCCCTACAATCCAAACTCTGCAAAATTAATTCACAACCATTTACAGGACATACAGAAAGAATAAGAATGGAATGTTATAATTTTGCAGACATAATGCTTGTCCTCAGAGACTGTGTGATCCAATTGGGAGACAGGGCAAAGATGCAGAGATGATAACTAACAGCACTAGGAAGTGCCTAATTGGTTGTCAGATATGTGATAAACCCAAGTTGAAATATATATAGTCTTGGGAGCAATATAATTTTGATGTGGATGTTTATTTATGAGAAACATTTTGTAGGATTATAAAAATGTCTGTTTTTCAAATGCCTTCATTGAAAAGAACAAAATAAGATTATGGTATTGTCCAACAAAAAAAGAGGATTTTGTGATTGCCTTCAGTGGGGTTAATTTTTGAACACATCTTTGTGAAGATCACCATGATGGTGGACTTTTAAGTCAGTGCTTTTGAACGGATATCAGGTAATTATTAGTCTTTTAACTAACTGAAATGAGACTTCTTGTGATATTCATTTTTGTGTTTTCCAAAGTGACTAGAGGAGTCCCAACGTATGCTAAAGGCTTATTAAGAGAAAGAAATAAGAAGACATAAGTGAGAAAATAACATTTGAGAGGGAAGAATTTTCCTTTCTTTTGGCTATTTTTAACTGTGTTTGTGGATTTCCAAGGAGGAATTTATTTTTGGGGCCACCTTAGACTTGGGATGGATATAAATTAACTTATGGCTTTTCTTAAGATTTTATTCTATCATCCACACTCTTGCTTCATATAAGAACAAGTGCTCATTCATCCAAAAGCAACTCCATGACTCCATGCATCATTTCAGCCACCCAGGACTAGGAAACGGACAACAAAAGGGACAAACAATGGCTACGAGCTACTGAAAGAGATGCCTGAAGCCGTCACAGTTAACTCCAATGTTCAATCCCAGAAACGGCATTGGCCCCTTTCCCATGGTTTACTATTTGTTTTTTTCCAAGCAGTAAAGTCCATGGAGATAGCAGAAACTGCATGAAGGCTAAAGACAGAAATATCTTAGCACACTTTTCAGTGGAAAGTCAGAAGCACTGACTCGAACAGGCTCAAGTCATGGGACTTATCATGAAGATGTAGAGTGATCTCCTGGAGATTCAGAAAAGGCCCCAAAACAGGCCTCAGAAAAGGCCTCAAAACAGGCTTCAGAACAGGTTGTCATTAAAGCAGTTCTGGGGAAATCTACACATTTCCTGTGCTTCTCTGGAGAGCTCCAGACCGGGGCCTTCATCTTTGCAACACGCCCATGGTTTGTTTGTTTTCTGTCTCCCTCTCCTTCTTGATCAATTTTTTTTTCTTTTTTGCTTTTATGTTAAACACATAACCCAGTGAACTCCCCAGTCCTCAGTGTACATGATTTTCAGCTCTGATCCCTACAGTTTTTTGGCAACAGACTCAGAATTCCAGTTTCGCAACCCTTGAAGAGAGAAATCCTTGACTCAGCTCCCTTTCTGGCCAATTCACACAGCGTTGAGGTCCCTGACAAAGAAACACTTACCCTGAGGCAAAGGAAGCTCAAGATCCAGCGCCTCACTTGCACGGACCCTTCTAGAACCCTAGGAAGAACCCTAGGAGTGGATTCCAGTGGAACATCACCCTGGTAAAACACTTGTACCCACGTTAGTAAAGACAGCTTCTCTTTCGCTGTGATTTCCTCTCCTTCACATTGGCCTTTGTCCTAGAGGATTTTGGGGGTGGTCAGGGCATTTTGGGGACCCATAAAATAAGAAGTTGAGTTGGAGAGATATGCAGTTTGGGTTTCTGTGTTCATAGTGTCTTGGGTGGAGAGAAGAATATTGATTGCTCTCCCGATGCAGTAATGCCTTCGCTTCTGGAAGTACTTCTGTTGCCTGCAGCACTAGCTTACCTGGCACTGTGACAGCAAGAGTGAGGCTAGAGGTTGTGTTGGGTTAGGAATACATCCTCAGTGCCCGGTCTTGGAAGCAGTTGAGTAAAGGAGAAGTTCTAGGCTTTCAATTCTATGGAGACAAAAGCTAATTTGTGGAATTTTTTTCCACTTATCAGGTGAGGAACATTGTAAGAGATTAATGTTTTCACTAATGCCTGGTAAAAATGGATGTTCCATCAGAAATACACTAGATCATATGATATATTTAAGAATAAACACATAGAACTCTTTAAAAAATGGAATTCCTTGTTAGGGAAAAACCTCTTGTAGAATTACAATCAGCAAATGCATTTGTAACAGCTCATCTATATAGGAGATTTGACAGTAGTTTCTATTTTTGGCCACACCTTAATAATCTATATGATGCTACCAATAATGAGTTATAAAGTTGAAAAGGACTTTTTTCAAAGTATAATTAAGAAAAAATAAATAAATCACCTATGGATTATTTTTCTATTCTCTCTAGAGATAATGATGTATCAAAATACTAGTTATATGTACATGCAGTCAAAAATGCAGGGGAGGCCGGGTGTGGTGGCTCATGCCTATAATCCCAGCACTTTGGGAGGCGAAGGCAGACAGATCATATGAGGCCGGGGTTTGAAACTGGCTTGGCCGGGCGCGGTGGCTCAAGCCTGTAATCCCAGCACTTTGGGAGGCCGAGACGGGCGGATCACGAGGTCAGGAGATCAAGACCAACCCGGTGAAACCTCGTCTCTACTAAAAAAATAAAAAAAAAAAACTAGCCGGGCGAGATGGCGGGCGCCTGTAGTCCCAGCTACTCGGGAGGCTGAGGCAGGAGAATGGCGTAAACCCAGGAGGCGGAGCTTGCAGTGAGCTGAGATCCGGCCACTGCACTCCAGCCTGGGTCACAGAGCCAGACTCCATCTCAAAAAAAAAAAAAAAAAAAAAGAAACTGGCTTGGCCAACATGGTGAAACCCCCTATCTACTAAAAACACAAAAATTAGCCAGGCATGATGGTGGGCGCTTGTAATCCCAGGTACTCGGGAGGTTGACGCAGGAGAATCACTTGAGCCTGGCAGGCAGAGGTTGCGGTGAGCTGAGATCCCGCCATCACACTCCAGCCTGGGCAACAGAGGGAGAAAAAAAAGAGAAAGAAACAGAAAAACAAATGCAGGGGTAAAGGACTTTTGAGCTGTTTCAGGCAGAAAAGAAATAAAAGTTAAGTTGCTCTTCTGTATATTTGCTGACTTCTATGAATTCATAATTTGTTGAAATGTATTTTCTCATTCTAAATATATATATTTGATGACCTATATCACTTTATATTCTTTTTCAAAAAGAAGATCCCCCAAATGCATAGGCACAGGCCTCCCAAACCCAGATCTGCTTCTGTTCACTGGAGAGTGGAAACTAGATGGGTTGGCCAGGTGCAGACGGTCGCTATTGGTTTCACCATCTGTGACAGAATGGTTGGGGTAGACAGGACTAGAAACAGATACACAGGACAGGACACAGGTATGTGACCATGTCATATAGGAACTGTGACAATTCCTATGTCATTCAGCTATGCGAATGGTCAGAAGTTCAGCAGAAGGGACGATAAGCAACCATGCATCCAAAACACAAGCCTTAAAAGACACCAATGATAAATGGTGCTTTTCTCTTGAGGATCTCACCATCTCTTGACACAACAAACGGAAAGTGTTACTGTTATCTTCATGTTTGTAGATGGTGCAGTGAGACTTAAAAAGGAAGTAAATAATCCTAGTTATTCAACAATCATATTTGCTTTCAGTGCTTTGCAAATAGGAATTTATTTAATCTGTAGGACACCCTGATGAGTTAAGTACCCTTCTCATTCCTACTTTACAGAAGAGAAAATTGAGGCACACAGACATGTAGTAAGTTGCCCCGAATGACCCAGCTCATTACTGGCAAGGCAGTGATTTGCAGCTGGGCATTCTTGGTGCTCCCAACCACGGCACCAGGCAGAGGGAAGAAAGAAATATGACGGAGGCTCCATCGAGGTGGCAGCTCTGCGGTGAAACCCTCCAAATTCCCTTCAGACACCAAGTCAATTAAGGGGCCACCTCTTTTTTTTAATTAAAATTTAATTTCTGGGGTACATGTGTAGAACGCGCAGGTTTGTTACATAGGTATACACGTGCCATGGTGGTTTGCTGCACCCATCAACCCGTCATCTACATTAGGCGTTTCTCCTAATGCTATCCCTCTCCTACCCCCAGCCCCCCAGCAAGCCTGGTGTGTGATGTTCCCCTCCCTGTGTCCATGTGTTCTTATTGTTCAACTCCCACTTAGGAGTGAGAACATGCTGTGGTTGATTTTCTGTTCCTGTATTAGTTTGCTGAGAATGATGGTTTCCAGCTTCATCCATGTCCCTGAAAAGGACATGAACTCACCTTTTTTACAGCTCCATAGTGTTCCATGGTGTATATGTGCCACGTTTTCTTTATCCAGTCTATCACTGATGGGCATTTGGGTTGGTTCCAAGTCTTTGCTATTGTGAATAGTGCCACAATAAACATACATGTGCATGAGTCTTTATAGTAGAATGATTTGTAATCCTTTGAGTACATACTCAGTAATGGGATTGCTGGGTCAAATGGTATTTCTGGTTCTAGATCCTTGAGGAATCACCACACTGTCTCCCACAATGTTTGAACTAATTTACACTCCCACCAACAGTGTAAAAGCATTCCTATTTCTCCACATCCTCTCCTCTTAGGCTGTTGCAGAAGAGTCAGGCACCTGAAGGGAGGAGTTACTGTCAGAAGTGACAGACGGCAGACTGAGAGCAAGAGACACAGGGACTCAAGAACACATTTAATGGTGTGACACAAGAACTGAAAAGCACAGAAAACCTGGTGTCCTTCTGTGTGTGGTCAAATGGTCCTATGCTCCCTTTGTAGCTCTGACAGTCCCTCTGACAGTAGTGTCATTGACGTTCTAAATAATGATGAATTATTAGGTTGGTGCAAAACTAATTGCTGGTTTTGCCGTTAAAAAATTCATAAAATGGAAATTCATAAAAACTGAATTCCCATTATGTGTGGTCTCTGCATGTGGGGATTCTGTATTTGCAGAATGAATGGGGTGATAGGGTTTTTTTCCTCTTCTCCCAAGGCATTTGAAATGTAATCACTCAACCTTTATAGACACAACTAACAAAAAGGTAGATGTAGGGGTTTGTAGAAGTAGGGAGTTTGGGGACCAGTCAGACACCCACATAGGCAATCACTAGTATCTGAAAGGGTCTGGTGCCAAAGATGAACTAGCACCTCTCTTTTAATAAGATTGCTTGTGTGAGTTTCTTTTCAGTTATCCATGCAATCTGTAGTTCCCATCTCTACTGCCATTTTAATGGCAAAAAAACAGCAATTACTTTTGCAGCAACCTAAAAACACTAAGCACATTTTATTTCTTGTCTACATGGTATATTTCAGGGGGATTTCATGACTAAAGAGGTAAAGCTTGTTTGGGACACTTGCAAAGATAAGCTTCAGGCCCATGATGCATGAACTAGCTTATATGACAACATTCTAAGTGGCTGGGCATGACAATCATTAGAAGCACCTCTCAAAGGGGGCTGGCGGTGAGGGGGATGGATAAGAAGGGATGCTGGCTGAGAATGCTGCTTCCTGGATTTAGGTCCTGGAGAGCTGGAACAGTGAGAAGAGAGTCTACTCTTGAAAAGAAGTAGACCCAGCACTTTGGGAGGCCGAGACGGGCGGATCACAAGGTCAGGAGATCGAGACCATCCTGGCGAACACAGTGAAACCCCGTCTCTACTAAAAAATACAATAAACTAGCCGGGCGATGTGGCGGACGCCTGTAGTCCCAGCTACTCGGGAGGCTGAGGCAGGAGAATGGCGTAAACCCGGGGGGGCGGAGCTTGCAGTGAGCTGAGATCCGGCCACTGCACCCCAGCCCGGGCGACAGAGCGAGACTCCGTCTCAAAAAAAAAAAAAAAAAAAAAAAAAAAAAGAAGTAGAAGACAGCCCAGAGTGTGAAGTATAAGGACCTAACTGGTGTCATGGAGCCACATAACACAAGCTAGCAAAAGATCCACAGTAAAGCCAAGCAGAGTCCAACATCAGCTGGAGGTGGGTTAGTGCAAGTAGAGAACAGAAGCTGGGGGGTGCGGGGGGCTTCTCCCTGCAACGTGGTCTTCAGTGTTTGGGCAACTCCAGCCAATTCACAGAGACAGCTATCTTTACAAGAAAATAGGGTAGATCCAATGGTGAATCATGATCAAATGCTCTAAAGACTCCAGTTCTTCCTCTCGGATAAAGAAAAACGGGATCTTTGATTTTGGCAAAAATGGACCAACAAATATTTCGGCACTCCTCAGCCTATTACTGCACAGTGCTTTGTAAATCCTTACGCCCAATCTCTGTGGTTGCTGTGTGCATCGCCTTTTAATGTGCACATCCTTTTAAGTGCAGCGATTTTGTGTTTCTGACCATGCATTTTGGGTTAGCTTCCTTGCTGAGGGAAGAGGTGTTAATTTTTAGAAACAATTATCATTATGACCTTGATGATTAAGTAGGATAATTACACGGCGTTGTGACTAATATGTTTTATATCATAAACATTGCTTTCTGATCTACTTACTGGGGGGAAATGCCATTTTTGAAAAGAAATGAGTATTTTTTAACATGATTAGCAAGCCATCTGTTGACATTTCAGTGCAATCTCTCATGAAAGTCCCTAGCTTACAGCTTCAGTTTTATCATAGCAAGAACCCAAAATAGTACTGCCTTTTGCAGTTACATCAAAATAAGGTGATTTAGAAAGGGCACTCTTTAGAAAATGCAAGCATAGATTTCAAGCTTACCTAGGTCATATCTTTGGAGAGCTGAAGAAGCTTCGATGTGATGCTTGACAAATTAAGGAGAAAGTATTTTGTCCCTGTTTGCTTCCCTCCTTCCTTTCTCCCTTTTTGTGAAGTAGAAGGAACACACGCAGACTTTGAATTTACATGGACCTAGGTCCAAGTCCTGTGTTCACCAGGATTCTCTGGGTTGTAGGTGACAGAAGCCTAACTGGGATTAGCCAAAGCAAAAAGAGGGAAGTTACTGAGTCAAGAGTCAAACCACAAAGTGGACAGGGGTGGAGCTGGCCTTGGGAATAAACGATATGCGAGCATGAAACCTTCCTTGCTGTGTCTATCTCCTCTGCGTGTGTCACCTTCAAATCCTCAGATCAGTCACTGTGCGGCCCCCACACAGCCACAGGCAACACAGATTGGTGAACAGAAAAGTGATGAGCCCTCTTTTAGCTCCAAATCAAAAGGAGAATAATGGGCCAGACTTAGATCACATGATCACACTTTGAACCAATCACTGCGTCCTGAAGACTGAGATATTTTGTTCCCCTGCAGGACAGAGGAAAAAAATACAATTGTGTATAATTTCATCACAGGGATGCAATCTGAGAAATTTGCCCCTGAGTGACTTTGTCATTGTGCACATATCACGGTGTGTACATACACCATCCTAGATAGTGTATCCTGCCACATACCTCAGCCATACGGTACAACCTGTTACTCTAAGCTACAAACCTGTACCGTATGTTACTGTACTGAAGACAGTAGGCAACTGTGATACAATGGTGAATATGTGTGCATCTAAACATATCTAGACATAGAAAATGTACAGTAAAAATACAGCATTAGGGCATGACTGTACGTAATAACAAGGACACTAACCCTAAGGCCTAAGGCAAATGACTCAACTTAGTGAACCTTCCCTCCCTGGTCTATAAAATGGATATTAACATTTACAAGGCAATTGGCAAGGAGTCAATGAGATATTAACACAGGAGAAGTGTCTGCCACTGAATAGATGACCTCCTACTGTGCTTCCTGTTTTATAAGTGATATCCTATTTGAAGTGGGGGCCAATATCTCCATTTTTACAGATGAGGAAACTGAGCTGAGGTTTAATGACTTCTGTGATTTATGTAGCTAGTGAACAAAAAGGACAGAGAAGGAACACAGTTCTGGTGCACAGAAACATCCTTATTTTGTCCACACCACCCTGAAATTGGAAGACTAACAGTCCCAAGCAAAGAAGGTGAATGCGGTTGGTTTATGTAAGCAGAAGCAAACCCAGAGAGGCTGGGAGGCTCCTGCCAGAGGAGCCAATACTGTATTGCTTGGGAGAGTCTCACCGCGGACCCTTCCACTTGAGCTGTTCACTGTGGTCCCTGGTGACTGACCAAGATGAGCTGAGAGCCTCTGTCAATCCCCTACAGTGCACAGTACACATGTTATCATTATTTGTCTTACTTTCCATCTGTATTTTCCTGCTGGTGATCACAAGGCACTTAAGACACTACTAAAACTGTACTCCACTGTGGTCAGTCAATTGCTGTAGATTTTCCCACGGAATGGACAGAGAGGTCCTCATGAAATGATCTGATTTTCACGTTTCCTCCTACGTACCACATGGGTGTCATCAAGTCCCTGAGTCTCAGCTTTCTCATAGATAAAAAGAAAGGGTTCAGACAAACCCTCAAGTTTCTATTAAGGCTAACTTTGTGTGACCGTTGTCTCTGGGCACTGGTTTTTTTGATAGCTTCATCTTTTGCTGTAGGTTTGAAGCCCTCAGGGACTTCTTATATGGTCAGGACTACTGTGGGCAGGGGGAGTCTGCTTCTTGGTCCTGCAAGGATTTGCCACTTCACCATGGTCCTCTGGCCTCATACCCTGTGCATGTCTCTCCTTATGGTTACACAGAGGCATCCTTGGTCCCTGGCCTTTACTGACCCACATGCATCAGTCAGTGCCATGACACTCAATGGCCCTTCCTTAGCCCTCTGTGCCATTGTTTTAGCCCCAGGAGGAGCTCACTGTTCTCCAGCAACTTTCTCAGGTTCCTGAGTGATTTCGGGGTGGGGGCGTGCTGCCATCTTGACACACCTGTGCTTTCATCTCAGCCCTGTTATTCCCACCACTTGATATGCTGAGATATCAAGGTGACAACACTGTGGTTTATTAGAATTCCAGGCAGGAAGATGGGATGGGTGATGTACAGGTCCTCCTAATTCTTGGATTCCCCAAACTCAAAGTGGGGTTTCTATGATCTTCGCCGCCTAGTACTAGGGCTGTGGACCAAGAATGAGCAAAGACACTCCTTTCACCAACTCCTCTCTCTGTCTCTTCCTCTCTCTCTCTCATTGTCTCTCTCCATCTCCAGCTCAAAGGGCTTTTGTAGTTGGGCACAGGAGGGAATATACCTTCTCCCACCTGCATCTTCTTTTCTAAACTTCCCAGCCTCACATCTGAAGTATGACTTTTCAACTGAGAAGTTAAAAATGCATAACTTTGATTCTGAGATTCAAACAATTCTCATCTGTCCACACAGTGGGTGACTCCTATCTGAATTGGATGAAGGGCATTTTGGTAGAAACATAGAAATTCAATGTGTATAGCCTTGGGGCAGGGGCGTGGAAGTACAGTATTGAACACTTTGCATACCAATATGCCAAATCAATACCATACCTGATATTCATCTCTACTCTAACCAAATAAGGAAGACAACAAGGCTCTCCATCTACCTTAACAGCAGAAATTGATGTATAGAAATCTTTCATATACAAAGTTTTTATCAGAGCTATGCAAAATATTAAAATGTAAAATTAGAAAAAAAGTAATTATTCAATTAGACAATATTGGTTAGTTAAACCATGATTCATCAAGTTAAAAATAAATTAGACAATGATTGAAGACAGTAATTGGAAAGAATATATGCTTATTTTGCCAGGTTAAGCCAAATTTTTTAAAAGAGTAAAAAACAGAAAATTAAGTTAAAAAGTTGCAGACACAATATATTAACTGTGTTGCCAAAACAGTTGGGTTTTATATAAAGAATAAATGCCACAATTATCTTTAAGTCCTAGATTAATGGGAAATATTTTTCTCTGTTCTACTTTGCAATCTAATTTATTTTATGGTGAGATACTAGATGTTTTTAATTGGAAAAGAGTATTATTAAGTTTTTTATTATTAATAAAAATCACACAAAAATTCTATCTGTGCTTTAAAGTGCTCTTTACTTCCCATCCCTTCCCTAGGAAGCTTCCCCTGATATACCCCCAACCCCATCAAGTTCCCCAACCTAGAGGACATTCCTCCCTCCCATGAATGCTTAAGGAACCATGAGAAATGTCTATGGTGTTGGCTTTATTCTCTTTTGTATTCTAGTTCTTTATTTCCATGTCTTAAACCTGCCCAACTCCTGTTTTAATAAGATCAGATCAGCTATGTCTTGTTATTTAAAAAAAAAAAAAAAAAAAAGACCCTCTAGTAATTTCGTTTGATTTATTCCTGGTCACTTGTATAATTGGATGAACTTGGGGTAAATGGGATTTGGAGAAGGTAGTACTCACTGGGGCAGACAGGTTCAAGGGCTAACCTGATGTGTCACTCCAGACTTCTTGTGACCCCTTATGCTCTGTGCCTGTATGAGTTGGCGGCTCTTCCTAAATTACGTCCTGCAGACTGCAAAAGGCCCTGCGGATGTTTTTTAAAGTTTTAAAAATCTTACAGAGACTCCTTTACGGATAACTCCTCAGAGCCTTAGATACATCTGTGTCAGTCACCAAGAGGCAGAGGTAGTACCAAACGTGTCCCGGATTTATGTGACAGAGGGGCATTTCTGAAGGGGAAGCATTCCCTCTACCAGCAGTCCACTGGCCACCTCTCGGAAAACTGAGCTCAGATTCCGTATGCTCATAAGCAATTATATCAACTACTCAGTAGCAATGTCCAGTATCTCCTATCATCCCTTGCACTCTGGGGAACCATACTCCACCTCCCAAGGCAAATCTGGACTCTCATTTTCTAACTAAATTGGTCCTTCACCTTTCCCTCCAAATGAATCCAACCCTTAGCATGTTCTGCATGTCCTCGGTTCTTTGAGCCCGGAGGACTCAAAGTGAATTCCTTTCAGTTCCTTTTAATGTGGTCTTTTGGCTGGGGTCAGATACAATGCACTCCATCTACAAAATATTTTAAATGCTTTCCATGTTCATTGTGAGGCAACAATGTCTCCTGATTAAAAAGCCCTATCAAAGCTGAAGGGTTGGCTGGTGTTGCTTTCTTTGAAGGATGTTTCCATTATATTTCAGTTGTATCAATAAATAAAAAGAGCTAAGGGAGCTTTCAGCCACCCCCCTACTTTCATGTTTTGTCCCTTGATCATCATGGACACTTATACTTGGCAGCAAGACCCCCCAGAGAAAATTTTAATTATAATATTCAATTTCTGCATCCCGACATGACATTGTGTCACTGAATGTGTTGTTTGAAAAAGGTTAGGGAGTTAGTTTGCAAGAAAATGAGAATCCTTAAATTCATTTGGAACCAGGTAAATATGCCCTTCCCAGTGGGACGGTGACCTTGGTGGCTTCTTTTATTACTCCTCTTGAAAAGACAGGCTCCTTCATGCTTCATTCAAATACGTTTTACCTTCTAAGAGAGGCAGCAATGTGCTGTGGTTGGAGTATTACTCTGGGGCTGATTCTTCAACTCCTGGCTATATTTCTTCCTCACTGGTGACCCAGGAACATTGCTTAGTCCATTTGGGTACCTCTGTTTCCTCATCTATAAAGTGAGAATAAGAATAGTACTGACCTCAGTGCCAGGCGTACCATTGAACACCATCTAAGTGGTTGCTCTTATCATGATAGTGACATAGAGTCTCGGTGCTGGGCACTGTGAGAGACAAGATGGAACTCATCACTGAAGTTGTTTGGGGTCTTTGGAGCAGTCAGGCGTTTCCAGAACAGTGAGTGACACTTGCTATCACGGAGGCACACACTAAGCACTGTAAGAGCATGCTTGCTCCAACTTCCTAATCAGGACGGGTAACATCCAGTAGACACATCTGCCATGTCAGTCAAAGATGGGAACAAGGTTCTCAGAGCTGCTTTTGCTCCATCTGGGGTTGATTGGGCAGGCAGAAGCCCACTAGGCTGAGGGAGGACTGCCAGTCCCAGACACTGCCAGAGGCTTTAGTGCTCACAGGCCAGTGAGGAAGAGGTGAAGCCACAGGGGTGAAGCCCAAGGGCAACAGCCCAAGCCATATGAAAAGGGCAGAAGGCAAAGAGTGACTTGGGAGATGTAGGGATAAAGAACAGTCATTTCTCCCTGATTACTAATGTGGTTACGTTTGGTGGTGGCGGTGCACTAGTTTTTATTTTTATTACATATTGCCAGCTCTTTCTTTTCTTTCTTTTTTTGTTTGTTTATTTGTTTGTGTGTGTGTTTGCTTTTTTGTTTGTTTTATTTTTGAGGCTGAGTCTTGCTCTGTCCCCCAAACTGGAGTGCAGTGGTGTGATCTCGGCTCACCGGAACCTCTGCCTCCCGGGTTCAAGCAAATCTCGTGCCTCAGCCTCCAGAGTAGCTAGGACTAAAAGCGTGCATCACCATACCCAGCTAATTTTTGTGCTTTTGTATTTTTAGTAGAGAAGGAGTTTCGTCATGTTGGCCAGTCTGGTTTCGAACCCCTGACCTCAGGTGATCCACCCGCCTCAGTTTCCCAAAGTGCTGAGATTACAGGCATGAGCCACTGCACCCGGCCTCAGCTCTTTCTTAAATACCTAACAGTAAAATTCTGGATTCATTCATCGAAATACAACTCTCTTTGTTTCCTTTGCTCTTATTTGCCTCACGACTTTGCTGGTGGGTCATGCATGTGCTGAGTCAGTCTGGTAGACTTTAGCATGTAGAATGACTCACCTCCAGCCTCCTGTCTCCAAGTCAGGAGCTCTGACAAACATGCAGCCCTAGATCTCCTGTCCTCTCTCCCCAAGGTAAGATGCCTCCCGTGCAGTACCTGTTCCCTTTTCCTGTGCCTTGAGATCTCTCATAATAACGCTGTGTTTGGTGTTATCCTCTCTGAATACACGCGTTTTCTTCACCTCCTGTCTGGAATATGCAGTTGCACCTTCCGTGCGTCTCCTTCCATCTCATTCCACAGCCCCCAGTGCTCTTTGACTGGACCATGCTGTGGATTTGCTTTATGCAGCAAGTGAGTATTCAGCCTGCTGGGCCAACCTTTAGAACTGGTGTATCTCATAGAAGGTCATGTCGGATTTGTGCCCCCAAAGTCTCTATGCAATCCTCTTACACAACAGAAGAATTCCCAAACGTTTCTGCAGACATCTCCAAGTGAAACTGCTTTTAAAAGACGTCATTGAAGAGACTGTCATCAAAGCATGATTAGGCTTGGTTGAAAAGATTATGGTTTATTAGCCCATCTGATGGTTCTGACTCAGAGAGGGCTCCCTAAGTCCACCTGAATTTAGGAAGCTTTGTCTGCCCTAGAGTCATACTACTGGTTAGCACCATTTGATGTGCCGAGACTTGGCATCCTAAAATATTCATTTCATATCAGAAGTGATGTATTTTTCAAGGCAGGAGCGTGGTTAAGAACTGCCAGCATTGACTTTCAATTTAACTGCATAAAGAATGTCAGGTCCATGTGACACAGTCATCATCCTCTTCATTGTAATGCAACTTCGTGGCATAAATGACATCATTGGTATGTGAGTTTCCATGCAAATAATGTCATTTGAATCCTTTTAACAGAAGGTAATGACACAAGAACTCCCAGAGCCGAGGGAACAGTCTTGAAATGAAGACTTTCAAGTGACAACAATCAAGTTGTGCCTTGCTTATTTTTCCTCTTTTAATTTCTCCTCTTTTTCCTGATGATGAGATGGCACTTAGGGGACAAACCAAGTTGAGAACTGTGGCTATGGAAGCCCTTAGTCGTCTCTTAAACAGTTCCTGTGCTGGTATAGAACTAGGACTTTTTGTGATCCAAGAACCAGGAAGCCCATTTTATCCCTTTTGATCCTTTCCCTGTGCTGCGAGGCAAGCAAGAACTTCTTTCCATCCAGATTTTATGGTGTGGAATGCCAAGGCTCAGGGCAATGATGTAATCATCAGGTCATGACGCTGCTGCTGAGAGTTACTGTTTGTTGTTAATTGTGAACTTACCATGAACCAATCATCGTTCTAGTGTGTTAATTCATTAAATCCTCCTCCAAACCCACAAACCCAAAGTCGTAGATTTTATTATTGCTCACAGAGGCAGGCAGAGGCAACGTGACTTAACCAGGACCACTAACCAGGAAAGTCAGGCATGTGGGAGATCTTCTCACCTTCACTTGAACCTCATGGTACTTCATTACCATTCTCCTTTAGAGAAAAAAAAAAAAATCTGCAAAGTCATACACATGCCTTCCTGCATGTTTAGATCAATCAGCAATTGGCTCAAGTAGTTTGGGCACCAAATCTCAAATTCCAGGGTGAGGCCCAGAGCCAAGCCAACTGTCCCCGGCCTCACGATCTGAGGCAGACATCAGCAATAGGAAAGGGTGTCCCGTTTGTCTACATTTGTTGATCCCAGAGTGAGTCCTCATTTCTGAGCTGAATCTGACCACATGATGAGTGGTCACACCTTCACCTTAATTAAAATGTAAAAGCTTGGCTTTGGGAATGTACGTGATGGGTCCACAAGCTTTGAACCATGTACTTTGCATACAAACCTTCTGAATAATAGCTCCTTTGTGTCTGGCTCAGTGTAGACAGGCGGCTCCCTCATTTCCCCTCCCCTTTTTGCTCTGGGGGTGGCAGAGGATTTGTGGCCATGACCTTGACTGTCTGAGAATTTTCTCAGAGGAAAGTCAGAAGCAGATGGAGGGTCTTGATATTTAATGAGAGCCTGACATTACCATGGCTTGCCTTAGAATGGGACACAGGGACCAAGGGGGAAGGTGATTCTCAAAACTAAACCACCACCATTGACGAAAAAACAACCCAAGGCACAGAGTTTAACCATCATGCTCTTACTTCAATAACCCTTGGCATTAGGAAGGAGAAAGTGACTTTGGTCTTTAGAAAAGTGAGGAGTGACGTGTCGCTCCTCCTAATGATCTCATGTCCGTGAAAATGCCAACAGAGAAAGAGGAAGACAGAACCCTCTACATGTGGTGTAAGGATCCTTAGAGACACTCTGCTCCCCATCACACTTTGCCTTTTGGATGAAGTTTTTGCAGCCCAGAAGAAAGAACTGATGTGATCCGGTTCCAAGGAGTATCCTGACATGATCTTCAATGCCACATCTTACAACTCTAGTCCTCTTTTTATGGGATACCTCCTTTCTGTTCTCAGTTCATAAAGACAAAATATTAAACTTCCAAAAAGTCCAGCAAAAGTATGAAACGTAAAGTGCAGGCAATACTCATGTGAGAATTAAGACCACTTGCATCAAATGCTGTTGCAGGAGTCAGTGCCAGGGGGCGCCGAGCGGGGGAAAGAATCTTCAGGAGGCCGGCCTGACTTGGTCCTACAGTGTGCAAGCCAGGGCCCTGGGCTCACCATTGAAACCCTCAGAGCTGCATTTCTTCTTATCTGAAACAAGGTTGCTGATATGGATATGCATCTTCAATTTTGGTTGTGAGATCAAATGCATTTATGAACAATTGGACAGTATCTAATACATTGTTACATGCTCAGTAAGTGTTGTCTGCTTACATGAGATTGATTTCTTCCTAAACGTCCACTCCTGTCAAAAGCAAAAGAATTCAGTAGCCAGGAGATGCATTTTACATAAAGTAGCTCCAAATGCGTTAACTCAAGTGTTTTGCAATGTTTGCCCCTAGAAAAGAAAAATAAGTCATTTTTTCCCCAAGACACTAGCCCTTGTCAAAGACAGCTCAAGGCTGGTGCTTCCCTGTTTTATGGCATTTTATCTTTCTGTGCACTCACTAAACCCAAAAACTAGCTTACTTACCTAACACCTGAGGATCTTAAAACATTTTAGAAATTAGATTAATTATATTTCTGAATTTGTAACAGGAAGTATAAGGAAACACATAAGAGGCACAGGATTGGGGATCCTTGCTTTGAGATGAACTTGGGGCCTGACACTGGGGTGTCATATCACACTGGATTGAATCTAGGTCTGTTTTAACTAACTCAGTAACTTAGGTCAAACTCACTGAACTTTGTTCACTCTCACTTACTTGGTCTAGAAAATGGAAAGAGCTGGGTGTTGACATTTGAAGTGTCTTTTGTAGCTCTGAACTCAGTTTTTCTTGTGCCTCATCCTTTCCCCTTCTCTGCCTTTCCTGAATCTAATTGCCCTCTCAGGCCCAGCTCAGGCCCTTATTGCCCTGCCCACCACCTCAGGTGTCCTCCTGCCTCTCAGCTGCACCCCAAGATCTTTTTGCTTTGCTCCAGATTCCCTTATAGACTCTTAGGACCTGTTCTGTTTGACTTGTCTTGCGCCGTTTATTGATTTCCTTTTTTGACTGTGAACTGATTTCCAGATTCTTGGCCCCAACTTCCAGCTGTGGCAACTGATAAGTGTGGAGTCTTCTGATCCCATCCTGATTCTCCTCCTCAGTTGCCACCTACTCAGAGGGCTGTGACGCAGGTCACACAAGATGATGCCCCAGTACACTTGGTAACAAGTTAAGCTATGGGGCCCCACAACTTTCCTTACTAACACCTGGGGCTCCTTAAATCTGTGAGTGAATTCATGCACCATGAGAACACCCTACAGGCTAATTAAATACCCAGGGCCTGCCTTTGCTGGTGTTACAGCAACTTGGTGTGGCCATGCAAATTATTCCAGGCTGTTCTGAAGCTCTGATTTACGGTTATATGTGTTTTTTATTAAGTCCTCTAAATTGAGAAATATATTTATTATTTACTAAGTAAACCTGTTTTTTATATACCTTTTTTTTTTTTTTTTTTAAACCATGAAGACTCCTGTGGAAATCATGAAACTGGAGTATAATTATTATTTGATGTGAATACAGTCTTCTACCAGACCTAAAGTTAAAAAAAATGTAAACATCCTTTGTCTCTGCCCAAAGTGCCCATATTCTTATGACTTGAGTCTGCATTAGAGATGCATTTATTTGGATTTTTAAAATTCAGTCTTTCTGGACTTCTGTGGCAGAAGTCCACTTGCAATTTGAAATGCCACCAGCACCTCTCTTTTTCATAATTGATCTGCTTCCAAATTCAAAATTTTGTTGCAGCCATACCAGCGTCTGCTGGGTGACACATGCCCTAAATCATAGCACGCCTGTCATCTGACCCTTTCTCCGCCAGTCTGTTGGGAATCCCGTGCAAGCTTCTTTCCCTAACCTGGGATGAGACAGCGTTTCCCACCCAAATTTGATTAAACGTGCCCTCCCTTGCTGTTGTCCATATGGCACCAAAATGCGGGCTGCCTTTCTCATTTTTCCAGACTCTGGGGTCAGACAGTGCTCAGACAGGCAAATAATAGTCAAATTATACAGGAAGTTGTCAAAGGAGTCCGAACACAGACAGAGGAAACCTCTGACCCCATGACAGGTCAAAGGTCTGGTTCAAGTTTCTCCTTCTTAATCTGTCACCACGGCCAAATTAAAAGCAGCCCATTGAATGAAACCGTTTATGGAGTCTGCTTTTTTTTTTTTTTTTTGAAAGTTTTCCTTTTATTGCAAGACTTTTTTTTAATTGCACTAACAATTCTCATCTGAAAAGACATATTTATAATATTAAGAGTATATATGTGTGTGAGTGTATGTATATACCTATATATGTATACATACGTATATGAAATAAATATATATATATATATATATATTTTTTTTTTTCCTCTCAGGAAAGGGCCCAACTGAAGATATTTTCTTCCCACTAAATTTAGATGTAGACTTTTTTTTAAGTCAGAAAAGGTACCAATAAATACAACTGTCTGCCTAACACACATCCATACTTTGAACACCTCCCAGAGATCCTGAAAATATTTTAAGACCCACAGCAGGCTGTGAGAAAAAGAAAAAGAAAAACAAAAACAGTGGGATGTGGAGACATTGTTGCCCAAGAAAGACAGAAACGGCAAATGACAATTCCCAAAAAATCATATTTAAAAGCCAAAAGAATCTGTCGTCATGCTAAAACAGTGAAGATGATCTTTAATGGTTCCTAAGCCTTTCCCTACAGTAACATGTCCCTGGCCTTTCTTTGCCCAGAGCAGAGAGGCACAGAGAAGGGAAACCTGTTCTCTGTATTCCACAGCTTTTGTGTTTTCAGACTGATACCAGGAAAACCATCTTAGTGATTGAAAATGCGGAGGCTGAGGTGGGCGAATCACCTGAGGTCAGGAGTTAAAGACCAGCTTGACCAACATGGAGAAACCCTCTTTCTACTAAAAATTCAAAAAATTAGCCAGGCGTGGTGGCACATGCCTATAATCCCAGCTACTTGGGAGGTTGAAGCAGGGGAATCCCTTGAACCTGGGAGGCAGAGGTTGTGGTGAGCCAAGATCGCGCCATTGCACTCCAGCCTGGGCAACAAGAACGAAACTCTGTCTCAAATTAAAAAAAAAAAAAAAATGCAAAGCAAGCTTCAGTGTCTTCCCTTTTTTGTCTGATGTTTAAGTGGTAAGTGACGAAGACATTGGTGGTATTCCCTAGGAGGAGCTTTGTTGGAGGAAATGGGTGATGTCTTTGGGAGGGGCACTGTGAGAAGGAACAGCTCTTCAGGGTTCTTTCTTCCTCTGAGAAACAGCTGAAAACCATTGGCATGAGACATGCGCTCCATTGGAAGTACCAACGGTACCAATGAAATAATTAGAGGGGAGGGGTAGGTAGAATGGATACCCTACAAGGACAGGGATTATGATCAGTTTTATTTCCTGGTATGCCCCAAGCACCTAGGATAGTGACTGGCACATACCAGGTACTCAATAAATATTTGTTGATTTTATAGATAGATAGATAGATAGATAGATAGATAGATAGATAGATAGATGAACATTTTGTTTCCATCCAACAAATTTTACATATAGGTGTCAGTAAACTGCTAAGGGATATCAATATCCCTCTGGCATACACCAAAATAGACAGCAAGCTAAATTCTACTATACCAGATAAAAATACCTTGGGTTGCAAATAACAGAAGACTGATAAGAAACCAATTGAAACTATTAGGAAATTCTTATTTTTACATTTAAAATTCTAGATCTAGTCAATGCAGGGCTGGAACAGTAGCTCAACAATTCCACTGAAAACTCAGGCTCTTTTTATCTTTCTGTATTTTCCCTTCCAGCGTGGTGGCTACTACTGCCTGATTGTAAGAGTGCTGTCTTAGAACCCACCATCACATCTGCACACAAAGTGGAAAGAATAAAAAATGGTTGGGAGTAACCACATCTTTCCCTTTTATCAGAAAACCTAACCCCTTCCCAGAAGTCCCTAGTAGACCCCTGCTTTTTGTCATTAATCTGAATATGTATATGACAATCTGTATTTGTTTCCTATGACCACTGTAATAAAGTACCACAAACTAGGAGGCTTCAAAGAAAATTAATTTATTGTCTCACAGTTTTGGATGCCAGAGGTCTGAAATCAAATATCAGTAGAGTTGCACTCCCTCCAAGGCCTCTAGGGGAGTGTCTATCCCTACCTCTTCCAGCTTCTGGTAGCCTCAGACATTCTTGACTCATGGCAGCATCATTCCAATCTCTACAGCTTCTTCATGTGACCATCTGTCTTTTGTGTCTTCCCATCACCTCCTATCTGTACATCTCGGTGTCCAAATTCCCATCTTCTTATAAGAACCCAGGTCATTTTGAATTAAGGATCTAGCCTATTCCAGTATGACTTCATCTTAACTGATACTATCTTCAACAGTCCTATTTCCAAATAAGGTGACATTCTCAGGTGCTGGGGGTTAGGACTTCACCATATGTTTTTGGGGGACACAATTTAACACATAACAACACCCTTAGCTTCAACGGAAGCTGTCAAAGTGAAATGCTATCTTCGTAAGCCTTTATAGTGGAATGTGTTAGGAGAAGGGAACTGAAAAAGCTTTGGGGTTGGTCAATGAGCAGTATTTGTCTTGCCTCTTTCTCAACCACAGGAGACATCACGGTGGATGGAAGGGAAATGAGCTTCACCAACCCAAAGGTGACTTTCAATGAGCTTTAAAGGAATGTTCATTTCAGACACCCACAGTGTACCTATTATTATAATTCTACTGACACGCCTCTGAAGACATCAACGTAGCCCAGGTAGTTGAAATCTTTTTTATGTAAGAATGGGGCAGGATTCTGGGAAACTAGCCCCCTTGGTCCTACTTGGAAATATCTTTACCTATCTGAAGGAAAAGGGTAAAATAAGAAGTGACTTCTTATCTGAAAAATCCAGGATAAGTTCAAAGGAGAGTGGGGGTTTAACCCATGGTTATTGACATATTAAAATGACACAGTTCGTTTGCAGAAATGGACATTCAAGCCTGAGACATTTAAGACACTGGAGATTTTATCCTTTGCCACAACCAACCTTCCCACCAAATAATGATCTCACTGTATTTTCTCTGCAGATAAAATTCATCATCAGCAATCTACTTCTATAAGCCAATAAGTGGATTATTTATAAATGAAAATATTCTCAAAATATTCTCATACTAAGCTATCATGCATATAGCTGCAGAATTTTAGCACTTGTAGTAATCTATGATTTATTTTGTAATGGTTAGCTAATGTCATATAAATGCTGTGTAACAAACAACCTTAAAATCTCAGTATGATATAATAAGCATGCATTTAACTCATGAAACTGTCCCTTAGCTGGGGGTCAGTTAGTTAATCTGGTCTGCACTTGGCTAGTTTGAATGGGGCTTATTCATTAGTCTGAGATCAACTGCCGTAGGTTAAGCACAGCTGCTTGTGACTGCTCCACAGGTCTCTATTCCCCTTCTGTAGCCAGCAAAGGAACCCAGGCATATCTTCTCAATACCATGGTAGAGATGAATGAAAGCAATCACTTTCTGTCTGCTGACATCACATCTACTAACATCTCATTGGTCAAGCAAGTCCACTGTTCAAACCAAGAGTCAAGATAAAAAGGAAGGGGGGGTTTCCCTACCCTCAGTAAGCAGGTCCCGCAAAATCACACAGCAAACCACCTGGTTACAGGGAAGGATGACTAACTGAGACTCTTAATGCATTGGACTGCAGTCTTGGAAACTTCCTCATATGCTATAAGAGCACCATCAATGTTAAGTTAAGGAAATTACTAAAAGTCCTAGGTGAAGAAGTGAGCCCAATTCAGTTGGCTGATAGATACCATATCATAGAATAAGTTAAGGAAAGTAATTTATACTTTTTTAGCAAGATAATGTGTATCTCATCTATACTTCCTCTGGCTTATTAAGCTGGTTGGACCAGGTAAACTTCAACACTGAAAGATAATCTTGAACATTGAAAGTAAATTAAAAATCATTTCAAAACTCATTTTGAAGGCATTTTAGATAGTGCCTCTTGAGATAAACAGCTACTTTAAAAAAAGAACAACAACATAAAACCAGTCTAGGAAATATTATTTTAATAATTATTAGCAATAATAATTGTTATAACATTATTATAAGATAATATTAGCAATAATAATTATTATTACTTATTTTCTTGGGATACACATACACGTGCTTGTCTTATGCCTTTAAAGCACTGTACGGGAAGAGTCACGTGTGCATGTTATCAGGGGGCGGGGGCTTGGGGTCAGGAAACTGAAGAAATACTGAGGACAGAAGTCAAGATTTACTCCCTTGTTAAGTCTCTTGTGGTCCCAACCTCTGCGATGTAATTTGGGTAGATCAGCAGAAGGTCTTGTGAAAAGAAAAGAAAAGAAAAAAGTAACTTGGAATACCAGATCGAACAGCATTCCTGGGGTGTATTGCAGCCAACAGTTGCTTGATCCATTTTCTGTCTCCTTGATTTGGTCACACACATTCACCATCTGTACCAGACAATGTGAGTGAATGTCCAGCCCACTCAGCTAATGTTTCCACAAGGAGCGGTAAATCATTCTGAGTGTAGGAAAAAGCAGAAGTTATTTTGTGGGGTTATAGCTTGTACATTGTTTGCTTTGAAATGTGTCTTGAAATGAATTTTCAAGATATGGGAGCCAGTCCCCTGTCCCCTTGACTTACAAGTGAGAAAAATTTGGTCCAGAAGAGAAAAGACTTGCTGAAGCAGGTGGCTGTCTGAGCAGGGTCAGCAGCCTTCCACTCTTTAATTCAGTTCTAGATTCCCTCACTGCACATCAGCATCACCCCTGCCAGCTTCATCTCCTCCTGGGAAGCTTCAGAACAAACAGAGGCTTTAATGCCAGAGCCCCCCTGCAGAGCTGGGCATCTCCGGTGGCTGGCAGTGGCCTGCATGGGCATGGGATTTAGCGTGCACCAAGCGTGTCCACGTGCTCTTCAGCACTGAATCCCCACAACAGACTTGTGGCCAGCTGAGATTGCATCACCCCCACTTCACAGATGAAAACACATAATGACCCAGAGAAGTTCCAGCTCCCTTAGCTCGGACCAACCCCAAAGCACACAGGTAGTAAACAGCAGGGAAAACAATGTCCTGTGGCTTCAGACCCCTATTCTCTTGCTCTCTGAACATGTGTCTGTGCAACATTGTCTCCTCTATGTATTTTTTGACCTATCTTCCGTCGCCTATCTGTCCACACCGCCATTATTCATCCTCTCAACTAGTATTTATTGAGTGCTTACTATATGCTCCTCACTATTCAAAGATCTTGGGGTTTGAATCTGGAATCAAGCAGTAGCAATTGGGGCTTCACATCCTAAGGGATATTTTTAATCTAATATGTCGATGATATTATCATTTGGGGTAGAGCAGTTCATGAAATAGAGAACACTATCTACTATTCTAGGAATGACCTTCTAGTAGTGAGGATGATTAACAAAAAAATAAGTAAGTTATACTACATGTTTGATAGTAGTAAGTACTAAGAAGGAAAAGTAAAACAGACAAAAAGCAAAAGAATGCCATGAATGGGAAGAGGTAGACTATTAGACCAAGAGGCCAGAAAAAGCAGCACTTAAGACACTCTGCTGAACCCATCCATCTCCCACTGACTCGTTTATTCATTCACATATTCTTTCCCCCATTGTCCTTCCAACCAAGTAACCAGCCATTCTTTCAGCTACTCATGTAACCTGTGGAGCCTCCAGGTTAGCCTCCAATCTTGCCTTCTCCTTCCTCTTCTTCCTTGGGCAAATCCCTAGCCTGCTCTCCACCAGAGTGTCCTCATCAGTAAATAGGGTTGATAGTCCCCGGCACAGAAATGTATGTATTTGATATTTTATTCATTCATTCATCTAAAAAATTAATTGGTTCTTTTACGCACTCATTGATGTATTCACCAACTTATTTACTCATTCATCTACTTTATTTCTTCATTTCCTTTTTCTTTTTGTTTTGTTTTGTTGTTTTGAGACGGAGTCTCGCTCTGTTGCCAGGCTGGAGTGCAGTGGTACAATCTCAGCTCACTGCAAGCTCCACCTCCTGGGTGCAAGCGATTCTCCTGCCTCAGCCTCCCGAGTAGCTAGGACTACAGGTGTGCATCACCATGCCCAGCTCATTTTTGTATTTTTAGTAGAGACAGAGTTTCACCATGTTGGCCAGGATAGTCTTGATCTCTTGACCTTGTGATCCACCCACCTCGGCCTCCCAAAGTTCTGAGATTACAGGCATCAACAACCGTGCCCAGCCTTCATTTCCTTCTTCAAAACTTTATTCATATACCAGATATTCACTAAACTCCTTTATTATCCTTTGGCACTAGGAAAAGCAAAGAAGGCGTGAATAAGGCATTTGGGGGGAAATTTCCCAGGCTGTCCCTGATTGTAAATTTGTAACTGTGTTTTGTTTAAGTGTTTACACTGAGTGCTTGCTGGGCTCAGTGCAAGCACTGAGCTCCTGGGACATCAGATAACACAGCCACAGTGCCAGGGGCTTTATCACAGCCTAATACTACTAAAAGGATGCTATCAGGCTTAACCCTGTCACCTTGAACCAGAAATGAATAATGAGCACCTTTCACAGTTAATATTAATCCAGACTATCTCCATATATCATTTGCCAAAAGGCACAACTTCTCCTGGGTCCAGGAGCTCTGGGACAGCATGTGGAGGCCATGGGCGACTTCAGGGGTGAGACGGTGGGGTGAGTTCACACTTTGAAGCTGAGTTTGCCCATCCAACCTCAAAACACATAGCAAGACAGATACAGATAAAAGAAAAGAATAAAGCAGACATGGCAATAGTCAAAAGCAAGACAAACATCCACAGGAAACAGAAACCCAATGCACAAATGAAGCTAAAGCCACAGGCTGCTGGGGTTTGAACTTGGAAACAAGCAGCAGCAGTTGGGGTTTTGCATCGTAAGGATCATGTGCTTCCTCTACTGAATATGTCCACAATATTATCATTTAGATGTGTAATCAATGTAAAATGTGATTAATGAAATATTCATATTTTCAATTCTTTTCTTTGTACTAAATCTTCAAACTCCATTAGGTACACATTATATAAATTATATATACACGTTATATACATTACGTGCACATTATATATACATAGGATCTATGTCAATTTGGAACAGCCGCATTCAAGCTCTTGACAGCTACATCTGGCCAGTGGCTACGGAACTGGACACGCAGCTCTCAAGGGTGGTGGTGATACTGGGGACAATGGGAGTGAAATGAGAGCAGGGAAGATGAAGACCCCCTTTTCTCATTTGCCAGTAATGAGAACTGTTCCCCGGGGTCCTTGCTCCCAGAGCCCCCAAGATGGCCGTGGGCCACTTCCAAGATGGTGGCAAGCCTCGTGTTCTCTGACCTGGCATTCTTGGCCTCATGGATCCCAAGGAATGGAATCTGGGGCCATGCGGTGAGTGTTATAGCTCTATTAGAAGCCGTGGGTCACGGAAGAGAACCGTGGAACCCACTGATGAGTGTTCAGCTCGATTAGGACCAACCCAGGCACTTAGCCATGCAGGAACAATGGCAAGCCTTTAGCCCGATCGGGAGAGGCAATGGGTCTAGCTGGATCAGGAGCACAACGGACACCCTGCCGGATCCGGAAGGATGGAAATCAGTTGTGGGTCTGCCACGGGTCTGCCACCGCGGCGGCAAAGAGCAGTGGTGAATGGTGAGTGAAAGTTCAGCTTGAGCCCTAACAAACACGGACCAGAAGACTGCAGTTGCAAGATTTGATAGAGTGAAATAGAGTGAAAACAGAACTCCCATACAAAGGGAGGGGACCCAAAGTGGGTTGCCGTTGCTGGCTCCAATGCCTGGGTTTATACCCCAGTCCTTGTCCCCCCTGCTGTGCTCTCAAGCAATAGATGATTGGCTGTTTCTTTACCTCCTGTTTTTGCCTAAGTAGCAGTTTAGTGAGCTCTCTGATTGGTCGGGTGTGAGCTAAGTTGCAAGCCCTGTGTTTAAAGGTGGATGTGGTCACCTTCCCAGCTAGGCTTAGGGATTCTTAGTCAGCCTAGGGAATCCAGCTAGTCCTGTCTCTCAAGAACCACTGTGCATGAACACGGAGCTAGTCAATTAATATCACAGTAAGCTTTTGGGGTAGGTATTCTCTTATCCTATTTGTAGCATGGGGAATCCCAGGCACAGGCAGATTCAGTGACTTGTCCACAACCAAGAACTAGGAAGCAGTCATATGTGAACCAGAGTATGGGATGCCACAAGTCAGGGGCTTTAGTGGGTACTGCTGCCTGTCACAACATGAACCTTTGGAAAAGAGAAGCTGCACCCCATGTGACTTTCGGCCTAGAAGGTTTTCTTCTTTTCACAATGACTTCCTGGCTTGCATGGTGACAAAGGAGGGAGCTACTTC
Source organism: Theropithecus gelada (assembly GCF_003255815.1). Classification (NCBI taxonomy): domain Eukaryota; kingdom Metazoa; phylum Chordata; class Mammalia; order Primates; family Cercopithecidae; genus Theropithecus; species Theropithecus gelada. The sequence continues at coordinate 99,354,689 of NC_037675.1, read as the reverse complement.
TTATGTCTTAATGTACTTTAGCAAAGGAATGCAGCACCGGTGCTGTTACCTCTTCACTCCTTTCTCTCCCTGATTCCTGGGCTCCAGGAACCACCGGATCAGCGTATCCGGTGCCCCACCCTCTTTGCTCTGTTCGGGCCCTGGATAAGGGGTACATCCCTTCTCCAGTATTTACTGCACACAGCAGACAAATGGATCCTTGGAGCTGCCTCCTGAGAACCAAGACCCAGACATTAAAATGAATTACAAAAAAAGTACCCTGTCATTTTCCTTGTTTGCTTCATCCACTCTCCAGTAAATAACCAGAAAGCACTTAGCAAGGATACAGGCCAGTAGTGTAAATAATAAGATTCCTTTGTCACTGACAAAGCTCTGGAAACAAAGCTGGAGACACCGCTGCCAAGTGAGGTGAGCATTAAGAAACCTGTGGAGCCTCCGAGTCAGCCTCCAATCCTGCCTTCTCCTCCCGCTCCTTCCTCGGGCAAATCGCAAACCCGCCCTCCACCAGAGTGTCCTCATCAGTGAATATGGCTGATAGTCCCCTGGCAGTTTACCGAGAGAGGTAAGGCATTATTGATTTATCAAAATTATTTTTTTTATTCACATGTTATTTTATTTATTTATTCAGCCATTCAAAAAGCATCTATTGAACTCCTACAGTGTGCCAGGTGCTGTGCTATGTATAGCCTGGGGATTCAACCATGTGGGCCCTCTATCTGTTTCGTCCTAGAGCATGTACATTCTACGGAAGCAGGGAGGGGCCTTGTGCATGTGGCTCTGCAGTGCCTACAACAGTATCTGACTTGTTTATCAAAAGTTGTCAAAAGAACAAGGCCCCTGACTTCAAGTTGCTCACATTCCCCACAGGGAGACAGCCAGATTAAAAACTAACAGAGAGCCGAGACAGATGGTGCTGGGGAGATACAGGATGCCGTGAGAACCAAATTCAGGTTTTGGGTGTCAAGGCAGGGTTCCTGGAGGATTTTTCTAAACTGAGATTAGAAGGGTAAATGGGAGTGAACTAGATGAGCAGGAGGTGTGGCCGGGTGCGTAAGGTTTTTGGGAGGCTCCCAGGAGAAATGCAGACATGAAGGGTCAGCTGTCCGGCAGTGCTGCGGCTGGAGAGAGATGCGTTCAGACCCAGCACTGCGTGGTGGGCAGACTGGGGATGGAGAGTGGGAAGTAACAGATCAGTCACAGGTCTGGGCACACATGCACATATCCTGGCCCTTCCTCCCTTGGCTGTGGTCTGATGCTCTTGGGACAGTCATTGTCCCTTCTCTGAGCCCCAGTTTTTATCTACAAAATAGGATTAACAGTGCATACCATTGAAAAGTTATTTTGAGGCTGAAATGAGATGAAATCATACAGTCCTGACTGTGGGACCTGACCACTAACACCGTCTCCCATAATTATACCGTCACCTGGAGGGTGTCCTGCCGAAAAGGATCCGCTCTACTGAATATAATAGTAGCATCTCAGAGGGCCCTTCAGAGTTTACATTCTTAACACCTGGTAAAGCACTTAACCAAGAGCTATTATTTATTACACCGCACTTTAGAGACATTGCAATTGTCTAAGTATAGCATAGTTCCAAGTACTGGAACCATTGAGAACTGACATTTTTTTTTCCCAACTCCAAACATCTAGGGGAAAGAGATAAATCACCAGAAAGCTTCTATGTGAGCTAATGTCCCTGTTACCAAAGCCACATCTGCAGGAGGCCCCGGAAGGCTGCCTCTGACTCCACCCTACCTCAGCCACACTAACAGAGTCCAAAGGTCAAGACCTCGAACTATTTCAGAATATTCAGGTTTCTTTCCTGGATGCTTCCTCCCGAGAAAGAAATTCTGACTCTAGCATAAAGGTTGTCTAGAGCCAAACAAGAAGTTTCCCTTTGACCAGTGATTTGTATGGATTAATCAAAAGTGTCAATACTCAGCCCAGCCTGACCTCTGCCCATCATGGTTAATCAGGAAATCACTTGCCTAAATGCCATAATGGAAGGAGCACAGAAATGAAGGAAGGGGAGAGAGTGAAGTGAGGAAAGGAGGGAAGGATAAGGATGGGGGAAAGAGAAAGGAAGAAAGAAAGTTGAAAAGAAGAGAGAGAGAAAAAGAAAGAGAATACATAGAGTATGAGAGTGATTATGAAAGAATGAATGTAATAAAAATGAAAAAGGATGCATAGAGAAAGAGGAATGAATAAGAGAAGGGATGAGACAGATATTGAGAAAGAAAGAAACAGGAAGAATGATTCCAGGGACACGGGCTTATTCATTATTATCCAAAAGATTTATTTTTCCTCCTCTTCTTTACATCCTAGTTTAGGTATCTTGTGATATTTCTGCCTTGCTAGATAGAATGGACCAATAACATTCATTATATATATATATATACACAGACACACACACACACACACACACACACACACACACACATATATATTTCCAGGTTATTGTGAAATCACGTACAGGTTTAGAAGTTATTTTAAAAATATAACAAAACTAATTTGTCATTGTTTCCATCAGGGAAGCTGTGTCTTTCCTTACCAAACATTTTTCTTCACACGGCCCCCTTTATGCTTTCTGTGTACATAGGCATGTGTGTGTGTGTATGTCTGTATGTGCACAGAAAGGGGAAAATGGTCCCAGTCAGCATTTGTTGGATGTTTCCATTCTGTCAAACCAGGATGATCTAAATTTGAGTTATACGCAGATCCAGTAGTATAATTAATCTACAACCCCTAAACAAGTCCGTATCCCAGTTATAGAGATCCTATATTGGGGCCTGCCTGAAATTTTAAGTTTATCAAACCTTATATTTGGACCTTAAAACTGGGCCGCAATCAGGAAAGCCATCTTCTCGGCTCTGAGATTTGCCAATTAAATTTTTTAATCTAAATTTGGAAGCAGGTCATTAGCATATCATTATTGATGCCACATGCAAGCTACTTTTTTCCCCTCCAAGAAAAAAATAAATCACAGCATTTCCAGCACACATTTGTTAATATAAAAATTACCATATCAATAAAACGCCATTATTTGATAGGAACTGCCCCTCTCAAAAGGTTCCAAACTATTGTTTGGTCCAGATACGCATGCTCTTGGTGCAAGCTTTTATTTATTCATTATTATTATTGTTGATTTTTTTAGCCCCTGCTCTGACTGGTGAAGCTGTCCATTCCCACTAGGGCTGACCACAATCCCCCTATTCCTCCTGAGGTCTCCACGGTCCCACGCTCCATAACAGTGACCTTTTGACAGGAGCGCATACTCAGGCAGGGGGTGGGGGACAAAGGAATACATTTTCCAGTGAAGAGCTATCATGAAGTTGGGCAGATGGATGTGAGATGTAAGCTCTTAATTAGGGCCACATGGCTGGTTGACCTCTCAGGAGACACAAAGGTGTGTGTGCAGAGCCCCCAGGCTCACCTGCTTCTGTAGCCTCTGTGCGTTAGCTGGGCGCCTCTCAGAATTTATCCGAAGCGTGCAGATTTGCGGGGAGGGTGTGCCTTTATTCTGAGACAGAAATCAGCAGTTTAGCATGAATATTCTCAGCTGGCAGATGGGAGAGGGCGGGTTGTCACGTCAATAGAATCTGATCCGGTGGTTAGGTAAGACCTGGGGACAAAGATGGAATTGTTCCAACATCAACCAGGCAATACAGTAACGACAATCACCTCTTCCATTTGAGGGGGCAGGAGGAGAGCAGGGTGGGGGTGGGGTGTGAGGAAGCGAATGTTGCCAAAGTGCTTGTTCTTTCTAGAGCATTTGCATTTGTCACTATCTTGAAGCCTCCAGCCACCCGGGCAGACACTTCATATTGTCTCCATTTTCCAGATAAGAAAACCAAGACACAGTGAATGAAGTAGTGACCAAATCTCAGGTCTGTTTGAGGGAACCGAACCCATTTCTGTTTGGCTCCAAAGTCTGCATCAACTGTGACCTGTTTTACTCTGCCTTATCTCCCGGAGCCTCTCCCTGTCCCTAGCACAGAATCTTTCAGTTCAGATGCCATTCAGTGAGTGACTGTTGTGTGCAAGCGAGGCCCTGTGTCTGTACCCTCATTACGCACATGCAAATACTGAGGCTCGGAGCGGTGACATGATTTCCCAAAATGGCACAGCTGGCACCTGCTGAAGTCAGGGCACAAAGCCCAGGTCTCCTGGCTTCAGGTCTAATGCTGTCCCTCCACTCACGCTGTCTCTTTGTCTTATCTCACCCAGCATGGTAGCCTGGTGCATGAAGAATCTGCACCGGCACCCTAAGTTATGCTGACTCCAAAGGAGGCTTCTTGCCTCCACAAAGATTTGCACACTAGAGTCCAACCCTAGCTGTAGGTGGGACTAGGAAACCCAAGATGCTGAGAAGTTTAGGGACTTTCTCTTCTTCATCGCAGGGTTGGAGCCAGCCTCCTGCTTTCCTAACTCCAAGCTGAAATCTTAGTCCATGCACATTCTGCTAAGCTGAACGCCCTGTGATTCAGACTAAGGCCCCAGGGTCCTCTTCTAAAGTTATCCTTGCCAAGTCCAGTGTACGATATCCTTCATGCTGGGAAGGAAGCCAAGTCATTATTCTTGTCCTCTTTCTTTCCTTTTTTTATTCCTTTCTTATATTTTCACCTTTGTCCCTTCCTTCTAAAAAAAACGATTTCAAAACACATTCAGGCTTATGGAAAAGTTGCAAAATAAGTCAATAAATAAATTCCTAAATCTCCTTTACCCAAATTCCCTAAGCTAACATTTGCCACATTTGCTTTTTCTTTCTCTTAATGGAGAGATGGATGGATGCTGGGTGGATGGGTGAACATATGGATAGATATAGATAGATATCAATACATACATATGTATATACACATCTACATACACTGTATATATATATATGTGTGTGTGTTGGGGGGGTGTGGGTGTGTATACACACACATCTACATACACTGTTATTTGTTTTTCTGAGCTATTTAAGAGTGAGTTCCAGATAGGAGCTCCATACCCAGAAATATGTCAATGTGCATTTCCTAAAAATAAAGACATTCTCTTATATCAGCATGGTATAATGATCAGAAGATAAACACCAATATAGCACTATGTTCTAATCCACAGACTTTACTCAAATGTCATAAATCGTCCCAATACTGTTCTTTAGAGCAAAGTAATTTTAATTTTTCTGGTTCAGGATCAAATCTAGAATCTCACATTTCACTTACGTGTACTGTCTCTAGTCTCCATTGATCTGGAACTATTCCACATTCTTTCTCTGCCTTTCACGAACTTGACATTTATGAATAGTATAGGCCAGTTGTTTTGTGAAAGTCCTTTAATTTGAGTTTGTCTGCTGTTTCCTGGTGATTAGATTTAGGTTATGTGTCTTTGGCGGGAATGTCACAGAAGTGACGTTTTGTCCTCCTCGGCGTCTAGGGGGCATGTGATGGCAATTAGTCCCATTACTATTGATGTTAACTTTGATCACATGGTTAAGGTGGCATCTGCCAGATTTCTGTACTGCGAAGCTACTCCTTTTTTCCTGTTTAAATGAATGAGTGTCTTTTTGTGAGATGCGTTGAGGGTATGCAAATACCTGCTTTTCATTATACTTTGATATTTGATATTTTTTATCTGGATCAATTATTACTATGGTAGTTGTCAAGTGATGATTTTCTAATTCGTTCTTTCCGTCTACATTTATTAGTTGGCATTCTGTGGTAAGAAAGAAACTCGTGGCCAGATGCGGTGGCTCACGCCTGTAATCCCAGCACTTTGGGAGGCCGAGGCCGGCGGATCATGAGGTCAGGAGATGGAGACCATCCTGGCTAACACGGTGAAACCTCGTCTGTACTAAAAATACAAAAAAATTAGCTGGGCATGGTGGTGGGTGCCTGTAGTCCCAGCTACTCGGGAGGCTGAGGCAGGAGAATGGTGTGAGTCTGGGAGGCAGAGCTTGCAGTGAGCCGAGATCGCACCACTGCACTCCAGCCTGGGCGACAGAGCGAGACTCAGTCTCAAAAAGAAAAAAAAAGAAAGAAAGAAAGAAAGAAAGAACCTCGTCTTCTTTTCTATTCACTTCTTTTTTCATTTCTTAATTCATTTGTGTTGGTACAGGCTCATGGATTCGTAGGTATTCACTGGGCTTCCTACCTTCATTCTCTCTGTCTCTCTTTCACACACACACACACATATTCAAAGAAAACAAACACTGGGAAAGTGGCACAGGGGGCAGGCTGGAAAGCCTCATGATGAGTTTGAAGTCTGACCTCCGGAAGGAGACCTGCAGGGAGGAGGGCAGGGTTGGCAGGAGTAGCAGAGGCCGGCTAACAGGCTCTGTGATAGGGTTGGCCGTCTCTCCTGCCCTCAGCAGAGAGGCTTAAATATCTCCTTCTTGGACAAACAGATCAATACAAGCTTTTTAACATCTTCAATGAGAGCTCATTAATGCTCTCTGGGTGTCCTCCTGCGGCCGGGCTGACCTGGGAGGAGCAGGGGAGACTGAACTGCAGACAGATAATTATCCCAGAGATAACACTTCAGATCAGCTCCTGGCAGCATGTGAATCGGTTTCCTAATTATTCAGGACAGCAGCTAGTGAGAGTGCAAACTAATTGAAAATACGTGATGATTTATTTGCGTGGCTGAGGCTCAGCCCGTGTACTGGGTTAAGTGCAGAGCACCCCTCAGCCTCTCAGTCCGTCGCTGAGGTCTCTTGGGCCTGATGACACAGAGGATGGTGAGAATATTTCCGTATTAGCCATCTAAGCATACAAGAGCTGGTAGTTATGAAGGACTTTTCAAAGGACATGTGGGCAATCTACTGTTTCACTTTTACCCCTCAAGTAAATAAAATGACTGAGAGTTGGTATTTGGTCCACGCTATTTTGCCCAACTGGCAGAATTTCTTTCACTAAATGGCCTTTGATCTTTTGAGCTCATCCTTCCCTTAGGACAGGGCAACACTCAGTGCTATGTGCACCATGAGGATATTGTTATGGACACTATACTTGTCCCTTTATGAAATCCTGTGAGATAATAATTTATTCTAGAGTGTTAGGCAGACAAGAGTTTGTTTGCCTGAAAAACTTTACTCCTTTTGGGCCATAAACATACTAAACATCTTGCCCTTTTTGACCTAGCTACCAGGAAGCTCAAGGCAAAATTTTAAATTTAACTTGATTGGGCAGGAGCTTATACCCTGCACTTTCATAGTAAAGGCAATTTCAAAAGGTCACTGCTCTCATTCTGATGTAAATATCATTTCCCCAATTCAGGGATTGAAGGGACTTTAGCAGTTAGTGTCACAACTAACTCCAAAGTCCAAGCTCATGCCAGTTTACAACATATTCTTCCTAGATCGTCAAAGGCATTGTTTACCTGGGCATGCTCTAATGCAGAGGCCAGTAAACTTTCTCTGTAAAGAACCAATCAGGTCTGGGCATGGTGGCTCATGCCTGTAATCCCAGCACTTTGGGAGGCGGAGGTGGGTGGATGGCCTGAGCTCAGGTGTTTGAGACCAGCCTGGGCAATATAGTGAAACTCTGTCTCTAGCAAAAAATACAAAAAGTTAACTGGGTGTGGTGGGATGCACCTGTGCTCCCAGCTTCTTGGGAGGATAAGGTGGGAGGATCACTTGAGCCTGGGAGGTACAGGTTGCAGTGAGCTGAGATCACACCACTGCACTCCAACCTGGGTGACAGAGTGAGATCCTGTCTCAAATAAATAAAAATGAATAAAATAAATAAAATGTGTATAATGCGGTGCAAACAGTAACCTAGGGGAACAAAGTGGTGTGGGGGTGAGATTAATTCCAAACAGATCCAGAAGGGAAGGACTTTTCATATGAGGTGACTTGTTTTTTTTATTGTGCTTTGAAAGCTGGAAGGTGATCTCTTATCTTTTTTCAAAATATTTTTTTCCATTTATAAGTTTAATACTTTTTCATTAGTGAGTATTTGGATAATGAAGACAAGGATACACACAAAAAATAAAATTTCCTATAAATAAATGCATCATTCAGTTGAGAAGCAGTATTATTAATGTTTTGGTGTGTGCTTTATTCCAGTCTTGTTTTTTTCTGAATTTTTTCATAACTGATGCCAATTATGTGTATTGTGTATATTTTAATTAATACTGTATAATGTGCATTTTTCAATATCTAAATATCTTGGCAAACATTCTTAATCACCTTATCTCTTTCCTCACATGGATATTTCATAATTTACCTGACCGTTTCTAAATTATTTGCTTTTTGTATTGGTAAAATTTCCATTCTTATAAATATTTAGTTGGGAAACATCCTTTTGTAGAATTATTCACATTTAGATTATTGCCTTAGAATGGTAAGTTAAAATGAAATAACTCAATTGAATATATGCTTTTAGACTTTGGTATAAATGAAAAGGAGAGGAAAGACAGGAAGAATCTCATAGACTCAGAAATCGATATTAAGCAAAAGTGTTCTGACTCACGTTTCTGTATAATCTGGAGTGTGAAAGATGAGATGGTGGTGCTTGTTTTGGTGGTGGTGGTGGTTTTGGAGATGGTGGTGAGGGTTTAGAGATGATGGTGGTGGTTTCTATGATGATGATGGTGGTGATAGTGTTTGAGGCTGCAACGATGACAATGATGGTGAGGGTATTGATGATGGTGGTGGATGGTGTAGTGATTGTGGTGTCTTGGCAGTGGCGATGGTGGTGATTAGTGTGGTAGAATGGGATGTGGTTGTTTGAATGGTGCGAATGATGGTGGTGGTGGGCATGATGATGATGGGAGCAGTGGTTGTGGTGGTGGTTGTGGAGGTATTAGTGTTGGTGATGGTGACAGTTGTGGTAGTGAATAGTACTGGTAGATGTGATTGTGATTCTGTTGACAGTGGTGGTGGTGGTTTTGGTTGTGTTAGTGGCAGTTGTTTTGGTGGTGACAACAGTGGTGACAGTGACTATGATGATGGTAATGGTAGTAGTTGTGATGGTGGTTGTGGAGGTGATGATGTAGTAGCAGTGGTGATGCTTGTGGTGATGGAAGTAATGGTGGTGTTGGTAATATTGGTAGATGTGGCTGTGCTGGTGTTGATGGTGGTAGTGATGATGGTAATGATGGTTGTAGTGGAAGTAATGGTGGTGTTGGTAATATTGGTAGATGTGGCTGTGCTGGTGTTGATGGTTGTAGTGATGGTGCTGATGGTATTGATGGTGATGATGTACATTTTTTCATTGGAAATGTGACAGTAAGTGGTACTGTTAGAAAACTTCCTTTCTTTGGCTTCTCACCAATCTGCCAAATTTCAGTTTTGTTAATGATGTTCTGTCAACAATACCATTATTGGAATGAAGATCCCTTTAATTGACTAAGATTACAATAATATTATGAAAAAGTAAATTTTCTAAACAAGATTCACAAAGGTCAGTCTGTGTGCAAATCCATACTCTACCCTAGTAAATGGGATTGGCCTCAGTCTTGAGTGTGCTTCAAAATCACATGTTCTAAGGAGAAAAGATTTTGATTTAATTATAAGTTCCTTTAGCTCAACAATGTTATATTAATCATTTTTTGTATCCCTCTACAGAAGGCTACGTTATCCCTGAGAACGTTTATCTCTTCTTCTTCCTTCTCCACATATTTCTGTATACCAGGAATGGGAATGGGCAATGATGGTCTATGAACCACATCCAGCTCACTGTCTATTTTTGGTTGCCTCACAAGCTAAGAATGGTATTTACTTTTTTTAAGAGTTTATGCAAAATTCAAAGAAAAATAATATTTTGTGACACACAGAAATCATATAAAATTCAAATTTTGGTGTCCATATGTATTTTTTGGAGCATAGTCACATTCATGCATTGAATTATTCTGAATTTCTGTCTATGGCTGTTTTTATGCTATAGCTATAGAATTTAGTAGAGTTGAGATCACCACAAAGTCTGAAATATTTACATATTTACTGACTGGTGCTTTTTTTGTTTGTTTTTTGTTTTAGACGTAGTCTCCCTCTGCCACCAGGCTGGAGTGCAGTGGTGCAATCCTGGCTCATTGCAACCTCCACCTCCCGGGTTCAAACGATTCTCCTCCCTCAGTCTCTCGAGTAGCTGGGACTACAGGCGAATGCCACCACAGTCAACTAATTTTTTGTATTTTTAGTAGAGACGGGGTTTCACCATGCTGGCCAGGATGGTCTCAATCTCTGGACCTCGTGATCCGCCCGCCTTGGCTTCCCAAAGTGCTGGGATTACAGGAGCCATATTTTATATTGTAATATATACCTTAGATAGGTATACAAATCCTGCGGCCATTCAGGTGGACTCTGGCCACTGAATACTAAAAACTTCAAGTTTCCTTCCTTCTTTCTTTCCTTCCTTCCTTCCTTCCTTCCTTCCTTCCTTCCTTCCTTCCTTCCTTCCTTCCTTCCTTCCTTCCTTCCTTCTTTCCTGCCTGGCTGCCTGCCTGCCTTCCTGCCTGCCTGCCTTCCTGCCTTCCTTTCTTCCTCCCTCCCTCCCTCACTCCCTCGCTCCCTTCCTCCCTCCCTTCCTCTCCCTATCCTTTCTTTCCTACTTCCCTCCTTCCTTCCTTTTACAAATACTTACTGAGCACCTATTATAATGACAGTCCTATTCTAAACCGTGAGGATGTACAGGTGAACTAGACAGGCAAATGTGCCCCCTTTGTAGAGCATATAGTACCTACTTTACACAGTCTAGTGGGGGAGACAGGCAATACACAAATGCAACAAGACAGACGGCTGCAGTGGCCATGCAGTTTGCTTCTGCCTGTGACACCTCCTCATCCCAACTGGTGGGCATTACGCAGCCCCAGCTGGCAGGGTGACCCACTGATGAGACCCGAGCCCTGCTCCCCAGCACAGAGCTTGGGTTTCATGGGGGCACTCGCAAGAACACCTGATCCTCTTACCCTTTGCACCTCCTCTGGGAGCAGGTGCAGGGTTGAGCCATGAACACCTGTCCAGCAGTAGCTGGGCTGGTTTCCCACCTCAGGGCCAAGGCAGGCCACTTCTCTGCCTGGGGATGGCTCAGGAGGCTAGTACTTCCCAAGTCCATTGACATTGTGTTGATCTACCTGCTTTCCAGGGCAGCCTTTTGGCTACTTTGGAAACTAGTGAAGTCCTCCAGCCACCTGGAGGAAAACCTTGCAGGATATGCTCATTGCAAATTCACCTGCTTCCCTTTCAACTGCACAAACACACACACACACAAACTTGCTTCTCTACCTTGGACAAATAGAGTAAAAACAGAGTAGTCGACCTTAGCCAAAACATCGTCTCCATTTTTAAACTTCAAAGGCCATCAAATTGGTGATTTTATTTAACTATTTGCAGGTATTCAGCCTCACTCTCAAAGGACTCAAGAAAGGCTGCAGTAATGTACCTGGATCAACAAAATAGAAATGAGTAAAGAATTTGGGAAAATTTGAAAGTATTATAGAAGAAATATCCTCAAGCCAGGGTAAAGTTAATAGCCAGTATGAGGCACTAGGTCCTTCATAGAGGTCAGAGACACACAGAGCATCCCAAGATGGAGACAAAATTAGTCACATGAGCCCCTATGTCCATAAAATAAAACAAATTATTTTCTCTGGAGAAGTACAGTTCTTTCAGCGAAGGCTGCTGCAATGCCAGTGCTGGCTCAGAGAAGTTCTAGGGAGGATCTGAGAACTCCGCAGAGAGACCACACCCTCGGGCTGACCTAACATAAGCATGAATCTCAGAGTGTCTTGGAGAAATGGCCAAGCAGCGTGGGCCTGATAGGGCTGGCTGGGCAGTCATTCCCTCCAGCTTGGTCATGGGTAGGGACCATGGGCAGGGACTTGGAGGACGTGCCCTCTGCTGATTTCTAGGCAGCTCTTTGAAGCAGCCAGCAGAGAGCCTGCCTGCTATGCCTCAGCTATATGTCAGAGGGTCAGTGGGAACTGTGCAGTCAGATCCAGAAAAGGCTTCTCCTCTGAAGTTGGACACGTGGTGTTTTATACATCAATGACAAATGCCAGGGTTGTATCTATGTATGTGTGTGTGTGTGTGCGCACACGCATGCGTGTGTGTGTCAGGCTATTGGGCAGGTGGGGATGCTAGAGCCAGTCCCCCTCAACAACTCAATTCCAGCTCAGCCACTTAGCAGCTCAGGCAAATCATGTCACTTTCTCAGATGTTTCCTCATCTGTCAAATTGAATAAAAATAGGATCTTCCTTGTACTGTTGTAGGTTTCGTGGCGAGCTCTCAGAACTGAGCCCAGAACACACTAGGAATCCTGTCCCTGTGTTTGGGTGGTGAGGATGAGCAAAGGGCTATTTTTAAAGATTCCTGTAGGCATTTCTCTATTCCAGCTGTGTGTGTGTGCGTGTGTGGAGGGGTCAGAGAATAGATAGAATTTATCTTCACGAAACCCCATCTCTAAGAAAAATACAAAAAATTAGCTGGGCATGGTGGCGGGCACCTGTAATGCCAGCTACTTTGGAGGCTGAGGCAGGAGAATCACTTGAAGAAGGGAGGTGGAGGTTGCAGTGAGCCGAGATCGTGCCACTGCATTCCAGCCCGGGTGACAGTGCAAAACTCCGTCTAAAAAAAAGAAAAAGACTGAAAAGACTGTTTTCATGTTTGGGAAATTAGCTTACTTGGCTTATTGGCTGTGAAGACTGAAAGCCTGGTCTTATAAGATGAATTTGAGACATTAAAGAGTTAAAATTTTCTGTATAATAACAGTCATTTCCTTCCTTCCTTCCTTCCTTCCTTCCTTCTTTCCTTCCTTCCTTCCTTCCTTCCTTCTCTCTGTTCTTTTTTCCTTCCTTCTTTCTTTCCCTCTGTCCTCCCTCCCTCTCTCTCTTCCTTCCTTCCTTCCTTCTTTCCTTCTTTCCTTCCTTCCTTCCCTCCCTTCTTTCCTTCCTTTCTTTTCTTTCTTTCTTCCTTCATTTCTTTTTTCATCCCTCCCTCACTCTCTTCTTCTCTCCCTTTCTTCTTTATTCTTTCTTAGCATATATAAGCACATAAATATCATGCACATCCATGTTTTATTTTTTTGTAGGATGTGGAACTGCTTAGGGATCCTTTTCTGGAAGTTCTTGGGCCACGAGAGAGAAGACTGTGGAAAGAGAAACAAGTCTCTGATCTGAGGAAGAGACGGCTGAACCTCTAGGGCTGGGCAAGTACTAAGTAGAGATAACGTGAGCCCAGGACCTACTCACGCTGCAGGATGGGATGGTCCATTTACCTGTGGATGAGGTGTCTGATATAATGTCTAATATCTAACTTTGAGTGGTCCTGCCCTGTGTTGTAATTATCCTGGGGCACACTCAGTGTTTCTATGGAAGTGGTTAACCGCTGCTGTCTGGTATTTAATTACCATTTCCTTGGCAAATGAATGAAGGACGAAGGATGACATCTATTCTGTGAATGAACAGTGGGTAACAGGTGAAATTTTTTGGGAGGTGATGAGGACTAAATGGCCAGAGAAGGAAGAGGCTGAGGAGTGGGGAGTGGCGGAGATGACGCAGAAGTTCTTTGGCAGGGGGAGCACTGAGTTTCTGCAGAAGGTACTGTTGATATCACCAGGCCAGAGAGCCTGAGGACACTTCAGTCAAGGTTAGAGAACACATGGACAATCCCCAGAACACAGCACGGGATGAACCCACCCTCTGCTGGCAGAGGTGATGTGTGTCGCATTCAAAGGAATGGAGCACGGTGCTTTATCTCTACGCAGACATATCCGTTCATGTGTCTTTCCCATTCGAATTAGCCCAAAGGCGCCCAGAAAAAATAAAGTTTTTCCCATCAGTCCCACATGCGGTTGAATGTACTCAACTATTTTTTGAGCACCTATTGTGTGTTGGCATTATAGGGGACACAGGGATCCAGGGACACCAAGAGCCAAGTGAATGGCACTGGTTGTAAAGACACTCAGAGAAGGAGAAGTGACTTTGAGTCATAGACTGTCTGACATAAATTTTAGAGACAATACATCTCAGGGCTTCACAGCAGGCAGAAGAAAGACTGGAAGTCCCTTCTAGTGACTTACAAGTACCCCCAACCCAAAGGTCAAGGGTCTCCGCCTGTGGAAGAGAAATAGCCATGTCTTGTCCTCCCATTTGGTGTCTGGAGCAGTGCTAAGCATTTATTATACATCCACTCGTCTCCTCCTGAGGACAAGCCTGGAGATGAGGCTCGGGAAGCTTCAGCACAGGCTAATATGATGGCATTTTCAAATGGCGGAGCTGGTGTTCACTTCCAGCTGGTATTTGACACGTGTCAGTGTGTTAAGACGGAACCTCCCAGGATCCAGAGTTTTGTTTCATTGTATGCTTTGTTTTCCACGCCTTTTCTTTCTAGTGTCAATGGACTCAATAATCCAGATCGAGAATCAAGATGATGCTGGATGAGTTGAGAAACAAGGTATGGGGAGTAGGCTGTGCTCAGAGGGACTATCCCCTTCACCCCACTGAGAATACTTCTCCAGGAACTGAATTTTCCTGTTTCCTGAATGCAGGAGGGCTGAATAATCAGTCTCTTGAACTCTCTCTTTCTCTTTTTTTTTTTTTTTTTTTGTCTCTGCCCCCCACCTCCCTTCCTCATAGGCTCCCAGAAGTCCAGGCCCCTTCCTGGGCACACAGTGTTTCTTTCGCATCAAAACCACTGTGCACTTGATTAGGTGTCCGTTTTCTCAGATTTAACTCATTCGGGTGTGGTTCCTCTAGGAGGGCAGGGCTGGCAATTCTTAAGCCCCCATTTGCAGTGCTCACCCTAGGCTAGAACTGGAGTTAAGATCTTAGCAGAGATTGGGTTCTTAGGAAGCAGATGCTGACATGGAGTTTGGAAACAAGATACGTATCAGGGATCTACACCAGAGAGAGGAGGCAGGGGAGACCCACAAGTGGAGCAGTGGGTCCAGCAGACGTCGGCTAGCCCAGCTCTGGGATGAGCACTGCCCCCAGGAGACCAGAAGGCATCTGGCTGATGGCTGGGCCCAGGCACTTCCACCCTGCTCAGTCCCCAGATGTGGGCTGCCTTTCCAGGTATGCACGTGGGTCTGAGATCTGGGTGCTGTCTGCGGATCGCTTCCTGGCAAGGGTCTCTGGGCAGCCTGTCTCTGTATCAACTACAGATCTTTCCATAATTCTTTAATTTCCACCACAACCCCAGGAGGTAGGTAATATGGTTCCCATTTAATAGGTGAGAAAATTGAGTCCTAGTTAGTAACTTGCCCACAGTCACACGGAGAGTGTGTGGCAACCAAGGTTTGAGTCTAGGTCCATCTCCCGTGCACACACCTGACCAGGTGCCCCAGAACATCTCTGATCACATTCACCAAAAGGATCTTGGCTCTGTTTTAAAGACTCTGGCCTCATCTGCCATGGGCTTATAAATACTGTATCTCACTCCCCTCTCCATGGGTCATCTTATTCCCAGTAAGAACTGCAACCCATCTGGCAGAGCCTCCCTTTCTCCTCTCTGGAGGTTGGAGAGCGGAATTGGCATTTATGGTGGTGACGTAGAGAGAGCAGCCCCTAGAAAGAAATTTCCCAAAGCACCCGACTCCCTCCTCAGATAAACCGAAAAGCCTGTCTCGTGACGCTCCATCTCCAGGGATAAGAAGAGGGTTTTCTCCTTTCTTTTCCTAGATGAGAAGATGCCTGTGCCCCTGGGTCTGAGTCCCTTGTTGGTCTGAGAAAGTCCCAAGTTCCTCCCTCTTGAGCACAAACAGGCAGTTCGTCCCCAGGACTTTCTGGAGACAGAGGGGAATTGGGTCTGGAGAGACTCCGTCCCGTTTTGGTTTTGGGGGCTGTAGGGGCTATGGGGCCAAGTGCGTTCTTCCTTCAACCCAGGTTAATTGCCTCACCAACCTTCAGGGTCATGCCCTCGGACATCTTTGTGTCACACTGGGAGCCAAAATAAATAAATAAATAAATAACTCCCTCTTTCGATGTTGCCCTACTGTAATTGTATATTTATTCAGGAGTTGGGCTTTCCCCAGCACCTGTCTTGAACAGCCTTATCACTGCGTGAGCTTGTATGGGAACCAACACGTCCAGCTGTCATAGCACACAGCCTGCGGCATCTTTGTATGAAAATAAGGCAGGCGGCACCTGATTGGGGGAGAATTTTTAATCTCGACAATTTGTGTCTAAATTTGGGGGTGACCAGCCTGTCAGCCCCGGCGACCCAATTGTTCTTTGAGGTCGACGCAGGCGGCAGCTGCCACAGCCTTCACACTTCTTTTTTTATTATTATTATTTTTCGGGAGGAAAAGAGGAGGGAGGCCACTGGGGAGGGAGGGGGAAATAAAAAAAAAAAAAAAAGCCGCGCTGCTATTTTTGTCGCATTTTCAAATCCTGTTTTAGTGCAAGAATTTAATTATACATATTTTCATCATTTCTTATATTCTGACATATTAATTAAGGACGCTCTAATTCAGTTTCTGTAGCACCGTTGGCTTACTCTGTAAAAACATTTTACCGTTATTGTACAAATAAGAAATGAAAAGGTAAAGGTAGCAAGGCCCTGGATTGTCGATACATATGCGCCCCTCCCTCTGCCACCCTCCTCTGTGTCACTGAAGAGTTGGGTCCGTCATTATTTTACAAATAAAAGGATGGAGCCGCCCTGGCTCTCCCTGCCCTGCCTGGGCTGGCCCTGCAGAGGAAGCGGACTCCCAAAAGCTGCTTGTCGATGCAGCTATCAGGCCTTCCTAGGGGCCTGGGGATGGGAGGTGAGGACAAAGGCGTGGAAAGGTCTTACGGGAACCATCTAAGGCAGGTCTGCGGGGCTAGCCGGGGCTCACCAGGTGTGCTTTGCATTCTGCAACTGCTTCAAGCCTTTTTATATCCTTTCTCTCTAAGTCTCAAAAATATTCAGGGTCAGTATTGTTATGTTCACTTTACTCACGAGAAAATAAAACCAAATAATTGTGAGCAGTTATTGATGGGTTTAACCTAATGCCACATATTGTCCAGCTCTGTCATTTAGAAATGTCCTCTGTCCCCCAGAGATCTGCTCCTGGATGGGGGTCCAGGACAGCACCCCCAGACAGTCCATGAAGTCTCCTGTGATACATGGAGGGCAGGCCTCCTCAGCTGAAGAGACCTGGCAAAATCACAATAAATCGTGTGATGCAGGAGTTTCCCAGGAGGGCACACAGCTGGGCATAAGGGATTGTCCAACTCTGTCTCTTAGATGCCCTATAACTTAGTTATCACTTGAGGCCACATAGACAGGAATGGGGAGTAGGGGCCTTGTGTCTGAGCTGCAGATTCCAAAGCCCCCCAAAAGGGTGTTTATATCCAAAGAGAGAAATGGCCACAGAGCATCCACGATTGTGGTGAGAGAAATAGGCTTTGTTCCCTCCCCACCTGCCTTGAAGGACAAACTAGTGAATTCCCAAAGAAAACCATTGTGAGTTGACTCTCATCAAGAATGGCTAGCAAAGGCATCCTGGGAAAGTTCTAAACTGGAATCTGAGGGTTGAGCAGAATCTGGGTGCAATGGAGGTAGCTCAGGCAGCGGCTTCGGGGTGGGGGGCAGCAGTTTGAGAGGAGGAGAAAAAGACCTCTTCAGTAGCCCTAATGAAAGTTGAGATGGCAGACAGGGAACAGGGAGGTAGGAACCAGTGTGGGATGCAGCTGGAGAAGAAAAGAGCTGCTAGAGCTTTCTGGGCACTGAGGGCCCCTCAAAGATGCGGGTCTCTCCAAATGATGAACAGAGAGCCACTGGGGAGTTTAAAGTAGATGTAACATAGTCAAACGTGTGCCCTCAAGAATAATTATTTTCCTCTTTTCTTTCCTTCCTTCTCCTCCCTCCCTCCCCTCTGCCCTCCCTCCCCACTCCCTTTCTTGCTTCCTTCTTTCCTCCCTCTCTCCCTCCTCTCCTTCCTTCTCTCCAACCCTCCCTCTCTCCTCTCTCTCTTTCTTTTTCTCTCTCTTCCTCCTTTTCTTTATCTCTCCCTCTTTTTTTCTTCCTTTCTTTGACTTACTTATCTTTGCCAAGATGATGTTTACCGTCAATCTAAGAAAAAAAGATGTTCACTACCAAGCTAAGAAATGGCTCTTTTTTTTCTGAGGGATTTCAAGCCTTAGCTAGGAGTTTGAGAAGGTGGGCATAAAGCAGGGAATCCTAAACATGCTGGGATTGCACTGATGGTATTGCCCAGTTTCCACAAGTTTGGAAAACTTCCCCAAGATGTCCTTGGTGTTTGAAGCTCAGGTTAAAAGCCTCTGCCTGAGATCTTTGCCAGGCCTGGATACCTAAACAATTCATGTTCCCTCAACCACGTCTCCCGTCCGTGCTCATGGACAGGCCTGTTTCTTTGTGTTCCCATAATCCCCAGGTGACCCTAGGTCCAGAACGTCACCTGGCGGACAACCTTCCCTCTGTTTCCTTGCCTTGGCCTTTCCAGTGCCAGGTTGTCAGGAGACCACACATATTCACAGGTGGGAAGGACCTGAAAATGTTGCCAGGGCAGAAGATGCTATTCCCACTCCTCACCTTGGCTGTTCTGGTTCTCTGGACCTGGATCACCCTACCCTCAGACGCAACACAAAATGTCCTCTCTCCTACAAAGATCTGCTCCTGGATGGGGGTACAGGGCAACACCCCCGGATTGCACATGAAGTCTCATGTTATACATGGAAAGCAGGCCTCCACTGCTGGAGAGACCTGGAAAAATCACAATAGATTGTGTGATGCAGTTTCCCAGGAGGGAGCACACGTGGGTGTAAGGGATTGTCCAGCTCTGTCACTAAGGAAGGAAACAGACTGGCTTTCTGCTTGCCAGCTATTTCCTTAGGGCTCATGGAACCCCTGAAGGAAGCAATAAAGATCTAGGAAAAAAAAATAAGTTCTTGCTTCCTCTTGCATGAGACATAGTGTCAGGGAAGTTCCCTTGGGGAAGGTGACACTTCTGTTGCAGAAAGAGAGAGACCGTGTAAGAGATAAGGAGTAGCTTCAGACCCTTGACCGTGGGATGTCGGGTTAAAAAGAACAAAGACATTCACATTGTTGTACAATTGCCACAAAATCATTCACTCTGAAATGGTTAATTTTATGTTACATGAATTTCCCCTCAATTTTCCTCAAATTTCAGAAAATGCATTTTCTGGGTAAAGATATTTTTTAAAAGGGCACAAGACATGTTGAGAAAAGGGTGCCTGTGGAAGTGAGTGAGAGACAGGCAGTACCTGGCCCTGGGGGTTCACCCACCAATGGGACACCTGCCTTTCAGAGAATCCCTCACATGGCCCACGTTCCTGCCACACACATGTGGCTGCTGGATTCATGTGGCCTCTGAGCTCACTGCCACTGCATTTTCTTTCTGTTTGGCTCCAATCCCATTGCCCTGATGTGTGTGTTCAACAGAACCTCCATGTTTATTGTTTTCCTCCTGTTGAGCCAACTAAGTGAGGATTTAGACCACTTTGCTGCTTTGGGAGTCATGCTAGTGTTTGTATGGGGGAATCCTCAAGAGTATTCAAAGTCTGTGCCTTCAGCTAAGCTCCATGATCCATCTTGCCCTCCATGGCTGGACCTGGTCCTAGAATTCTGCCTGGCATTATCCCTTATGCCTCAACTGTGTCCTCGCACTTATCCTTGGGTATACATTACTATGAATCACTTCTGGCCTCTCTTGTGTCCTACCAGCCTAAGACAGCCCAGCCTTTGGGATCTTCCACAGGGACCAGATGCTACCTCTGGTTTGCACTGATCTGATGAATCCATGCTTTGGACTTTTCAAGTGGCCCATTCCATTCCTTCCAATGCTGACATTGTCCTCTCTTAAAGGGGTTACCGGCCAGGTCTGGTGGCTGACACATATAATACCAGCACTTTGGAAGGCCGAGGTGGGCAGATGACCTGAGGTCAAGAGTCTGAGACCAGCCTGCCCAACACGGCGAAACCCTGTCTCTAATAAAATAGAAAAAAATTAGCCAGGTATGGTGGTGGGCACCTGTAATCCCAGCTACTTGGGAGGCTGAGGCAGGAGAATCGCTTGAACCTGGGAGGCGGAGGTTGCAGTGAGCCGAGATTGTGCCATGCCACTGCACTCCAGCCTGGATGACAAGAGCAAAACTCCATCTCAAAAAAACAGGGGGGGTGGCAGTTACCTGGGGCACCAACTTGCATGCAAGAACTCATCCCAGGAAGCAATTAGGGACAGTGTGATCCTTGCAGTGATGTAAAGTAAAGAGAGCTGGCAGCTGAATTCAACTATGCTGGAGAGGAACTCCTGAGGCTCCAAGTGCCTGCAGCATCTGCATCCCACTTCTGAGCCACTCTGTTGGCTTGAACTTCCATGTTTCTCTGTCCATTGTGGCCTCAACCCTCTTTGCCAAACTGATTGAACATTGGAAGTAAATCTGCACCAGAAGCTGTCACCCAGGGACTATCCAGTTATGAGGTGACCCCATGAGGTCACTGAAGACTGAGTCTCCCCCTTCTGGGTGGAGTCTCAATGAACCAGCTGGGGTCCATCTTCAGGAGGATTTGATGTGGATGTCCAGAGAAAAGTAGATGGGGAGGCAGGAGCAGCAGAGACAGCCACAGAGGGTGACTGGGATGATAGGATAGCAGAGCCTCAGGTGAAGGGAGAAGTTTGACCCTCCAATGTCCTGCCACCAAGGCAATGGGGTGGCAAGAGTTGAGCGTTAGGTGGCTGCTTGAATGTCCTGATGCCTAGAAGGCCATGGGTTCTGCTCGTCCATGAGTTCCCTCTGCTTTCTCTTTCCTGGAAACCCCGTGGGATATGGAAAGAAATATTTATTGACTGAATGTATTAGATTCGTGCAAAAGTAATTGCGTTTTTGCATTACTTTTGTTGTTGTTGTTGTTTGAGGCTGAGTTTCACTCTTGTTACCCAGGTTGGAGTGCAGTGGCACAATCTCGGCTCACTGCAACCTCTGCCTCCCAGGTTTGAGTGATTCTCCTGCCTCAGCTTCCAGAGTAGCTGGGATTACAGGCACGCACCATCACCCCCAGCTAGTTTTTGTATTTTTAGTAGAGACGGAGTTTCACCATGTTGGCTAGGCTGGTCGCAAACTCCTGACTTCAGGAGATCCACCCACCTTGGCCTCCCAAAGTGCTGGGATTACAGGTGTGAGCCACTGCACCTGGCCTGCATTACTTTCTTTTTTTTTTTTTTTTTTTTGAGACGGAGTCTCTCTCTGTCGCCCAGGCTGGAGTGCAGTGGCCGGATCTCAGCTCACTGCAAGCTCCGCCTCCCGGGTTTTTACGCCATTCTCCTGCCTCAGCCTCCCGAGTAGCTGGGACTACAGGCGCCCGCCACCTCGCCCGGCTAGTTTTTTGTATTTTTAGTAGAGACGGGGTTTCACCATGTTAGCCAGGATGGTCTCGATCTCCTGACCTTGTGATCCGCCCGTCTCGGCCTCCCAAAGTGCTGGGATTACAGGCTTGAGCCACCGCGCCCGGCCTTGCATTACTTTCAATGGCAAAAACAGCAATTACTTTTGCACCAAACTATACTTGACTATGTCTCTACTCCCTGAAATCCCCCCCCAAAAAAACCACGCTGGACTTAGAATAAGCCCAGAATAAGAAGACAAAGAACCGGAAGTCAAGGTTTTACCCAGAGAGAAAAGAGAGAAATGGAAGGGAAGATGAAGCCAAGAGACAGAAACTAGGCTGAAAGTGAACAGACACAAACCCTGATATTTGACATGGACACCAGTGGGCATTTGCTCTCCACCCAGGGGGCACAAAGCCTGTTGGCCTGTCTGACAGGCCTAGAGATCCAATGCCCAGACAGACACTCAAGTGGCAAAATCCTGGGTGCTCTGAATTCAGAAAGAGCTTTTGGTTTACAGACATACCTCAGGGAGAGACAGTCCTAAAACCCAGGTGCCTCTTCCCTGGCCTGTCGGCAAAGCCGTGATGAATGATTCCCTCTCTCCGGAAATCTGTGGGCCTCTTGACTCTGTTAGACTCGCCTAATAGACTTTGATTCAAAGTCGAAATGAGGTTTAAGCTGCTGATAGCATGTCTCGGCTACTTCGGGAAAGCAATGCTGGGTGCTGATGCTGGAACGCCAGCAAAGGGGGATTAGAAGTCTCGGCTGAGTTCTGCCGCTGCGGCTCTGTGTTACTATTAAGAGGGATGGATTAATATCAAGTTTCAGGGATCTGGTTGCTCACTGATACTGCTTAATTATCCAGATAAGTGATCGGCATCCAAGCAAGAGTGGCAGCATAAATCTCAAAGCCATCATCTTTTTTTTTTTTCCCCCTTACCTTCTCTTTTTATTTATTTATTTGATTTTTGGAAAGAAAGTATTCATTTAAGTATCACTGCAATACCTATTTTAAAATTCTCATTGAGCTTGAAACACACACAGTAGTTGTGGCTGTGTTAATTTTTTGTCGTTAGTCACATCACAGGAGGAAAAGGGTAGTGTTTGCAGTGGCCAAAGGTGGCCAGCAGCCTCTGCCCCCTCCCTCCTTCCTGCCATTTACTCCAGAAGGCCCCCGTCTCTGTCTCCCACCCTGCCCTTGTGCTCACGGCAGGGAGCGACCGGCCCCTCTCTGGGGCTCACATCACAGGCTGGGAGCATCTGCTCTTCCAGCCGGGGTGGAGGCTGGGGGTGGCCAGGGCTGCCTCCTGGGCGGGGGAGCCCGCCCCTCTGCCTCTTTGCCTTCTGTCTTGGCTGGTAATTTTATCCCGTGAAGAATCTTTTCCCCCTTCTCTCTTGCTCTCTCTGTCTTCTGGGCCCTGCTCCACTTGAGCTCATTGTGTTACTCCTGTCGCCCTGATTAGCGCTGTCTGGCTCAGGGCGCACCCACCTGAGGCTGGGATTAAGGATCAAAGGCGGGCCAAATGGAGCAGCCCAGCCTGCTCCTTCCGTGCCTGTAAACACCCTTTAGGTCTCTGTCTTTGACCCATCTGCTGCTTCCTTACTTGAGTCAGATGCTCTGTCTCCTAATTAGGCACTGACTGTCCATCAGGCGCCCAGCTAGGCACCAGCCAGGACTGATATCTCCCAGGCCCTCACGAGAAGGCCCCCCTGCCCCTCCTCACCACCGCACTCAAGGACCCTGCTCTTCTCCTGTTGCCTGGATGGCCATCGCCTTCCATGGGACACTCCCGGGTATCAGCCAGCTCCCAGGATCCAACAAACCGGGCAGCTTCTCACCAGTGGGCCTTCACTCAAGCTGAGATGTCTGCCTGAACTAGCCTTCCTCTTCGTGAGGTCAGCTCTTACACTTTAGGAACAGCTGGTGTTCTCAACCTTCACTGTGCATCAAACTCACCTGGAAAGTATTTCAACATCCCGTGCCCAGGCTCCATCTCAAAGGTTTCAATTCAGATGGTCCATGGACATCTGGGCAGAGGTGTTTCTCTATAGAAACACCCAAGTATTTCAGATGGAAACCACTATGCTAAGGGGCAATCGTTCTCAGACAGTCAGATCAAGTGCCCCTGTGGGTCTCTGGCAAAGCCTAGTCCACAGCAACAAAAATATGAACCATCATTATAGCCATGCTGTGGATTGAGGCCAGAGCTCTGTGTAAAATGCCTCCCTTCCTCCCTAAGGCCTTATGCAAGGTGACCGGGGACAGAAACTCCGTGAGCCACTGGGGTGCAGACAGGTGGAGTACAATGCAGCTTTCCGTTCATGTGTCTGCCCCTCCCTACACCATGGGAATTTTGCAGGCAAGGATTGTATTTGAAACTTCTTTTCATCTTTGCAGTGGGTTGACTTGTGGCCCCCCAAAAGATATGTTCATCTTGAACATCGGAATGTGGCTTTATTTGTAAGGTCTTGGCAGATATAATGACAGTAAGGATCTCTAGATGAGTTTATCCTGGGTTAGGGTGAGTCCTGAATCCAGTGACGAATCCTCATTAGATAAAGGGATGCAGGCACAGAGACACACATGTGAAGACAAAGACAGAGATTGGAGTGATGTGTCTACGAGCCAGGAATGGCACCCAGAGCTAGAAGGCATGGAAAAGATTCTCCCTCAGAGCCTCCAGAAGGAACTGTTCCTGTCAACACTTTGATTTCAGACTTCTGGTCTCCAGAAATCTGTTTCTGCTGTTGCAAGCCACCTAGTTTGTGGTGATTTGTTATGGCAACACTAAGAAACTAAAACAATCCCCCAGCATCCATCAGGATGGTTCCCAAGAGGTTCTCAGCACGTTCTTGTTGAATGAATGAATGAACTGTCATGCCCAGCACATTCCTGCTCAGAACCAGGCTCACAATCCCAATCCTTCTGTCAAGGGAGGAACAGCTGCAGGACCTTGAGAGACTTGCTTATGGGGACACAGAAGCAGGAGGCAGGGTTTGATCCTGAGCACGGCTCTGAGACCCCAGGTCCAGAAGCCATTCCCCCATAACACACCCAGGCACATGTGAGGGCAAGATCAAGACTGAGTCTCTAGCTCCTGCAGCCACCCACAGATCTTCTTAGTTTGGCGCCATGATGCTAAAGGCCAGCCCACGTTTCCTAATTTCTTGCTGAGATCGAGGGTTTCAAGCTGCCTCGTTGGCTTCTTAGGGTTTTGCTGATGCACTTCACCCCAGTTGCTGGAGTGGGGGATAGGGTGGGGACAAGGCAGATCTCTATTCCCATTTCTGTAAGACCGGCCCCACTGTATCTGGTTCACATACCAAAATTTCCCACACACTATTATTTGGGGAGAAAGAAAAAGGAGAGTTTGCATTCCAATGCTTAACATAAATAATTGAGATGTCTTCCCGCAAAGTGCAACATCCTCTGAATTGGGTGCAGGGAGAAAAGCCTTCAGAACCTGCATTGTTAAGATACCCTTCCTGTGGTTTTCTTGCCTGCCATTCCCGAGGCCAACCAGCATTGAGATGCTCCTCAATGCAGAAGCCCTCACAATGGAGAGAGAGGATTTGGGCTCTTGTTCCTGCAGGACCCCCCAGTCTGCATAGTGCATGGTCTGGTAGCAGGAAGCCAAGCTCCTTCTTGCCCCTTTGTCCCTGCCACGTCCTGAGCCTTTGAAGAAAGATTTATGGCTCCTGCTTAAGCTGGTCCAGGGATGTTTTCCTCCTCAGTGGCCTAGAAGCTGGACCTGAATGAAGTTAAGGAAAGAGGTATTTTTGGTTTTTATTGCTTGGTTCCTTTTAGAGCAGTTCTTAGATGGTGGTTACCTCCTAGTAGGTCAGTGGCTTCCGGTCATGTCCATCAGTTCTCCGCATGCACTCTGGGAGAAGCCAGCGACACTCCCAGCCTCAAAGCCTTCGATGGCCTTTCCCTGCCCTGAGGATGGAAACATTCCCTCACAGCCTCCACCCTCCTCTGGCTTCAGCCATGCCGCCCTGGCCCTCCCGCTTTAGGCTCAGCCTCGTCATTCTTCTGTTTCCTTCCTGAAGCATCATGTGGATGTAGGCCCTTTGCTTACCCTGAACTTTCTGCAAGGGATATAACCCACACCCATTTCTCCTAAATAGCTTTTTCTTATTCTTCAAATATTTGTTCTGCTTTTACAGGCCTAGGAAAGCCTTCAAGATCCCCCCAGGTAAGGTCAACCTCCCCATTAGAGACACCATGTTTTTTCCCCTGTGCTTATGCCAGATGTGATTAGAACTCTCCATGAGGTGCCTGTATGGGCCATTGCCTGTCTTCCTGTGTGTAAGCTCAGGAGGGCAGGGGTCATGTAGCTGTGTGCACCTTGGTGTCCAGGCATCAAGTCCCGAGCCGAGCACATGGTGCACATACAGAGGTTAGTGGGTAAGATCAAGGAGGGCAGGGTTAGTCAGCAGAGAGGGGCCAGGCTGGCCAACTCTTCAGCACCCTCACACACTCATCCTTGGCTCATTTGACCCTGGCATTAGCCTGACTAACAGACATTAATATCTCCTTTCCCTGGCAAGAAAATGGAAACATCCAGAATGTAGTCCCTTGGCTAAAGCCACAGGAAAGGAATGAGTGGTGGAGGAATAGGAACCCCAGATGGGCATGGGCACAGTCTTCAAGGAACAGAAAGTTGGCTCTGAATAAGGGCATTGCCCGAGTCTTATTCTGTGTGACCGTGAAGGTTGGCATTGGGAGGAAGATCGCAAACACAGGGCAACAGAGGAATGGGGATGAGGAAGAATGAGCTGGAACCCTGGCTCTGTTATTCCAACCTTCATCAAGTCCTTTAGCATTTACTAAGTGTTCATATACCTGGAAATGGGTATAATAACACCCACTGTTCTGGTAGTGTAAGGTGTGGTTGCCAATCATCACAGACTGTGAGCTTATTGATGACACCGTCTCTTTCTTCATCATCTTGCTCCCAGAGCCTACCAAGGTGCCTAGCATGTAGTATGGACTGAAAAATATCCTAAATACAATGATAGAATATTAAAAAATAACAAGTACTGGCTGGCCACAGTGTCTCACGCCTGTAATCCTGGCACTTTGGGAGGCCGAGGCAAGCAGACAACTTGAGCCCAGTAGTTTGAGACCAGCTTGTGCAACATGGCGAAACCCTGTCTCTACAAAAATTACACACATTAGCCAGGCGTGGCGGTGTGTGCCTGTAGTCCCAGCCACTTAGAGAGGGGGCTGAGATGGGAGGATCACCTGAGCTCGGTGGTCAGGACCGCAGTGAGCTACGATTGCACCACTGCACTCCAGCCTGGGTGACAGAGTGAGACTCAAAACCAAAACCAACCAAACAAACAAACAAAAAAACAGAGGAAAACAATTATTAACAAGGTATGGGGCTTCATCAGTTTATAAAGCATCTTTATACATACTGTTGCCTTTAGATCTGACTTAAATAGAGGAATTGAATCATGTAGCCTGTTCTGATGAGATACATGGCAACTTTGACCAGGGGTTAAGAGGCAAGAAGATAGAGATTTAAGATGGACATCAACATGACTTAGTGGGAGACTAGCCTTAAGGGTGGAAGAGATGAAGGTGTATCACTGTTACATTTAGTGTTGCCAGCAAGGAAACCTGTTCAGGGAGACAAAACAAGAGACCGCAGCTCTCCCAATCAGTGTCAAAAATAAAACTCAAATGAAGACTTAAAAAAAATATATATGACTTAAAAGATGGTGTCCAAACCAGAGAGCTTTGAGAGGTGAAGGAGGTAACACAGACAATTAAGCCAGGACAACAGATATAAACCGACACTGTCCTGGGGACAGCAGAGTGTATTATCAGTCTATTTAAAACTGGCTGGCCATGGTGACTCATGCCTGTAATCCCAGCACTTTGAGAGGCTGAGGTGGGTGGATCATGAGGTCAGGAGTTCGAGACCAGCCTGGTCAATATGGTGAAATCCAGTCTCTACTAAAAATACAAAAATTAGCCAGGCGTGGTGGTGCAACTCTGTAATCCCAGCTACTTGTGAGGCTGAGGCAGAAGAATTGCTTGAACCTGGGAGGCGGGGCTTACAGTGAGCCGAGATCATGCCACTGCACTCTAGCCTGGGCTACAGAGTGAGACTTCATCAAAAAACAAACAAACAAACAAACAAACAAAAAGTTATTCACAGGTACATAGGTACAGTATTATGGCTATTATGATGACAATACAGTTAGGATGATAACTAAAGTAATTTTATGACTAAAAATTTTCTGCCTTTACGTTACTTGTTTATCCTGACTTCACAATTTTATTTATTTTTATCATCCCAAGTCCAACTGAGGAATGATCTCTGAAAGTAGCTTATAGGCATGGGTGATGTGATTCGTGTCCAAGTCACACTAATCTTTTCCATTTTCCTTTCTTCTGTTAGGCTACCAGCCTGGAATAGCTGCAGGGGGTTCCTCTCAGTTATGGAGATTCTAGACCAGAGCTCCCTTCTTCAGCAGTCTGTGGCCACCGCTGGGGACAGGTCAGGCCCATGAGGCTGCTGTGTCCATCACCCCGCATGTTAAGGTACAAGTATAGGTGTGTAGATGTATATTTGTGTCACACTTCCTTAAGTTGCATATGAGTTTCGAAAATTCCTTTATTTAATCAGCTTCAGCTTAGAGAAAAGAAAAGAGTTCATTAAAACTTCACCTCTTGAAGAACTTGTCCTCAAATCCGAATCTATTCCACTCAGGTGAGCACATGTTCACAGTCGTAGTTATGGGATACCCTATAACTTATTTATCCCTTGAGGCAGATGAAATTAGAATTATCAAAATTAGAATCATGGAAAGGATTTTTAATAGACCTTTTTAGGAGAAAAAGAAAGATGCCTGGAGAGAGGTAAGATTGTTATTTCTGAGTCTTTTTTAAATTATAAAAAATATTCAGCATACAAAAAAAGATGGCACATCATCATAAACACAACCGTACCCAACCATCACACCTTCATTTGTTGAATCGTTAACAGTATCTATTTCTGTCTGTAAATTCATCATTACTAAAGTAATTAAAGCCTCCTGTTCACCCTTTTCTCAAACATTCCTTTCCTTTCTCTCCTCAAAGTCAACAAACTGCCACTTTAACATATTTTATTCTTCCCATATAAATTGCATATTTGTCTTTATTATCCATAATTATAATTTATGTATTTTGCTTAATATTAAACTTTAGATTATGTACATCGTGTGATACACAACATCTAACATACTGCCACTCTAAACACAGCAATTTTCAGATTGTTATGTTGTGACATGGATCTCTACTTCACTCATGTTAACGGCTATATGGTATTTGAAAGTATGAATATATCACAATTTTAATACATTCTCCTGTTATTTATTTAGGTTTCTGTTTTCTGCCATTACAAACAACGCTAGAATGAAAACTCTTCACCTTGACTACCTACATGTACAGAGTTTCTCCAGGGTGTGCTGCTAGAAGTAGAATTGTTGGGTCACAGAATAATGAACGTCTCCAATCTAAATAGATATTGCCACTTATTTTCCAAAGTATTTTGTACCAATTTAAATTCCCCCAACTGTGTCTAAGAGGTCTTACTTATGCATATTCTTGCCAAGTCTTAGGACTATCAACGTGTTTCTTTTCCTTTTTAAATGTTCCATTCTTATGGTATTTGTCTCCCTGATATAAAGTGAGGTTGCACATCTCTTGATGTCTTTGGTTGTCCAGATTCTCTCTTGGCTGAATTTCTTATTTATATCCTTTGTCAATTTTTTCTCTGTAACCGCCTAAATTTTCCTTATTGTTTTATAGGTTTTTGTAGATATTCTGGATAGTGATGTCTTCTTAACTATATTCATTGTTTTAAAAGTTCAATTTCTATAGTGTCATTAGTAAATTTAGTAAAAGATATTTGTGTCTTATGTCTTTTTATTTTAATTTGAGATATATGTATCCGGTATTTAAAAAAGAACTCTTGACTAACTTAGTAAGATAGAGAATATTTCATTTTTTTCTGAGTTTTTGTTCGTACACTGAAATATTTAATCCACTTAGAGTACACTTTTGTAAGTGATGTGAGGTGGATTTCTAATTCTCTCTTATTCTGGAAGCAAAAGCAATTGTCCTGCACTATTTGTCAAACAGTCCATCATTTTCCAATTATGGCAGTGACAAATAAACTATTCATCAAACCTGACTTCTCTTCTTCCCGGAGCAAGCTGGACTTCTTCCCCCCGTCACCCTTGGAGTGTGATGGCACCATATGACTGAGTTCTAGACAGTAGAAAAAGAAGGGCATGCCATGCACACTTCCAAGGCTGGCCGAATAGGTGGCTCCTGCAAGGGGAACCCCACACTTTTCTTCCATTAGCTTGAGTTGGTTGGTCAAGGTGGACAGAGACACCATATGTTGCAGGCACTGGGAACCACAAGGTTGAAAGGATGTGCTATGGTCTGAATCTTTGTGTCCCCTTAAAATTCATAGGTTTAAATTCTAACCTCCAAGGTGATAGTGTTAGTAGGTGGGGCCTTTGAGAGGTGATTACTTCATGGAGGTGCAGCCCTCATGAATGAGATTAAAGCTTTTATAAAGGAGGCCCCAGAGAACTGCCTCACCCCTTCCACCATGTGAGGACACAGCAAGAGGGTGCCATGTATGAGGAGCAGGCCTTCACCAGACACCAAATCTACTGGCATCTCCATCTTGAACTTTCCAGCCTCCAGAAGTGTGAGAAATTGATTTCTGCTATTTATAATTTTTGTTGTAGCAGCCCAAAGAGACTAAGACAGCTTAGGTTCTTGAATTATAGTTTTTAGGAGAGGTACGTGCCAATCAGGGATTCGTATGAGGCAGAAATGAACTTCTATTATGCTAAAATATTGTGGTATTTATCTGGTACAGCAGCTGGCATTTTCTAAAATAATACACTTGCTAATCCCTATTGCTACCTCTGTCATAAAACAAATTTCCAGATATGCATAGGTCAGATTCTGGATTTTCTACTCTGGTTTTATTGGTCTCCCTGTACTGATTACCACTCTCTCACTTATTGATATAATTTTACATTAAATATTCATGTCTGGAAGTCTAAGTCCTACCACATTGATCTTTAAAATTGTTTTGGCTTTTTTTCTATCATGTAAATTTTGGAATGAGTTGTTATGCTCCAAAAAATTCCTATTGGGGTTTTGACTGAAATAACATTGAATTTATAAACTAAATTAGGTAGAATCAAAAGCTCAACATCATTCTATCATTACAACAGAAAAGGGTGTCTGTTTGTGTGTATACGTATACGTGTGTGTTTTTATGTACACACACATACATACACAGAGTTAAGGTATGAAAGCAATACTTCCTGAAGAATTTTTTGAAAAATTGTAGTAAGATTTCTTATGTGATGTTTTCTATTTTTGTTGCCATTGTAAATGGTATATATTATTATTGTTTTTTATAGAGATGGAGTCTCACTATGTTGCCCAGGCTAGTTTTAAATTCCTGGGCTCAAGTGATCCTTCTACCTCAGCCTCCCAATATGCTAGGATTACAGTAAATGGTATATTTTTAAAGAAACATTTTCTAATCATGGCTCTTTATAGGAACGTGATTGACTGAATAAAATGAACATGTATCTAGCAACCTTGCTGAAATCTTCTTATGCATTTTGTTAATAACGACAGTATGGTCTCTTCTTTTACAATCCTCATGCTTTTATTTATTGTGTTTCCTGTTCTAGCTAATCCAACTCAGTGCTGGACTAAGCAGTGACATGGGAGTCACATGGCTTTTATTTAACTATTATTGGAATATAAATGTTTCATTAGTGAGTAAGCTGTTAGTTTTTGAAAATTAGCAGAGTTATTTTCTGTTTCCAGTTTGCTAGTTTTTTTTTTTTTTATTATAAATAGGTTTTGGATTTCATCAAGTGACCTATATTAATTGATTAGATAGCTTTATTTCTTTATTCTGCTAATATGGTGAAAAGTATTAATATATCTTCCAATGAAAATGACCCTTACATTTCTAAATTAATCCCAAATTAATCATTTTACATACTGTTTAATTCAGTTTGTGGTATTTTATTTCAGATTATTTAGTTGATATTCATTTATATTTATAAATGAAATTGCCTGTAATTTTCTTTTTTCATAGTTTCTTTTCTAGTTTCAGCATCAAAGTTATTCCAGACTCATAAAATGAAGTGTGAAATATTCTCTCACATTTTCTCTTCTGTTCATCAGCTGGAAGAAAGCAGATATTAAATCTCTCCTATTTGTTTGAACTTGCAGGTAAAATCTATTCAGGTTTTAAAAACTGTTTTTTTCTTTTTTAAACAATAATCATTAAATAGTGATTCAATGTGTTTAGTTCTGCTTTGGTTGTCTAACTGTTCATGAAAAGTGTTTTGTTAATTCAATATTCCCAGGATTATTTTTCCATTTATATGATTTTAAATATACAGCATAAAGTTGTTCATAGTTTCCTCTTATATTTTCAGTGTCCTCTATCTATGATTATTTCATATTATTAATTTCTATTTTTTACTAATTCTTTCTCTATCTGCAGATCTTTCATGTTACTACCTCCTGCATTTTTTTAATTTTTAGTTTCTTTGTCTTCCCTTGAGCTCTATCACCAGATACGACTCTATTATTTTTTGCAAAGAGGTTGTGATTTTGTTCATTTTTTCTGTTAAGTTTATTATGTTATCTCTACTTCTACTTCCTTCTACTTCTACTATGTCTATCTTTCTTCATTTTAGGGTTTACCTTTATATTCTTATTTAAAAAATCTTTATTTGTATCATTAGGTCATTGATTTTTTTCTTTGTTAATAAGAGCATTTAGGACAATAAATTTCTCCTTAAAACTTACTTTAACTGCATCTCATGCTTTTGATTATAATATATTCATTTTAATTCCATTCTAGTTATTTTCAAGCTTTTATTGTGATTTATCCTTTTATGTTTAAGTTATGTTTAGGGGTGCTTTACATTTACAAATGTACATGTACTAATGTTTTCATCAGGAGAACAGAACCACATTACATATTTGCAAAGGGAATTTAACGTGAGTAATCAATTACAAAGGTATTGGAAACTTAAAATGCAAAAAGCAAACACTACTATAACACTGAAATAGTAACTTTAGGAGTAGCTGCCTAATATGGTTTGGTTGTGTCCCCACCCAAATCTTGTTTTGAATTCTCATGTGTAGGAGATACCCAGTGGGAGGTAATTGATTCATGAGGATGGGTCTTTTCCATGTTGTTCTCTTGATAGTGAATGTCTCACAAGATCTGATGGTTTTAAAAGGGGAGTTTCCCTGCACAAGCTCTCTTTTCTTGTTGGCTGCAAATGTGAGACATGCCTTTCACCTTCCACCATGATTATGAGGCCTCCCCAGGCATGTGGAACTGTAAGTCCAGTAAACCTCTTTCTTTTGTAAATTGCCCTGTCTTGGGGATGTCTTTATCAGCAGCATGAAAATGGACTAATACACTGACAGTCCCAGGACTGGGAGTGAATGAAAGGGGATAAAGCTAGTGGTAAGATTTCTGTGGAGGGGCTGCTACCCTGCTCATGCTGGTACAGGAGCAGGCACTGTGGAGTGGTTCTGGGAGTGCTCAAAGAAACTGGAGCTAAAAGTGCTGCTGCTTTCAGGGTGAGGTTGACAGGAACAGGAAGACAGATAGGAAGTCCCACCTCCAGGTCCCATAGAGTGCCTCCTATTGGCCAAAACTTACAGGAAGTCAAATGAGAATTGGGAAGTAAGTTTTGTAAAGTCTCAGTTCCTGAATCACAGAGCAGATTACAGTAGGTGTTTTTGAGCTGAAAATTAATAAATATTTAACCAACAAAATAGATGTCAAAATTAGTTATTGATATCTAACTGGAGTGCTCTTTTCCCTTTAAAGTTGATGCTTGAACAACATGGGTTTAAACTGCATGAGTGCACTTATGAGTGGATGTTTTTCAATAAAAGTTACACCAAGTGTGCCTGCCTCTCCTGCTTCCCCTTCTACCTCCTGCACCACTTCCACCTCTACCATTCCAGAGATAGCAAGACCAACTCCACTTTTTCTTCCTCCTCCTCAACTAATTCAATGTAAAGATAGGGATGAAGACCTTTAAGATGATCCACTTCCACTTAATGAATAGTAAAGATATTTTCTCCTCCTTATGATGTTGTTAATAACGTTTTCTTTTTATCTAACTTACTTTATTGTAAGAGTATAGTGTGTAATCTACATAATATACATCATATATGTTAATTGACTCTGTTATCAGTAAGGCTTACAATCAATAGTAGGCTATTTATTGATAGGTTTTGGGGGAGTCAATTGTTATACCTGTATTTTCAGCTGAGTAGGAGGTCATCCCCCCAAATCCCCACATCGTTCAAGAATCAACTGTACTTTGATGTCCATACAACAGAATTTCCATGGAAGGACTTAAAACTGAACCTGATCACTACTTTCTATCTGAGGAGCAGACAAGATCCTGTACTTGCCATGTTTTGATCTAGTAGAAATATAATGCAAGCACATATGCAATTAAAAATTTCCTAGTAGCCACAATGAGTAAAATAAAACGTGTAAAATTCATTTTAATAACATATATTCCTTAATCTATCCAAAGATGAGCCCTTCAACATGTAATTATCATTAAAATATTAATAAGACATCGTACTGTTTTTTAAATTTAGTACTAACTTTTCAAAATCCGGTGCCTATTTTATACTTTCAGCACACAGAAATTCAGGTGCTAATTTTTTGTTAGAAATATCTGATCTGTGTATAGAGTACATGAAACTTACAGTTTAAAAAGTTGATTTATTTATATAAGTTATTTCAAACATAATTAAAGTTTTCCATTTACTAAATCAAGTATGAGTTTTTAAAATTAAAATTAATGACAATCAAATGAAATTAAAAGTTTATTTCCTTAGTCCCAGAAGCTGTATTTCAAGTTCTCAATAGTCACATGAGGATGGCAGTTGCCGTATTGATGGGCATAAGTTTAGAAGATTCTAGAAAGGACAACTGGAGATGCACATAGTTTAGACTCTTCAGGTGGGGCAACTAGGAAAGTAAAATGTCTTCCTCCTGGGCTTTAGGGACTAAATACAACAAAATTTTCTGAATGGGAAGCCACAAAGACACTCATAAAGAATGTTTAATTCCTTCGTGCACTTTTGCATGTGGAATAACATTTTCTTTCTTACCTTCTGAGGGATAATGTTTTCTTTCTTACCTTCAATTGTCTATTCATCCATCAACCTTTCAATCCATCTACTCATCCATCCATTCATTTTTTCCTTCCTGTCGAGGATCACCAAGCATCTCTTTACTAGAAGCTTTATAATAGACACTATGCTAGGCTCCAAGGACAAGGATGGATATGACATAGTCTCTACAATCTAGTAGGTGTAGCTATCTACATAAACAAGATTTTGCAATTTGAGGTGATAATGTAGCAGAAGTGTGAAAAGATTATATAGTGAGAATAAGCATGAAGAAGTGACAAATTCTGCTAGTAAGTGGAAAAGATGTTTCTGAGAGAGGGAACAGCAAGTGTGAATGTAGGCTGAAACACCAAGCTGTGCTTCAGTAATTAGGAGTAGTGTGGGTGGATATGCGGGAGTGTAGAAGGGAGTGGAGGTGAAACCAGAAACATGAGCTGGAGCCTGAGTGCTGGAGCCTTGGGCAAGGTGTCTGAGTTCCTTCTCATGGGTGGTATGGACCTGCTGAAGAGTGTAAAGCAAGATCAGACAGGTGTTTGGAAAAGATTATTCTCCAGAGTAGTAATGGAAAGAAGCAACAATGAAGCTATGAATGCTTACATTAGCTACTCCACTTGCTTAGGGTGAAATGTGCTCCTATGAGCTTTTCTCTGATATTTTCTGTGAATATTTCATTTAAGGGATTTAATGGTTTATTCCAAATATCTTGGATGCAGCTATCTTGGAATGTATTGTTCCTTTGTATAACCTTTGAAAAATGATTTACTGTTGAGAACCACAACAGTCAGTAACTTACTCAAGGAGTAGAAGCTGTTGACCAAATCTAAAAGGCACTTGGTATTGTTTCTTTTTATACTACCAGATATATTTGATTTTCTGTCATTTTTCATAATCAAATTTGCTAAGAACATTCCATATAATATTCAGAACACATTTTTAAGCATATACAATGTGCCAATCACTGGGAACAGCAATATGAATAATACAAGTATAATTCTTGAAATAAAACTTAAAGGGAATATATAGACAGACAACCATGTAGAATGTTCTAAGATCCATGTCCATTACACACTTAAATCATTGTCTTTGGTAGAACAAATTAAGTTGTTTTGTTTAGAAAATATTTTCACAATAAAGTAAGTATATTTATCTGGTTTCACACTACCTGAGATTGGATAATTTATAAAGGAAGATGTTTAATTGACTCGCAGTTCTGCATGGCTGGGGAGGCCTCAGGAAACTTACAATCATGGTGTAAGGTAAAGGAGAAGTAAGTATCTTTTTCACAAGGTGACAGGAGAGGGAGAGAGTGAAGAGGAGAGCAGGGATACACTTTTGAACCATCCGATCTCATGAGAACTCACTCACTATCACCAGAACAGCACGGGGGAATCATCCTCATGATCCAATTACCTCCCACGAGGTCCCTTCTTTGACATGTGGGGAGGGATTTGGGTGGGGACACAGAGCCAAACCATATTATTCCACCACTTGCCCCTCTTAATTCTCATGTCCTTTTCCCATTTCAAAACCAATTATGCCTTCCCAACAGTCTTCCAAAGCCTTAATTCATTCCAGCATTAATTCAAAAGTCCAAGTCCAAAGTTTTGTCTGAGGCAAAGCGTGTCTTTTCCTCCTATGAGCCTGTAAAATAAAAAGCAAGCTGGTCACTTCCAACATAAAATGTGGGTGCAGGCATTGGGTAAATGCTCCAAAATTGGCCAAAACAAAGGGGCCATAGGCCCCATGGAAGTACAAAGCTCATCAGGGAACTCATTAAACCTTAAAGCTCCAAAACAATCTCATTCAACTCCATGTCTCAAATCCAGGGTTTGCTGATGCAAGGGATGGGCTCCCAAGGCCTTGGGCAGCTCTGCTTCTGTGGCTCTGCAGGATACAGCCCCTGCAGCTGCTTTCATGGGCTGACACTGAGCACCTGCACTTCTCCTGATGCACAGTGCTAGCTGTTGGTGGATCTACAATTCTGAAGTCTGGAGGACAGTGGCTGTTTGGTCACACCTCCACTAGGGAGTGACCCAGTGGGGACTCTACATGGGGGTTCCAACCACACATTTCCTCTTTGCATTGCCCTAGTAGAGGTATTCTGTGAAGGCTCTGCCTCTGCAGCAAACTTCTGCCTGGACATCCAGGCATTTCCATATATCTTCTGAAATCTAGGTGGAGGTTTCCATAGCTTAACTCATGTCTTCTGTTTACCTGCAGGTCCAACACTGTGTGGAAGCTGTCAAGGCTTGGGGTATGCGCCCTCTGAAGCAATGGCCTGAGCTGTATCTTGGCCTCTTTTTGCTACAGCTGGAGCTGGAGCAGCTGAGACCCATGGTGCTATGTCCTGAGGCTGTAGAGAGCAGTGGGGCCCTTGGCCTGGCCCATGAAACAATTTTTACCTCTTAGGCCTCTGGGAGGCTGTGATGCGAGTGGCTGCCATGAAGATCTCTGAAATTCCCTGGAGACGTTTGCCCCATTGTCTTGGCTATTAATGTTGGAATCCTCATTACTTATGCACATTTCTTCAGCTGGCTTGAATTTCTCCCACAGAAAATGGCTTTTTCTTTTCCACCACATGGTCAGGCTGCAAATTTTCCAAGCTTTTTCACTCTGTTTCACTTTTAAACATAAGTTCCAATTTCAAACCATCTCTTTGTGAATGCATATGACTGTATGCTTTCAGAACAAACCAGGTCACCTCTTGAATGCTTTACCACTTAGAAATTTCTTTCCAGATACCATAACTCATCTCTCTCAAATTCAAAGTTTCACAGATCTCTAGGACAGGGGCAAAATGCCACCAGTCTCTTTGCTAAAGCATAGTAAGAATGATCTTTCCTCCAATTCCCAATAAGTCTCTCATCTCCATCTGAGACCACCTCAGCCTGGATTCCGTTGTTCATCTCATTATCAGTATTTTGGTCAAAACCATTCAAGTCTTTAGGAAGTTCTAAACTTTCTCACACCTTCCTGTCTTCTTCTGAGCCATCTGAACTGTTCCAACCTCTGCCTGTTATCCAGTTCCAAAGTTGCTTCCACATCTTCAGGTTATTTTTATAGCGGTGTCCGACTCCCAGTACCAATTTCTTGTATTAGTTCATTTTCACACTGCTATAAAGAACTGACTGAGACTGAGCAATTTATAGAGGAGAAAGGTGTAATTGACGCAGTTCTGCATGGCTGGGGAGGCCTCAGGAAACTTCTAATCATGGCAGAAGATGAAGGAGAAGCAAGTACCCTCTTCACAAGGCAGCAGGAGGGAGAGAACATGAGGGAGAAACTGTCAAACACTTTCAAACTATCAGATCTCATGAGAACTCATTCACTATCATAAGAATAGCATGGGGGAAACCATCCCCATGATCCAATCACCTCCACCAGGTCCCTTTTGGGTGGGGACACAGAGTAAAACCATATCAATAAGAAAATTATTAATTGAACTGCATAAATATTTAGTAAATGAATTAAATCTATGCTTACATGTTTATGAATTCCTTATTACAGATATTTGCTTCAAAAATCAATACCACGTCTAGAATTTGGTGAAAAACAAAAAGACTCAAGCTCAGGGAAACCAGTGGCCTGTGGTCTCTGGAATGAATTTCATTCTCTGGAATGAAATGCTTGATTCTGTAGATTAACTTTTGTGTGGCTCAGGTCAAGATGCTTTATCTCTCAGCGTCAATATGTTCTTTAAGATGGGAAATATACTAATGCCAACCATTGAACAGGCCTAATGTGAAGGCCTTTGTGACTCTGTGGACTTCCTGATCCTGTGCCAGGCAGCTGGTAAGCATAGGGGGCTATCTGGCCTCTGCTTGAGCATGTCCTCTTGGCCTTTCTGATGCACTCAAAGGTTAGTGCACCCAGGTTACCCTCAACCACAAGTCCTAGGGTTGAGGTAAATACCCCAGCTTCCTCTGTCCTCAGTAAGACAATTTCAAGTCAGATCCACCCAGGTTTCTCAGAGCCTCATCAGTAGGAAGATTTGAGCTTTTGTTGCCCACAGTGATAATTCCCTCATTAACATGCTCTTTTCTGGCGCTTTTCCCTCCCTTGGCTCATGTCCCCACGCCCACACATTGTTTCCTGGGTCGCATCCTAAATAAATACGTTTACCAAATCCATGCCTCAAAGTCTGCTTTGCCAGGAACCAAACTTTGACAGCTAACCCACCTCAACTGAGTGCACATCCTGGCGCAGGCTCGAAACCCAGAGAAGGATGGTTGCCACTGGAGCACCCAGGAGCCCCTCACACTGTGCTTCGCCTACATTGTGTGACTTCCGAGCTATAGCACCTGAGAACCTCCCGAGAATTTATCTGGAAACTTTTTCAATGAGTAAAAGCAAACAGATCTGGGGTGGGGTCTTACATTTCCCAAAGCACACAGACAGAATTCACTGTATTAATATAGCTTTTTATTTTGAATTTACTCATACAGAGTGAAGAAATACCTTAGAAAGAGCTATTTCTGATAAAAGGGGTGTGCTCTGACCTACAGGCTAAAGTATCTCAACTGGATTCACTTTCATACACATTAAATGGTCTTAACTATATTTAGATGGGAAGAAGAAAAGAGGATGGAAGGAAATAAGAGAAAGCTGAATTTAAATCATGGGGGCTGCAAATATTAACCTTGAATGAATACTTAAACTGCATATTACATTTCTTCCTATAACTAAGCTGTTTAACAAATTTAATTCCTGATTTAATTTTCATAAGAATATCAAATCATCATATTATCAGACTTCATGTCTTCAGTAAGAATTGAGGGTGCTTCAGGAAGCTGAGGCTTCTCATGAGAGGTCCCTCCCCTTCCTACAGGACAATCACCCCATTTAAGGATAAGAATGTGGTGAGCTCAGGGACCATTTCCTGGACACCCTGTCCAATCCTATGTTTTCTTGCATGCAGACATACCCAAAGTGAATGTTCCCTAATATTAGTGGTGAGCTAGGATGTGTGCAAACTCTCATTTGAAAACTTTCTCGAGGCATAGAGCAAATCACCATAATATTTGTATTTTACCACTGTACTTTGAACATAGCCAGGAATACATACTGATGAAGTTGGGACTTAAATTTTCATGATGAATTACATCAGAAATATTCTAATATGGATATCAAAAGTGTTTTTGATAAATAATTTGACAACTATAGACAGAACTGCTTCTGTCTATAAATTGCCATCAAAGGGGGAACCGATACTAAAGAGAACCCATATTCTAACTCATTGCTGCCTGATCATTCTCCCTAACAGGGGGTTTCAGACATTTCCTTGGCATAAAGTCTTCATTGGCTTCCCTGGTTAAATATATACTCCCCAGCCTGGTTTCCAAGGGCCTGCAGAAGAAAATCCATCACACTTTTCCACATTCATCCCTCTGTATGCTGTGGAAAGTCTGGTTTCTGCGGGTATGCTGAACATACTGTTTTGGTTCTTCAGGTTGCAAGGAAGACAGACAAGATTATACCTGTCTGAGCAAAATAAGGGGGATTTATGGAGAAAGTGTCATGTGATCTATGGAAGACCTAAGCATCCAGGAACCAAAGGAGGAAGAATCAGGCAATCAACCTCAGTGCAGATTTGGAGACCACCTTTCATCTGACTCTGCTATTGCTGGGACTCAATCTACTTCCCATTGTCTAGAGATCCCAGGTCATGTCATAGAAACTTGAGAGAGAGTCCAACTGATCAAGCTTTGTCCAATCAACTACCTTGATCGAATTAACTACTTTGATCTAATCAACTAGAACAATGAATGAGAATCATGAAACTCAAACCTGGCTTCTGAAATCCTGCCCTGCACTTCTATAGCTGATCAGAGAAAAGATAAAATGGGCAAACACCTTCAAAATTTGTTTTCTCAGACTATGTTCACATACTTTACCTTCTGCCTGCATGCCGTTCTTGTTCTCTGGAAAAACCATTTCTATTCTTTAAGCTTAACCTCAAATGAAGACTTCACAGGTTCTCCAAAAAAGATCATCTCTCTCTTGTAAATTATCACTTTCTCGTATTTTTATTGATAGATAATTCACGTACAATAAAATTTACCTTTTAAAAACATGCAGTTAAGTCCGGGCATGGTGACTCACCCCTGTAATTCCAGCACTTTGGGAGGCCTAGCGAGGCAGATCATGAGGTCAGGAGATTGATATCCAGACCATCCTGTCTAACACAGTGAAACCCCATCTCTACTAAAAATACAAAAACTTAGCTGGGCGTGGTGGCACGCTCCTGTAGTCCTAGCTCCTCAGGAGGCTGAGGGAGGAGAATCATTTGAACCCGGGAGGAAGAGATTGCAGTGAGCCAAGATCACACCACTGGACTCCAGCCTGGGCAATACAGCAAGACTCCATCTCAAAAAGGAAAAAAAAATATGCATTTAAGTGGCTTTAGTATATTTTCAGTGTTGTACAACCACCACCACTATCTAATGCCAGAATATTTTCATTACCCATAAAAGGAACCCTACCCATGAATAGTCAGTCCTATGCCCAGAGCCCCTGGCAACCACAAATCTCTTTCATTCTCTATGAATTTGGCTTGCTCTGGACTTTCATATTAATATAATGGAATCATACAATATGTGTCCTTTTCTGTCTGGGTTTATTCACTTAATGTAATATTTTCATGATTTCTCTTGCAACATGGATCAGAAGTTTATATCGTTTTTTGGCCAAATATCATTCCATTATATGGAAAGACCACATTGTGTTTATCCAGTCATCAGTTGATGGACATTTGGATTATTTCCACTTTTTTATCTATTACAAATAATGCTATTATAATTATTCATGAATAAGTTAATGTGTGGACATATATCTTTAATTTTCTTGAGCGTACACTTAGGAATAAAATTATTGGGTCATATGATAACTCTCTGTTAAACTTTCTGAGGAACTGCCAAAATATTTTCCAAAGTAGTCACGCCATTTTATGTCCCCGCTAATAATAGGCAAGGTGTTAATTTTATCCAAATCTTCATCAAAATGTTATTTCATATATATATATATTTATCTATCCATCTATATCAATCTATCAAATTAGTATTATTATTGTAGTCATCCTAGTGGATTTGAAGTGCTCTCTTACCATGATTTTTATTTGTTTCCCTAATGGCAAATGATGTTGCACATCTATCTGCCCTAGTGGTTTTCATAGTGTAGATATTTGAGAATTTGACTTTTTTCTTCACTTCCTCAACTAAAACTAGCACCTGTTGCTTGCAGCTGAATTTTAATTCCCTTCATATTGTCTGCAGAACTGCGTACAATGCCTGTTATTATTTACATTATCATCTGAGGCTGGGTACAGTGTCTCATCCTCGTAATCCCAGCACTTTGGGAGGTCAAGGTGGGTGGATCACTTGAGCCCAGGAGTTTGAAACCTGGCTGGGCAATATAGTGAGACTTCGTCTCTAAAAAAATTTTAAAATAAAATAGTGGGGCCTGGTGGTATACACCTGTAGTCCCAGCTACTCATGAGTCTGAGGCAGGAGGATCATATAAGCCCGGAAGGCAGTGGTTGCAATAAGCCAAGATCATGACACTGCACACCAGCCTGGGAGAGAGAATGAGACCTTGTTCAATAAATAAATTAATAAGTTTATGAATTAATTAATATTTTTGAAAAAATATTATTTGAATGTTAAAAATAATATTGCATAATAAATTTCACTCAGTTTTATGAAATCAAGATTGTCATTATCATCTAATGTTTTTGTAAGAGCCCAAATTCATTGACCTACTTCTACAAGTTGAACCACACTAGGGCAGTCTTATTTTTGCAACATTAATGCCTTGATTTTACTCAGCAACTAACAGATGCCTTAAAGACTTTATCATTAATTTCCATAGTGGCTTTTTGTGGTAGAGATTGTTATCCTCATTTTAAAGAATTGGGAATAGAGACCATGACATGTACCTAAAATTCCATCAGTTCTGCTATGTCTACCAGCCCCTTTGTGGTCAGGGACAATGGAATACAGGCAAGAATGACTTGTGTCACATCCAGGTCCAAGCAGCAAATAAGTAGCACACAGTTCCTCACGTATTCCCTTTTTCAGGGCAACAACCAGGGAAGCTGTGCCTCTGACTGGTGCAGCTATAAGATGCTGGAGCCCCTGTGAGGCCACTTTCCAGGGTGATGATATGGTGTATGTCCCAGACAGCCATGTAATATGACAAGAAATAAACCTGCCTTGTATTAAGCCCTGGGGTTTTGGACTTATTTGTTACTGAAGCACAATCTAGCTTACCTTTATTAATACATAGACATGAATTGATTTTGCCTAAAATCACCTAATTAAGATGTAGAAGAACTTAGATTCAAACCATGACTGCGCCTCCAAAATCCTCTCCCACCTCATTCCGAAAATGGCAAGATTAAGTTTTGTGTAGCATAATTTACAAAGTGATTCCATATCTATTTCCTCTAGTCGACATTCATGATAGAGTTGACCTAAGTCTGATCCAATGTAGACTCATATTCCTATTACCCGCCTACACCTTCAAATTTCTCCATACTTAATCGGAATATTTAAGCTTTCCAGAAGCTTTTCAGAATTGGTAAACAGGCCATACATCTCAGAAGGTTAAACTAAGTCCACTAAGATCCCATTCAGAAGTAGACAGGTAAAGGTGAAATTCTAATCCTCCTCACTCGCCTATAATACTACATCTCTGCCTTGAAAAATGAAGGGCTTTTTTGAAGGTTTTTCTCTCATCAGAAAGTTGGTGCTGTAGCTTTAAGGACTGCCGCCTTCCACTGGAAAACTAAGCCATTTCTTTCCGCCCTCTTAGACCAATGTTGCAATTTGCAATTATTTTCATATCCAAAGAGTGAAATATCTAGGACGAGCAAGGACTCCAGAAAGAAACTATGGCCATGCACATGATTAGTGTATGATGCACAAAAAAATAAAATAAGTCAAAGGAAATGATGGGAAAACTTGAAGAGACTCAACCTTTTGTTTTCCTTGCTTATATTATATTTTATATCCAGACCCTGCCTTTGGGCCATAATATATGCTTGTGAAAATTTATTTAGAAATTTTTTGATAGTGAACAAATCCATGAATGCTTTTTTCATTTTAAAAAATGTAAGTTTAAAAGAGGACATCTTTCTGTGTTATACACTAAAGAATTTCCAAAGCTTGCACAAAATTAATTCTTCATGACCTTCATAAGCAAGTA
Source organism: Theropithecus gelada (assembly GCF_003255815.1). Classification (NCBI taxonomy): domain Eukaryota; kingdom Metazoa; phylum Chordata; class Mammalia; order Primates; family Cercopithecidae; genus Theropithecus; species Theropithecus gelada. The sequence continues at coordinate 99,310,960 of NC_037675.1, read as the reverse complement.
AAATAGAATGTGAAATTGCATTGAGTCCAAATTGGGTGATGCTGGAATTCTAGAAGCAACATGAATCCACCAGGCCTCAAAGATTTAAGCTCAACTCACCAAATCCATTTTTTAGTTTGGAGGCACACCTAGATAGGTACGTGAATTTGAATATGCACAACCCTTACAGGTAGGCATTCAATTCTACATTTCTTTGATTTGAATATCAAGATTTCAGAAAATGACAAGCTAGATGAGGATCACTTTCTGGGTTAAGAATAAAATAAAAAGTTTCATCAGTTGTCCTCTGAGCCTCCACAGGGTAAATTCATCTTCAAATTTATCTTCGTTGCTTTAAATGTCTAATTTGAGTGTTCAGCCTCTAAAATCAATTTCAGATGTCTCTGGGGAGCTGGAACAAATAGCTTGCCTGCACTGTATTAAGTTTGAGCTGGGGAGGGAAAAAGACTTTGTCTTTCACACATTATCAGTAAGATGAGTATGACAGCAAGAAGAGAAAGAAACCTGACATGTTTTCGGGCACATTAGCATCCTTTAACTATTAATATTATTTAGCATTCATTATTCACAGAACAGGACAACCCGACTTTGACCTCGTTTTTGAAAAAACATATTGATTGGTATGAAGATGGCATTTCAATTAGCCTGAGGCAGGTTGGAATCACCCACTGGAACCCAGAGATTTGGTTCCCAGCACCCCTTCAACTGAGTCTTAGGCCAGTCAGCTGAGAACTAGACACAGATAGACTCCAGGAACCAGAAAATTCCAGGTGAGTGAATCTGAGGAGGCCCTCTCCTGTGGAATAACTTGGTTGAACTCATAAAAAAGAAAGTCTTATTATTTCTAGAGAAAGTGGCAAAGAGATGACTTCCCTGGACCTGGGATCTATTAACTGTCTTGGAATAAAAGTGTTTACCGATCCTTGTCAGCAAGGATAATTTGCACCAACAGAACACAGTGTTGGCTATTAAAAAACCCAAACTTGAGCAAAATGGGAAACACACACACACACACACACACACACACACACACACAGAACAGCTCTCATTACAGAGCGAACATTTCTTATTTTGCAAACTGGAATGCTTCACCCACAGGGAGACTTTACTCCAGAAGAAAAAAAAAAAAGACTACTTTTATAGTAAGAGAGCTCCAATGGAAAGTAGTGAAAGGAGCCTGCGATCAGAGCTTAGGAAGTTTAGATTTCAAGCTTCTCCTTTCCATTTCCGAGTCTGTAGCCATCTGTTGGTGGTGTCTCACAGACAGAATCCACGTTCGAGAAAATATAGGTTAACATTCTATAGGCTCAAAGATGGTGTCCCAAATATATCTACAACCTAATCCTTGGAGCTAATGAATATGGTACAATATATGGCAAAAAAAAAAAATGTTTTTGCCAATGTGCAGATGTGATTCAGTTAGGAATCTTGAGATGGAGAGATTATCCCGGTTATTTGGGTGGGCTCTAAATACACACACAAGTGTTCTTATTAGAGGGAAGCAGAAGATTTGACTACACATGGATAGAGGTGAGGATGATGTGAAGACAGAGCAGAGAGACATTTGAAGACACTGACCCTGAAGATTGGAGTGGTGTGGCACAAGCTAAGGAATGCCATCAGTCCCCAGAAGCTGGCAGAGTCGAGGAGCAGATCCTCCCCTAGAACCTCTAGAGGGAGCACGGTCCTGCCAACACCTTGATTTCCATCCAGTGATCTTGATTTCAGATCTCTGGCCCCCAGAACTGTGAAAGGGTAAACTTTGTGGTAATCTCTTACAGGGGCCACAGGAAATGAATACATTTGCATACATCATAATTTAACATTATAAGTGTCATGTTTAAAATTATAGTTTTAATGATCCTTTCCAAGATCCAATTAATTAGACTTTGTAGGAAAGTCATATCAATAGATCTGGGTTCACATCTCACTTTTCTTCGTACAAACTCTACCACCCAGGACATGGTACTTTTCTGCTCTGATTTTCCCTCTTTGAAACTGTAAATTGGATACAACAATTCCTGCCCTGTCTTCCTCAAAATGATCTTAGGAAAGGAGGACCGAGGTCATCTTGGAGGTTTTCCTTGAGGACACAACACACTTGAGCTTGGCTATAAAATACAGTCTGGTAGAAAATGGAGCGTGCTTTTTACATCTCTAGCTCATTCTCCTCATTATTTCCATTTTCACAGGATACTTAGCCTCATCTTCATAGTACATAAACTTTGTGATTGATATTTGGTTATTTATATACTATCTGTTCCCTTTGAGAAAACAAGTACCTTGAGAGCAACGAACCATCTGTTTCATCTCCCAGTGTAGTTGCAGCACCTAGCACGTGGGCAGGTCTCAAAAACATTTGTTGAATAATCGAATGAATGAATGAATGAATGAATGAATGAATGAGTGAGTGATTCATCTTTAATTTTCATCACAGCCATTCATATTCATATTTCCTCATTTCCTATGATTTGTCTTCCTTTCTTAAATATTATTGAATGCTGTTCAGTAACAAGATTTGTTATGAGCTCTGAGGTTGCAGCAATGAGCGCCTGTCTGAGACCTCATCATTGAGTGAGAAAGAAAAATGAAATGATAACAAACAACGACAAAAAGATAGTAAGACCTTGAGGAAGAAACAGAAATATTAAGAAAGGCTTCCCGGAGAGGTGTGGACAAAATGGAGTTTTGAAAATTGAAAAATTTGAAAGGGAGTTTGGGAAAGAAGAGAGAGAGAGAGAGAGAGGGTGTAGGCAGAAGAATGTGCAAAAGAAGAGAATCTCACTAGCAATTCAAGTCAGAAGAAATGCAAGGGCCCAACCCAAACATGGCATCCATGGAAACAGTGATGTGGGAACTGGTGAGAGCTCCTGAGGCTGGACCACTTGGCAGAAGGAGGGCTTCCACAGAGCTGAGGAGGGGAGAGGTGAGCAGCATGGGTTCTGAATGAGAAAGCCCTGAAACTACATCTCAGGTATTCCGCTTCTAAGTTAAAACGACAGTACTTCCCAAAAAGTCCTGACTTATGCCTACAGTCCCAACAAATTTATCAAAGCACCCTGCTTTCACTATCAAAACTTCCCCAGTGGGGCCAGGCGCGGTGGCACACGCCTGTAATCCCAGCGCTTTGGGAGGCTGAGGTGGGTGGATCACGAGGTCAAGAGATCGATACCACCCTGGCCAACATGGTGAAACCCCGTCTCTACTAAAAATACAAAAATTAGCTTGGTGTGCTGGCATGCACTTGTAGTCCCAGGTACTCCAGAGGCTGAGGCAGGAGAATCATTTGAACCCAGGAGGCGGAGGTTGCAATGAGCCAAGATTGCACCACTGTATACCAGCCTGGTGACAGAGAGAGACTCTGTCTCAGGAAAAAAAAAAAAAAAAAAGAAAGAAAAGAAAAGAAATAAAGAAAGAAAAGAAAAACCTCCTGGGTAGGATAATAAATTATGTGGTCTTCGATTGTTAGGTGTGTGTTCAAGTTACTTACTTTCCAGGACCTTCAGTTTCCTCATCTGTGAAATTAGCAAAATAATAGTAATACTCTTCAGTGTGGATTAAATGAGATAACTTATGTGGGACACACTTTATTTGTTGCAGCATGTAGTATATGAATGATAAATGGTACCATTATTATTATATACTATTTGGAGGAATTTTTTTTAAAAAATATTATTAAACAATGTGGAATCATTTAAAAATGTTCAAAAAGAAGCAGAACACGACCAGATCACACCTTAGTGGTTCTTGGCCAGCATGGATAGCTGGGAGTTTATCTACCCAAGCCTTGTCAGGGACATGGTTGTTCAATGAATTCTGTCGTTCATAGTCTAATGAATAGGACATGCATCCACTCACCCACGCATTCAGAAAGCAATTTTTCTTCACAGATTTTCATTAACCCGTTGACCTTAAAAGAGCCATTTACCCACCCTGTGCCTCACTTTTATTATCTGTAAAATCATCAAACTTCCTTCTTCACAGCATTGCTGGGAAGATTAGATGAATTAATAATGATACTCTAAAATGCACTTATAAAAGTGTTTGGCGTGTGTTTGAGATTATTGCTAACTTTTCGGAATAAGGACCTAGGTTTGCTACTTGCTAGCTGCACAAACTTGAAAACTGTGCCAGCTCCTTAAGCCCCAACTAACTCCCTTGCAAAAATGGAGGTGATGTCACCTCAGCGGGAGGTTTGCAGGATTCCATGGAAGACAGACTGGTACAGAGGAGGCATGGAACAAATGTTTATTCCTTTTCATAAATAATTGTTTTGCCATATAATATGTTTGCAGATTTTTTTCACCCTTCTCTAAATTTTTCAGGGTTGCCTTTAGAGATAGTTTTATTATTATTACTGCTGTAATTGGTATTCATATAGAAAAGTTCCCAGAAGATCCCTAGCCCAGTTCCTAATTTTAAATGTACTTGCACATGTCATAGGGGATGACTTCACTGGCCTCAAGTTACACAGAAAGTTGCTGGAGTGAGTCTAGAACCCAGGCCCCCTGATCTACAGCCTGCAATGCTTTTTATTTTTTATTTTTCCTACCTAAAAGAATATCACCTAAGTCGAGTCAGATTAGGACCTCTTCCAGAAATAACATGTCCTTATAATAAAATGGATCGTAAGATGCATTCAAAACACAGCCATTTGTGAGTATTCAATGCTCAAGGTATGTGGCAACCAAACGTGCTGTCTCAAAGCTTGGCGGGGAGCCTTCAGATCTGGTTACAACAAGTCAAAGCTGAGAGAGGTGCAGAAGGACCCTTCCTGGCACTCAGGAATGTCCAACTCCATGTGAACAGAGTTTCTAGGTTGTTTTTTTGTGTGGGGGGGTTTTCTCGGCTGCAGGAGCCTTGCTGGCTTCCCGCACTGTCAATCACCTCCCTCCTGGATTTCTAGCTTACTTGGTCAATACAAATAGAACAATCGCCTAAGCGACGTGGAAACTTTGATGTTCTCCATCATTGTTGGCGCACAAAAGCACTCGGATTGACCTACTTACATGTGCCTTTCCTCCTCTGCTCCCCAATAGGACTCTAGCTATATTTACAGACTCCACAGAAAACCTGGATTTAGATAGCGCTTCCCTGGGGAGAAATTATTAGCGCTAATCCTTGTCTTGGAACAAAGCAGCCGGTCCATGGGATAATGGAGCTCTGATATCCCCCTGCACCAGCTCTGCCTTCTAGCCCTGGGTCCCAGCATAACACCCACATAGAAATCCACGCTGCTCACCTGGCAAGGGTCATGGTATTAATATGCTAATTGTAGGACAGTTTGCCAATTATGCTATTTTTATAGATCTGCAATTAATTACAGAGAGATTAAGTGTAATTTTGATCGTGTCATTTGCCTGACTCAGAGCCCACGATGGCTCAGGGCTGACATCCCCAGCATCTCCAGATGCCTTGAAGGCTCAGCATTGATTAGTCCTCACTTAATTTCTTCCTCATTCTTTAGCTGAGACCCCCACAGTCCACATGATGGGGAGGGATTCATGCTTGAAATCAGGCCTAAACCAACAAGAAGTGAGAACTGCAACTCTCAATGAAGTCTCCATGTCCTGCCCCTTAGCCTTTGCAGGAACCCGTTCAACCCAGCAAGATGCATATCAGAGGGGTGGGAATTAACTCCATGTTCCACTGATGAGACAATAAAAAATGTCATGGTGTGGATGAAGAAAGGTCCACCAGTGCATCCCAATTGCCTAAAAATCCTATGAACAGTCTTTGAAGCATTCCAGTGTAAAAACTGACGTTAAGAAAATTATTACAGAAATGTATGAAGATGCATGTATGGAAGGTTCAAACAGCATTATTAACAAAAGTAAGCCCAGAAACCATCTAACTAGCCATCTAACTAACTGGAGAAATGGTTCTATGTAGACTTCTATATCTGTTAATATGACTTGTCCTCTAGTTCAAGCAATAAGCATAAGGTCATTTAGTTTTCTTTGTATAAATATAAACTACTTTTTTTCTATATTTTTGTTCTTTTAGAATAACAATTTCATTGATATATAATTCACAGAGCATAACACTCACACTTTTAAGGTGTGCAATTCGTTGTTTTTTAATATAGTCACAAAATTATGCAACCGTCTCCAATATCGAATTCAGGAATATTTTTATCACTCAGAAAAGAAATCCTATACTTGCTGGCAGTCAGTCCTCATTCGTCACTCCCCTCAGCTCCTGGCAACCACTAATTTACTTTCTGTATGTGTTGATTTGCCTATTTGGAACATTTCATGTAATGGAATCTTATAATATGAGGTATTTTGTATCTCACTTCTTTAACCTAGCATAATATTTCCAAGAGTCAGTCCCCTTATAGTACGTATCAGTATTTCATTCCTTTTCATGACTGAAAAATGTTTCATTTTATGGATATATTACATTTTGTTTATTTATTTATCTGTTGATGGGTATTTGGGTTGTTTCTGCTTTTTGGTGATCATGAATAATGCTGCTACATTCATGTATATCGTTTAATGTGGATATGTTTTCTTTTCTTTCTTTTTTTTTTTTTTTTTTTGAGTATACATCTTAGTGTAGAATTGCCAAATCATATGGTAGCTCTATGTTTAGACTTTTGATGTACTGAAGACTGTTTTGCAAAGCAGTTCTACCATTTTACATTCCCACCAGCTATGCATGAGAGCTCCAATTTCTTTTTGAGACAGAGTCTCACTCTGTCGTCCAGGCTGGAGTGTAATGGTGCAAACTCGGCTCACTGCAACCTCCACCTCCCAGGTTCAAGTGATTCTCGTCCCTCGTCCTCCTAAGTACCTGGGATTACAGGTGTGCACCAGCATGCCCAGCTAATTTTTGTATTTCTAGTAGAGATGGGGTTTTGCTTTGTTGGCCAGGCTGGTCTCAAACTTCTGACTTCCAGTGTTCCACCCACCTTGGCCTCCCAAGGTACTGGGATTACAGACGTGAGCCACCGCACCCGGCCAAGGGCTCCAATTTCTATACATTCTCTCCAACACTTGCTATTATTCATCTTTTTGGTTATAGCCATACCTCTAAGTGTGAAATGGTATCCATTGTAGTTTTGATTCAAACTTCCTTAAGGATTCATGATGTTGAGCACATTTTTGTGTGCTTGTTTCCATTTGTGCACTTTCTTTTGAAAAATGTCAATGCAAATCTTTTTCTCATATTAAATTGGGCTCCTGTTGAATTGTACAAGTTATCTATACAGTTTGAATACAAGTCCCTTAACAGATATATAGTTTGCAAATGTATTTGCCCATTTTGGGGGCTGTCTTTACTTGCCTGAGGGCATCCTTTGAAGGACAAAATGTTTATTTTTGATGAAGCCCATTTTTTCTTTTATTTCTTTTGTTTTTGATGTCATATCTAAGAAACCATTGCTGAATCCAAAGTTATGAAGATATACTTCTCATTTTGTATTGAAAATGTGTTTGTTTTCCATTTATAAATGAGTAAAAGTCTGAAAACTGGAACACTCTCGTGTGTATGTTGGCCACCAGGCTGTGTCACTCATTTGGGTTACTGCGTGACCACATGTTTTGACCCACTTCTGCCTTTCACCTTTCATGTTTCTCTCATCCCAGTTTCCTGCTCTCTACTTTCTGAACCATAACTGCTGACAGGTGCCTCAGCTCTCCCCGCCTCTCTTACTGTCTCATGGGCAGACTTCCCCACTGTGACCTCAACCAAAGCCTGATTCCTCTCACTCAGTCTCATTCACCCAATCAGAAGAGTATGGAGAGGACTGGACATTTGGAAGCCCAGAGCCTCATGCTTGGAAGGAAACAAGAGAGACCAATCTCAAGCTGTCTTTGGATGCTTCCAAAGATAACTTTCTTCTCTTACAGCATTGCTCAATAGACTGTCCCCAGCCTTTATGTAAACACCTTCACTGATATGAAACTCATCATTTGCAAAAGCATAGGCTTACGTTTTCAGACAATTAAATTAGTTCTTTTTTTTTTCTTTTGAAGACAAGGTATTACTCTGTCACCCAAGTTGGAGAGCACTGGCACGATCATGTCTCATTGCAGCCTCAACCTCCAGGTCAGGCAATTCTCCTGCCTCAGCTTCCCAAGTAGCTGGGACCACAGGCACACACCACCACACCTGGCTACTTTTTTATTAGTATAATTTGTAGAGACAGGGTCTCTCCACGTTGCCCAGGCTGGCCTTGAACTGCTGAACTCAAGCAACCCTCCGGCCTCGGCCTCTTGGTGTTGGAATTATATATGTGAGACACTGAACTCAGCTATGTTAGTTCTATTTTGAGAATAAGACAGTCAGTCCCTTTGCAGCTTCATTCATTGTCCCTTAGTCTTCTCATCACCACCATGCAGGACCATTGAACTTCATGTGCTAGTAACAGCCCTTCAAGTGTTTGAGAACAGTGACCTTGGGTATCTTAACCTTCTTCTCCAGGCTCCCCACCCCTAGTGCTATCTACCATTCTCTCATCTCATGGTTTTGGGAGCCCTCACTGGCCTCCTTCATTTGTCCTCAAAGACTGCAGTCAAGACTCTCATGCCTTACACAGCCTGAGAACACACACCCCTTCCTTTCCTCTGTGGAAAGCAGGAGAATGCCTATCGCCCTGCTGGACGTCATCCTGCTGCAAACCTAGTCTGAGGGCCCTCAATTCCTCCATCCTATCAAAGAAGCTTTACCTGGCTTCTCTGCTGCACACCTATCTGCACAAAGACATTGAGTGTGTGTGTGCAGGGCTCCTGAGAAAGGACAGTAGTGCAGACTGAGCCCAACTCAAGCCCACTCTACATTCCTGTTCCCTGGCACCTGGGCTGGGTGTGTCTTAGACAAGGAGTTGTGGTTATGTGTGTGTGTGTATGTGTGTGTGTGTCTGCGAGTGCTCTATTTTTCTGATTCTCATAAGAAGCTACATTCAGTGTCATCAGCTGTGTCTCCATACCACATCCACACCACTGTGGGCCCCTGCCCATCCTCCTCCCAGGCCTCCCTGCCTGCCACTGCCACCTGCTCTCCACTGCCCTGCCAGTGAAACTAGAAAGAAAGGCAGTCTTCCTCTACCTAAAACCCTCCAGGTGTGTCCCAGAACCCAAGTCAAAGGTAAGTTCCTTCTCATTGCCTGTGACACCCTGAAGGAACTGACCTGCTGGCCTCCCCAAGTGTTCTTGACTATTTCCCCTCTGTCCTCACACCCTCACTCCTGTGACCCCTTGGTCCTGGAATGCACCAGGCTGTTTATCATCTTAGAGTCTCATTCACTCTTTCTTTCATTCTTTAGTCCCATGCTTTCCTGGACATGTCTTATTCCTTACAACTTCAGCAAAGTCTCAGGATACAAAATTAATGTGCAAAAATCACAAGCATTCTTATACACTAGTAACAGACAAACAGAGAGCCAAATCATGAATGAACTTTCATTCACAATTGCTTCAAAGAGAATAAAATACTTAGGAATCCAACTTACAAGGGATGTAAAGGACCTCTTCAAGGAGAACTACAAACCACTGCTCAGTGAAATAAAAGAGGACACAAACAAATGGAAGAACATACCATGCTCATGGATAGGAAGAATCAATATCGTGAAAATGGCCATACTGCCCAAGGT